>NC_141087.1:26395338-26770613 GCF_041138505.1 Cibotium barometz
ATATATATATATATATATATATATATATATATATATATATATATATTCTATATAAATATATCTTTTATTTAAAACAAAACAATGCAAATCTTTATCAAACATTAATCAAAAGTCATCAGTCTTTGACTTTTTAGGAACGTTTTGAATCGATGTTTATATTACGTTGAATCATTAATTATAAAACAATTCATTACAACATGCATGTTCCCCATGTAGAGGACACATTGTTTGAACAACATGCATGTTCCCCATGTAGAGCACACATACTGTGCCAACTTTCATAAAGGAATCTATTCTTGAAGGCGTGTATGTCAATAATTCGAGCATAAGAGGTATGAGGGGCAATGCAATGCAGAAGGGATTTGGTCCCATGGGCTTCTCAGGTATCACAACAAAAACCAAGACAGTGATCGATCGTTTCCTTCTGCCATGGCGAAGGGGCTTCCGTTGGCCACACCGTTGACATCAAGCCGTTCATGTGAATAGCCTCCTCTCCCATCCATGAATGCATCGAGTTCAAGGTATAGATAAATATATATAATACATTTTGTTTGAATAGCCGTTCATGTGAATAGCCTCCTCTCCCATCCATGAATGCATCGAGTTCAAGGTATAGATAAATATATATAATACATTTTGTTTGAAATCTTTAGGTAGTCCTCTATATATATATATATATATATATTCTATATAAATAAATATTTTATTTAAAACAAAACAATCCAAATCTTTATCAAACATTAATCAAAAGTCATCAGTCTTTGACTTTTTAGGAAGGTTTTGAATTGATGTTTATATTAGGTTGAATCATTAATTATAAAACAATTCATTACAACACTCATGTATACAATTGCATCGAGTTCAAGGTAGCAGCGCAGTACCAGTTCTGGTTTGCACTTGGAGGAGGCAAAGGCGGTCGAGGAGCTCGAGGAGGCGAAGGCACGACCACGTGGAGCTCAAAGGTAGCAAACTGAGGTGCCTGGCATACATAGAATAACCAAAATTTTTAAAAATTTGAAGGCTAGCCAAAATGCAACCACTTTTTCTCAATCATTTTTTAATTAAAAAACCCAAATTATTCTACACTTTCTCCCTCTCTCTCTCTCTCTCTATATATATATATATGTGTGTGTGTGTGTGTGTGTGTGTGTGTGTATAACAAAACACGTGGAGGGAGGGCCAGTCTCCCTTAAGCTTCTAAATGAAAATTTATGCTCAAGAAAATATATAATTTTAATATTTAAATATTCATTTTCAAGTTTTACATTCTTACTCTACAAAGAGGAAAAATATTTAATAGACTATTCACTTCAAAAATGTAATCTAGAATATTAAAAATATGTAATAGACTATTCACTTATAAATGAAAAATTATGCTTAAGAAAATATATAATTTTAATATTTAAACATCCATTTGTAAGTTTTACATTCTTACTCTACAAAGAGGAAAAGTTCAGTAAAGTTCCACAACAACAAAAATATCAAATCTGGCTGGCTTATATATTAGTAACATTCTATCGTACAATAAGTTTCTTCAAATTATTTGATTAAATTTTTACTGAAAACATACGATTCTTTCGAATAAAATGTATAATTCAAATCTCTCTCTCTCTCTCTCTCTCTCTCTATATATATATATATATATATATATAACTTTCTAAATGTCCACCACCATGCATTGACGTAGAGGCGGCAGAGAGAGAGAGAGAGAGAGAGAGAGAGTAAAATGATTTTGGATTTTCAAAATAAAAAGTGATTTATTTTGTTGTATATATATTGACGTAGAGGCGGTAGAGAGAGAGAGAGAGAGAGAGAGAGAGAGAGAGAGAGAGAGAGAAATGATTTAAAATAAAAAGTGATAGAGAGATAAATCACTTTTTATTTTAAATCATTTCTCTCTCTCTCTCTCTCTCTCTCTCTCTACCACGTGAACGCGTGGGGATTGACGTAGAGAGAGAGAGAGATAAATCACTTTTTTTTTTAGAGATAGAGAGAGAGAGAGATAAATCACTTTTTATTTTAAATCATTTTACTCTCTCTCTCTCTCTCTCTCTCTCTCTCTCTCTCTCTCTCTCTCTCTCTACCACGTGAACGCGTGGGGATTGACGTAGAGAGAGAGAGAGAGAGATAAATCACTTTTTATTTTAAATCATTTTACTCTCTCTCTCTCTCTACCACGTCAACGCATGCATGCATCATCTCCCTCTTTCTCTCTCTCTCTCTCTCTCTCTCTCTACCGCCTCTACGCCACGTGGAGAAACATGCCATGCATACATCATCTCCCTGCCTACCTCCCTCCCTCTCCCTCCCTCTCTCTCTCTCTTTCGCCTTTACGTAGAGGCTTGGAGTCGGCTTCTTGCACAGAGGCTTGGAGTCGGCTTCTTGCACGTAAACGCAGAGAGCTTCTCAGCGTTTCTGGGCAAAGCTCTCAGCGTTTCTGGGCTACGTCGAGGCTTGGAGGCGACTTGCAGCTTCTCAGTGTTTCTGGGTGCGTTGGTGGAATCTACGTCCAGGCTCTGGCTCTGCAGGCTTGGAGTCGGTTTGCAGAGAGCTTCTCACTTTTTCTGGGCGCCGTGGTGGACATGCATGCATCATCTCCCTCCCTCCCTCCCTCTCTCTCTCTCTCTCTCTCTCTCTCTCTTTGTGCCGCCTCTACGTCCAGGCTTGGAGTCGGCTTGTGTTTCTGGTTTTGTGTTTTGTCTTTGAGGACTTGGTCTTTGAGTCAGTCCAGAAAGCTAGCTCTCAGCATTTCACAGCTCTGTGGACTCACTCAAAGACGAAGTCCTCATAGAGAATGTCTCTTTCAACCTTTTTCTTTTCTCTCCTCCATAGCAACGCCCCTCCCTGCCTCCCTACCTGCCCTTCGTGCCTCCCCACTCTCATGTAAGCACCTTCACAATCACCACCTTCACAATCTGTTTGCATGCAACACAGAGGAGCTGTTGTTGCATGCAAACAGAGGAGTTGTTTTTGTTGTCGGAAGAGGCCATGGGGGCTGTGGGTGGCTCCGTCTTCCATCTCATCAACGCCATGAAGAACTCGCCCAGATGCGGGCTATGGACATGTGCTGCAACCCGATGCTGCACCCTTACGACACCCTTACGACACCCTTACGACGTGGGCGACAGGCGTATCATCGATGGGGTCCAGGTAGAGCAAACACGGCGCCAACATGCCAGTGTTTGCTCTCTTTTCTCTCTCTCTGTGTTGCATGTATATTCTAGGGCGTTTTTGACGCTATGAGGAATCCTCTTGCGTATTTTGACCTAATTGTGACTTGCTGTCACTTGCAGATTGCCTAGTTGTTGCTGCAGGTTGCAGATTTTTTACGTAATTGTCCTTTTACCCATGCAGATTGCAGCTCAACATAGTTGTGCTTGGTAGATCTTGGTGTCTCTTTGCTCCTCCGGTTCCATCCCCTGTTTCAGTGGTGCAACATAGGAGTCAGCTGTCAAAAGCGTTCTCCATGGCCATGCGAGGAGGAGGGGGAGGTCCAAACCGACAGGGTGGAAGAGGCAGAGGCGGTGGTGGCGGGAGAGGAGGCGGCCGAGGTGGTGAAGGAGGGAGAGGAGGTGGCCAACAGAGATGGTGGGATCCAGAATGGCGAGCAGAAAAGCTGAAACAAATTCGTGCAGATGTAGGTCATCTTGTTTTTTTATCAGTCCCTCTCATCTTTGTATTTTTGCCTTCCCTCATATGAATGGCTATACTTGTCGATGGCCTTACACAGAACTGCATGTGACCTCTCCATCCTCACTAACACCACCTACGTTTCTCTGTATCGCAGTCCCGACATGAAAGACGTCTTGTAGTAAAAGCAGACAATGGACACGGAGTAAAAGTAGACAATGCACGTGGAGGGAACCTTAGAAACGTACCTGCACCGTGTGGAGGTCGAGGCGAACAGCAGGCGACTGGAATTGATTGGACCCGGGTATTTTCAAATGCAAGCGTGACGTGACTGGGTATTTTCTAATGCAAGCGTGAATGTCACGCTTGCAAGGAGGAGGGAGTATTTTGAAATAGGCCCCCCTCCTTTGCCCACGTGGAGGGAGGGCCACTCTCCCTTAATCCTGTATAGATTTATTGAAACCAAGGTTTAAACCTACCGTAAAGGAATGCGAATTTTTTGTTTCCGCCCTGATTTTTTTTTTGGTTTTTTTGAGTGAAGCTCTGAAAGTGGTTTACATCTGGGATTTTTTAATTTGACAGGAAAAACAAAAATCTTGCAGGTCCGATGTAATTTGGAGCACACCATCTAGCCCAGGGCAGCTGCAGTAATGCAGCAGAGATGGCTACCTGCCGGAAGGCAATTCAATCAGTAGCATCAAGAGCTTGTACCGAGCGTGTATGGATGGACTTCTTTGGGGATCCCTCGCAATGGTGTCCCAATCGAAACAGCAAAGTAAGTGGCTGTGCCATCTCATTTCATATTTGCAGACTGGAGAAACCAGAAGAGCCTTCTGCGATCAAGGCACACGATGGAGAAGAAGAAGTAAAGCAGAAGAACAGCAGTTGGGAGATCCTCACCTTGGAGGAGGCACTCACTTCTTTGGGAAAAGGCATGCAACCCTTGCCTTCGGTTGAGGACTTTGCATGTATCTTGCACAAGTGCAGAAAGGAGAGGAACCTAGATCACGCCCTGCGCTTGCATGCCTACATACGCGCAAGAGGCCTTGAAGCCCATACATCCCTCGGGAACCCCCTTGTTTCGATGTTAGTGGATGTTGGAAGCATGTGCCATGCTCAACAGGTTTTCGACATGCTCGTGTATCAGGATGAATCCTCTTGGAACTCCCTCATCACAGGTTATGTTAAACTTGGGGAGTCACTGCATGCCCTCACCCTGTACGACAAAATGCAGGAGGATGATTCTCTACATCCTAGTGGCAGTACTTTTGTGGCCGTACTGCAAGCTTGTGCCAGACTGAAAGATGTTGAAAGAGGCCGCAAAATACATGCTGATATTGCCGAAAAGTGCTTGCTGGAAACAGACATTTTTGTTGGCAGCACCTTGGTTGATATGTATGCCAAATGTGGCTCCCTTGGAAAAGCTCAGGAGCTGTGTGACAAGCTCCCAGTTAGAAACGTTGTCTCATGGAACGCACTAATTACAGGATATGCGGAACATGGGCAGGGTGATAAAGCACTTCACAGTTTTGAACGAATGCAATACGAGGGCATCTCTCCAAGTGTTGTCACATATCTTTGCATCTTAAAAGCTTGTGTCAGCATAGGAGCTACAGTCAAGGGAGGAGCAATTTACGCTGAGATCGTCAGAAAAGGGTTGGAAAGAAACCTCTTCATTGGTAGCATCTTGGTTGATATGTATGCTAAGAGTGGCTGGCTTGCAGAAGCACAGAAAGTGTTTGACAAGCTCCCAGTTCAAGACATGGTGTCATGGACTGCACTAATCGCTGGATATGCAGAACACAGGTGTGCTGAGAAAGCTCTTGACAGTTTTAAACAGATGCAACATGAGGGTGTCTCTCCAGGTGCGGTCACTTTTGTTTGCAGCTTGAAAGCTTGTGGCAGCATAGGATCTACACACAAGGGACGAGAACTACATGTTGACATCACCAAAAAAGGGTTGGAAAGAGACACTGTTGTTGGCAGTGCCTTGGTTGATATGTATGCCAAATGTGGGTCTCTTACTGATGCTCAGAAAGTTTTCGACAAGCTTGTGATTCGAGACGTGATCTTGTGGACTGCACTTATTGCAGGTTATTCCGAACATAGGCGTTGTGAGGAGGCACTCCACTGTTTCAAACAGATGCAACATGAGGGCATCTCTCCAGATGCTGGCACATTTGTTTGCAGCTTGAAAGCTTGCAGTAGCATTGGTGCCACAGTCAGGGGACGAGAAATACATGCTGAGGTTGTGAGAAGAGGGTTAGAAAGAAAGCTCCCCATTGGCAATACCATGGTGGATATGTATGCTAAATGTGGC
Organism: Cibotium barometz; assembly: GCF_041138505.1. NCBI lineage: Eukaryota > Viridiplantae > Streptophyta > Polypodiopsida > Cyatheales > Cibotiaceae > Cibotium > Cibotium barometz. The sequence goes on from NC_141087.1 coordinate 26,401,289, forward strand.
TCGCTTGCAGAAGCACAGGAAGTGTTTGACAAGCTTCCAGCTCGAGATGTGGTCTCCTGGACTGTCCTATTGGCAGGATATGCCCAGCTTGGCGAGAGTGAAAACGTTTTCCGAATATTTGATGGAATGATAGGAGAGGATACAAAGCCAAATCTGGTCACATTCCTTAGTGTTCTTAATGCATGCAGTCATGCAGGTCTAGTGGAAAAAGGTCAGCTGTACTTTGAAGCCATAAGCAATGACTATGGTTTAGTCCCAACTCTTGAGCACTACACGTGCATGGTTGATCTCCTTGGCCGTTCAGGCGATATAGACAAGGCAGTAGCAATGATTAGGAAGATGCCATTCCATCCTGGTATTGTGGTATGGCTTACTGTGTTAGGAGCTTGTCGAAAGTGGGGCAATGTGGAGCTTGGAAGGCATGCCTTTGAACATGCAGTGAGATTGGATGAAAAGAATTTTTCAGCTTATATCTGTATGTTCAACATCTATGCAGATGCTGGTATGCAGGAGGATGCAAACAAGGTTGAGGCAATGAGAGTGGAAAAACAAGCATGGGAGAAGCCAGGACATGGTCACTGGACTGATGCCTGTGGAATCGTGCATTCCCTTTTGGTTGGGGATATAAGACAGCCTCAAAGAAAAAGTGCATATGCAAAATGGGAAGATCTTTCGGTCAAAATGACCATGGAAGGGTATGTTCAGGGTTTGCATTAAATTTCATGGGACATTTCTGTGGATGCAAAGAAAATGTAGCACATTAAAACGTTGGCTATCATGAATGTCCTACTATACATCCAAGAGGTACCCATCTGCGTCTCTGTGTTCACGACTGCAATATGGATCCAGCAAGCTATATCAAAGATTAAGTAGCAAAGAAATCTTGTCAGAAGTTGTGATGCATGCCTTTCTGGAATCTATGTAAAGCCTATCATAAAATGGCTTCCCACAAGGCAATGTTATGCAGGTGAGCAGTGGTAGCCTTTACATTGTCTGGACAGTCAAGGCAGTGGGGACTTGGTGGAGTTTGGATCCTGTCTCTTTTGTCATTGCATTTCAAAGCACACGCTATGGACGGGTGGGACATTGCCTGGATGGATGTGGCTGCCTGGAAAGAGGGGGTATCAAAGAAGACAGATTTGTCCCGTTGCAGAACCTTCTCTTTGATCAAGTCACTGCAATTGGCTTTGACCTTAACCACTTCACTTTTGGTGAGGCTTCTGCCTGGGAGACAAATCCAGCCAATTGCACTAAGAGAAATTGGGGTTGCAGATGAAGGGATTACAGAGTCCATAGAACCAATGTTTCAAGTTCAAAAGGTATCTTGGTCTCAATCCACCTTTCGAGGGGAAAGGGAATCAACCTCTTAGGCCTGCTTCGAAAAAAGACACCTGCCCTTGTGCAGGTTTGCTAGGAGGCCTTCGGGCTCCAGTTGCAGTTTGCCAACACAGAGCCACATGGTAGGAGCGTCCTGCATGCTAATCATGTCCTTGACATCTATGATTTCTTGAGGAGTAATTAATTGGTCTGTTCCACACCCAGTACTTCCTTAAGTTTACTGACATGAAATACAGGATGAACTTTTACATGAGAAGGCAAATTCAATTCATATGCAACTGAATCAATCCATCGTGTTATACGAAATGGTCCACAGTATCTAGGGGATAATTTCGGAGATCGACATGTCCGTAAAGTCTCGGAATCTTTTGGAACTCGCAAATACACCATCGTTCCTTCAGAGAACTCTTTGGGTCAACGATGTTTATTAGAATAAAATCTGTCTCGGTCTTGATGAGCACTCCTAATAGATTTCATACCGTCACGAAGCTACCTTCGCGGGCCTCGAGATTGCTGTCGGCTTCGGCTGCGTAAAGTAAGTGCACGTCTGCACTAGATATAGGCTCCAGATCATAGAGCTCTCGCAAATCTCGCGAGACTCTATATGACTAATGACTAACCTTGGTCACCCTTTTATAGGCTCTTGGTCGGTCATTGGGCGTCCACACTTGGGTGCCCACTCGTCCATACTTGGGTGCTTGCCCGTTAGTCTATCCCTAGCTCAGCTCGCCAATCAACCTGCCTAGCTCCAAGCTTTCCCAAACCTCGAAGCTAGTCTTGTGTTCGTGTAACACACGGTAGATACACATTGTGCACATGACACAAAGAAAATGGGAAAGAAGCCACCACCATCATTGAACACGAAGCCTTTCTGTGACATAGCTGAAGCCTTCATGCCTTTAATCGCAACCCGTAAGTACCTTGTAGGAACCTTAACGTAAAATGTATGGGGGGATGAGAGAGAGAGTGGTTTTTAGTATATGTAATATGTACATGAAAAGGTTACATGTATGCTGGCCTTTGGTGTTTCAAAATATGACTTCTACCCATGACCAGTCTCCAAGAAGAAGAGAGATGATTTTTGATGTGATTAGGTTGCGTTTTAACACGTGTGGGATCAGGTTGCTGATGTGGCATCCCTAGGTGCTACCCATTGGGTGATGATACTCTGGATGCTGCTGGTGATAGATATTTAGCATGGTATGCTGTGTGCACATGACACTTTTAGTATGATATCATGCCATTCAAGCTGTGTAATGTCCAAGCAGCCTTTCAATAATGCATGATGAGAATCTTTATCAAATTCTAGCACTCTATCTTTGTTGAGACTCTCTTTGTCTATGTGGGAGCATATAAAATGCACTGAAGTAACACAATGATGTTAGAAGCCTGAGTAGCACTTGGTCTTGGCAAGTGCATGTTTGTGTGTAAAGAGGTGGTTGTTTGCACACATCGTGTCTCGCAGAGGCATTCACGCAACAATGAGTGAATGACTAGATGGAAGCCCCAATCAACACACCACACATTTGACCTTTTAATGGTGATGTGCCAGCTTTTAGAGGAGGTCCATCAGGAGGCAACATTTTTAACTTACTAAGCTAGATGTGAAATGGGAAGTCCACTAGGACAAGAACACAAACAAAGCCTTCAAGACCTTGAAAAAGGCAGTAAGGTTTTGATTTAATCTTACAGCCCCCATAATGAGTCTTGCACACTGTTAATCTTACACACTATTAGGCAGCAAGGTTTTGATTTTGCACTCTATTAGTCTTACACACCCCATAATTAGGGAGATTTAATGTATTATCTTGACGTGCCCAAGGGAAGCCATGGTTGCCATTCTTGCCAAACTCGGAAAGGACCTCTAGTTTTTGATATACTATGCTAGTGCTAGATGTTCACTCTGGTTGGGGGCCTTACCTAAAGTGTGACAAGTTTTTATTGACAATTTCTTCATTTTCTAGTACCCCGCTGCCGCTGAAGAGACCATCCTCCTCGCCGTCAAAATATGCCGCCCCAGCCAAGCAGTATACTGGAAAAAGGTGATCTCTGTGGCCTCAAGGGATGCATAAGGATCATGCCACTCGTACTCCCCAGGGTCCCACTGTAGCCGGGCCAAGGGGCGCACTGCATATGCCCATATGCACCAATCCGGGAGCACATCTGCAGGGTCGGGGTCAATATGCCACTTCCGAGAAGCGGCGGCCACTACCCGTATCCTCTGAAAGGTGCACTCTGCAACCAAAGGCGACTCCACCTCCACTCTTTGAAGTCTGCCCTCATCCTGAATCTCATAGTAGAGGCATCTGCCATCCTCAGTGCAAGCTTTGACAGCAATCAGGATCTCCAACTGTGTAAAGGCTCCCATCCACCCGTGGGGCCACTAGCTCGAAAGGCATGAACCACTCCTCTGTGAGTGCCTCCTGAATATCATCCCTCATAATCAACCCTCCTCTGAAGTGACTTAGCCTCTCCACCTGGATCTCCTCTGGGAGACTGCAGAAGGCCTGCCAGTCTCCAAAACTACGTGCTGGGCCTGCCGCTAAAGGTCCCCAGGCTAGACGAGGCCGAGAACCCAATATATGACCCTACTCTGTGCGAACCGCAGGGCTCCAGATGAGCGGCTGTCTGGCCCACTCCTCAACACAAGAAGGAGGTCGCTGAGAGAGCCCCGGTCTCAGCAGCTCCCACGCTCTCAGGATGCTCAAAGCAAATCTGTCCTCCCATCCTCTACTGAGGCCTGTCCTCCTCATCTCTAAGAAGATCCAGCGAATCTCTGGTGCCCAAGTGCCCCCTGCTGGGGGAGCCCGAGCCTGCACAGCAGCCGCTGCAAGAGAAGCTCTTTCCACGGCTCTGCGCCCCGAACAATAAGCTTCCCCAATAAGGCTCTACTTTGATATCGACCGGATCTATAATGCCCAAGCCTCCCTGAGCCAGCAGAAGTGTAATAACTGCCCATGCAACCTTTGCCCGGGCTGGCTGACCGTCCCGCCCAGACGAAAGAAAGTTCCTGATCAGCCTCTGTACCTGGCTGATACAAGAGCTCGAGAAGATCCAGCAAGACGTAATGTACTACATGGTCGCTAACAGCACCTGATTTGCCACCACCACCCTCCCAGCCAAGGATAGTCGAGCTGTACTCCAATACAAAAGCTTCTTCTGAATGCTCAGAAGAAGCGGGGCAATCTACTGCTCAGGTGACAAATCTAGTCTAATCTGGCATCCCAAATACCGCACTGCTGTGCCAGGAGGAATCCATCTAAAACCGAGGTCTGGGCTCCATGCCGGAGTGGGAGCGCTGCTGATCCAAAAGGCCACTGTCTTGCACCAATTGATCAAAGCTCCCGAAGCTGCACTAAAAACCTGGAGCGACTGCTCTGCCCGAAGAAGATTGGCCTCTTGGCCATGCAAAAATAAGCCCGTGTCGTCAGCAAACTCAGCATCGAGCAGGTCCTCCCCCCGGACTGGGAGCTGGAGTCCTCTCAAACCAACCTCCTCTGCGGTCAAATACATGCTCATAGCCTCCGCAAAGAAGAGAAAAGGAAAAGGGAGGGACACCCCTGACGGACTGATCTGGTCAGGCCCCCGTCCTCCTACAATCAACACGTGGCTACGAGCTGTGGAATATAGAGCCGCCACCCCTCTACTAATCCATCCTGGCTCAAAGCCCAGGCGAAGCATAGTGCCCTCTAAGAAACCCCAGTCAACTCTATCGTATGCCTTCTCAAAATCGAGAAGCATCACGACCAAGTCCTCACCAAGAAATCTAGCTCGGGCCGTCGCCTCCCAGAAAGTAAAGATGTTGTCAAGGATACTGCGCTCCTTGACGAATCCTATCTGGGTAGCATGAATCAACTCCCCCAGGAAGGGCTGGATCCTCAAACTCAAGGCCTTTTCTAAGACCTTGTAGACAGTATTGAGGATCGTAATAGGTCTCCAATGCCGAATATCATCTGATACTCCCTCCCCCTTGGGGATAAGAAAGATCAAGCCCTCTGAAAAGCTCTGTGGCATCACCCCAGTGTCCAAAACATACTGAAAGCCCCTGTGGAGGCTTGGCCCCAAAAGGTCCCAATAGCGCATAAAAAAGGCTGACGTCAGTCCGTCCTCCCCTGGGCAACTATGTCGCGGCAGGACCCTCAAGGCCTCGGCAAGCTCAATCTCTGAAAGAGGCGTACCAAGAACTGTATGCATATGATCTGTGACCCTCCTCTGCACATGGGCCCACACAGTCTGTCTGCAAGCATCCCGATCCTCAGTGGCTGGCTCCGCTGAAAGCAGGTCTCTATAGAATGCAGTGGCAATCCCCGGGCTCAGTAGCTACCGATCCATCCGGCCTACCAAGCTAACGGACTCCTGCTCGAGCATGGCGAGGTCCAGTGATCTCAAAAAACTCCCCAGTCACTCTATCACCAAGCTACGTCCATTGAGAGGCCTGACGACGATAGTAAAACTCGTGTCTCTGCCAACCTCCTGGCGTGCCTGGCTCAACTGGGACACCACCCACTCTCCCCTGACACACCAATGTGCGGCCTCTGGCAATGCATCCGTGACCTGGGTTTAGAACTCTGCTCTGGCACTAGCATGGTTGGGCGCATAGACGTTGAGCACGCCCAATAGCTCATCATGCATCCTCAGAATGACATGATATGCTCTACCAAGCACAATGATCCCTCGATCCACAATGGCCTGCCGCCATACATCTACAATGACCATGCATACTCCTCCCTGTCCACCCAAAGGACCAAACCCTGCAGACCAAAAGGTGTCCCATCTACCAGGCATCACCGAACCATATCTCCGGATCCTGCTCTCACCCAAGTGATGCTCCTGCATCATCAAAATATCAATGTTGCCACCAACCAGGCATCTCTGAAGCTCCTGCCTCAAGCAACCACGATAGCGTATAAAATGTGCTCCGCCAAGGCCCTGTACATTCCATGAGATGATCCTCATGGATGATCTACTGAGGTGGATGCTGTCTCAGCCGTACGGCGGGCCTTCGCAAGCGGCTTGGATGGAGAGTAGTCCCCATCCGAGCGGCTGCGAATCTGCCCACCCGGTGTACTGCAAGAATCACGGATCAGGCGCCAGTGTGGCTGTGGCCCATGGCGACTGCCTCCCGCTCTGACAGAGCAACCTCGTGTATACATACATATCCAAGGTCGCGTGCTAAGTCTGCCACTATGCGAACGACCAAATGACGAATCCGTGAGGCATCCACACTCTCGGGATCCAAGAAAAAATGAGCCAGCTCCCATAGTCGGCCTATCACATTTGTCACCTCCAGATCGCTCACATGATGAGAAAACTCAACTGCCTGAGTCTTCAAAGTGCTAAGAGCAAGCTCTAGTCTCCGCTCCCGGTCGCATGGGCCACATAGAGGGAACGAGAAGGCCACCGCTGAATCAAGTGCCTCCTCCCCACGGGCCGGAGGTATCACTACATGAACTCGGATGGGTGCTGGCTCACGGGGGCCCTCTGCTCCAAAAAGCCGTGTGAAGGCGTAATCAAAAGCCTCCGAGTGCTGTCTAATGCCGAGGCGACTCAGCCGACTGCAGATAGATGATATCCGTGAAGCCCGAATTGGCATGGTAAGTCTCCTCTGTGGTGCTCAAGCGAGGTCGGTGCTCAGCGCCCTCCGGACTGCAGGTGAACGCCAGGGGGCTGCCAGGGCCTCCCGGGGAGGTGAGGCGGGCGGGGGGAAGGAGGGGGAGGCGAGGGGGGTGGAGAGGGAGCTGCTGCCAAAACCGGAGCGGGGACGGGAGGAGGCGAAGGTGGAAGCGAGGTGGTGGGGGGGGACGGGGGTGGGGGGGGTGAGGGAGGGGGTGCTGGCATCTCCTGGTCCTCAGTCGTTCGCAGGGGTCTCCTCCTGGAGGGGAGCAAAGCTGTTCACGGGAACCCAGTGATGCTTAGACTATGGCTACTGCTGCAGCGGTCTCTGGGCATGCTGCTGTGGCTGTCTCCCTCGACGGTGCCCCTGTCCAGGCTGCCACTCCGAGGTCTCTGTGGCCTGAGCAGGTGTCCCGGAGGCTGCCTGCCGAGCCGCATCTGTGGGTGGGCCATCAGGGGCCTGCTGCTGTGGTGAGGGTCGGGGTCTCCTGTGAGGGTAGGCCTTGGCCAGATGACCAACCTGCTTGCAAATGAAGCACTGGTTCGGGAGCCCCGAGAACTCTACTCTCTGATCAATGCATCCCCCCATCCTAGGTAGCTGAATGACCTTAGGAAGGGAGGAGATGTCAGACACCAAAACTTTGACCGAAGGTAGCCCAGCTGCTCTGGCCACCACCACTGAAGCTGCTGTGGGGCCAGTCTCTAGTACCGAGCCCACCAATGCTCCTAGCCTAGAGAGGAGCGGAAGATACTCCCGGCGGAGTCCAGGGAAGCAAACTGTAACGTGGAAAAGACGCTCTCCTTGCTTAGCCGTCTCGCTGCTGCTGGGTCAAAGCCATGCTGCCAAGGTCTGAAGAAAGCCCGAGCACCCTTGATGTCAAAGGGGACTCAGGGCTAGGACCTTGGCCGGTCTCGAACTCGATCTGGTAATGTCCACGGCCCAGAAGCTGTACGTCCAGGATCTTGCCCACATCTCCAAGAAGGCGGGCTTGGAGAAGATCCCGGATCTCCCCTCTGCTAGGGCGAGTGCCGACAATACGGCAGATAGTGGAATGAGCCTGGAGGCGTTCCACCTCTGCGGTGAGGCTCGCTTCCTCTTCTGGCGAAAGAGAAAGCCTGATGGGGGTGTCCGGGTGAGGGGGCTGCGGGGGAGTCCCTCTGAGGCGGGGCGGGAGGAGCCTCCATCAGAGTCTGAAGCTATGGCGAAGGCGAGGCGAAAGCGGAAATCCTGCAAGAACCGATCTGCACACAGAGAGGTGGAAGATGAAGGTCGGAGAAAAAGGAGAAACACCCCAGGGGACGGAAATAAGCAAGAAAAGGAAAGGGGGGGCGAGGCGGCGAAGGAGAAGCCCTAGGGGGGGAGCTGCACGCAAGAGGGGTGGGGGGGGGAGAAAGAGCTGGCAAAGGGGGGGGGTCGGGGCGCTGCAGAGAGGAGGAGGGCGCGAAAAGCAGGGGGGCGAAGGCGAGGAGGGGCGGCGGGCAGTGCAGCGAGGGAGGGGGGCGCAGTAGCGAGGGCAGGCAGGGGGGCAAGGGGGGCACGAGGAATGATGGGGGCGCGAGGGGGCGAACAGGCAGGCAGGCGAGGGGCACAGGTGTGCAGTTAGCACGAGCAGGGAGGGGCGGGAGCTTTAGCGAATGTATATAGATAATTTATTTGATATTTATTAATTAAATGTCAATCACTTGGCATTTAATTAATACTACCTTAGAAGAAGAGTTTCCCCGACCCCTTCCCACTCCTCCTTTCTCTCCCTCTCTTGAGTAAGCCCTTTGGGGCTTTTTATAGAGAATCGTGGACCTTAGATAGAAAGGATATGGGGAATGCATAAAGATAGAAAACGATATGCGGGGTCATCATTTTATTGCCTTCAATAGACATGACTACAAATAAAAGCATATGGGTGAATGTATGCAGATAGAAAAGATACGGGGGTCATCATTTTATTGCCTTAAATAGAGATGATTTGGGGTCATCATTTCATTGACTTTTTCAAGCATTAATCATTACATACTAAAATGAAACCTTAGAAAAACACTCTTATTCTTGAAAATCTCACATAATATATTTAATGGAAATGCCAAAAACATTTTAGTGTCATACTGGGTATAATCTCCCTCCGCAAGCAGGGCAGCCGCTCGAGTCAATATGATTGAAGAAGACGACAATGAAGACAATGCTATAGTCTAAATCAAATCATTGTGCCTGGATGTAATAGGTAGCCCAATGTGTTAAAGTTCACAAAAACTTGTTTCAAAGAAGGATCATTAGGGATTGGGGAGAGACATATAAGTAAACCTTGAGCTTTTCCTTTACAGCTCTTCACTTTCTGGCAAATAGGATAATCATGGTATACTAGTTAAAAGAGTGGCCGAAAGCACCTCTATAACCCACATACGGTGGTTAATGCATCTCTTGCAAAATAATATGTCTGAAAGGTCAAGTTATACATAATATTTTTTTATAAAAGAGATAACCAACTGTCATTATGCGAATACTCACTAGAAGGATTCTAATGGTTATCTGTAAGCATGATCCAAACCTTTAAAAAGTCAAGGTCTTTCTCATAAAACTTATAAAGGGGTCACTCTCAATCATAAAAATGTTGTGAACACTCGATCATCTACTCAATGTATTTGCCACAACTTTATCCTTCCTAGTTGATACAAGATCATGGGTTGGAAATTCTAGATAAAAGAATCTCACTTAATATACCTTTCTTAAAAAATGAAGGGTTGGCTTAACAAGTATCAAATGGTATGTTGGTCGGTCTTAATCAAGAATTCAGAACCCATTAAATAACGTTTCCAAATGTTAAGAGTGTGCACTATAACAAAGAGTTTCTTTTATCATTTGTATTTCTCTTTAGTGGTTTAAGCTTATCACTCTCATAGGTTATGTATGAGAACTGCTCTAAATCCATGCTCAATTGCATCCGTCACAACGATAAAGAAAGGTCACTATTCTCTCTCATAAAAGGAAGAGGGAGAAGAAGCTAATGGAAAAGGGAAACCTAGAATCAAACTTATTTAAACAAGCATCCATTTGGCATCTAAGAATCCACTAGCATGTAAGCAAGAAAAAAGAGGGAAGAAGGGGAGCTCATAAAGGAAACCTATTCAAACAAGCATCCATCTAGCATCTAAGAAAATAATAGCATGTAAGTAAGCAAAAAGAGGGAAGAAGGGGAGCTCATAAGCAAACTGTTGCAAGGAAATTATTATCCATTGCTTATTATAAAAAATGATATATATATAAGTGGCTAGTATTTGTTGAGAGATGTAATCGCGGTGTTGTGTGTATGTGGGAAAGCACCCTAGAGGTGCAAGATATTGTGGTAAGATAGGAATGCCACATGTAATATTGTATGGTGTGTGAGTGTTGACCAAAAGAGTGGAAAAGGAGTTGCCACATGGATGATGATGTGTAAAGTGGGATAAGGCTAGAAAGCTTATATCATTGTATGGTTCATTGTGATATGCAAGAAGTGAATAGAATTGAGTGTTGAGTGTGCAATCTCTCTCTCTCTCTCATGGAGTTTTTAGTGTGGTTTAATCCACCTTAATTATGTTGCGTAATCTTTATCCTTCACCATGATCAATCCCATTTCTAGATTGTTAACATGGTATCAAAGCTTGGGTGGGCTCTTGGTCATGGTGATTATTATGTATATTAGCTTGTTTATGTGTTTCTTTGATTAAGCATTATTTTCAGTTTGTGAAAAAAAAATTATGCACACTTATATTATCATTTGGATTTGCATTTGTGAGGATTTGAGAGGAGATTTGCAACAAGGAGGTTGCATAGAAGCTGCCCAAGAGAGTTGCAAGTGGAATTTTGCAACATGGATAGCTTGCTCATCATCAAAGAAGCTGAAAATGGAGCTTTCAGTAAGTATGAAGACTATGGAGCCTTCGATGTCAACAAAGAAGCTGAAAATGGAGCTTTCAGTAAGTATGAAGACTATGGAGCCTTCGATGTCAACAAAGAAGCTGCCAAGAGAAGATATGCTGTTGATTATGCCTCAAGAAGATTGGTTTTGTGAAGTTTTGCCTCAAAGTTTTGTATTTGAGCATGAAAAATTGCTCTATGAAGGGTTGCTATGTATGGGATTTGTGTATCCCATGAATCTTGTGTGGAGGTGCATGCTTGTCAAGATAATGGCAAGTGAGATGGTGAACTCAATGGAGTTCACATGTGTGTGCATCAAGAAGAGGATGCACTTGTTCATGTTTGCTCAATGAAGGAGAGCAAAGAAGGGGATGGAAACCTTGGCAGTTTCCACATGTTTATGCACCTTGGTTCTTATGAGAAACCAAAATGAAGAAGCACCCTTGAATGGATGCATGCATTGAAGGAAAAGCATGCTGATTTGGAGGCCATGAAGGCCATGTCAATGGAAATGAAAATCCAAAGTATGGAGAAAGGCAAGGCATGGTAACAAGAAGAAGCTTGTGCACACAAGCTAGAGAGGAGAAAAAGGGAGCATAACAAATGTGGCCAGTAAAGAGAGTGTGGAGGAGTGAAGCAGTCTCGACAGCTAACTACTGCAGAGAAAGCGGGCACATCAACGACAGCTCAATAGAGTAGATGGTGAAGAGAAGGAGTGAACCTTGGTAAAGGAATTGAGAGAAGACGACCACGTGTTAGGTGGTCTAGAGAGTGTGATCTCGCAGGTCACAAGAAGATGGCTGACAGGAGTCCAAGGTGATCGCAGGTCACAAGAAGATGGCTGACAGGAGTCCAAGGTGAAAACAGTAGCGGGTACAGATAGAGCTCGCCACCAAACCGGCAGCTACCAGTAAGAGTCATCAGAAGAGGTAGTAGTCACCACCAGTAAACAGAGGCAGCAAGCACCATCACTTAGATGAGCAATAAAGGAAGGCGACGACCTCTGGAGACAGCATGAGATGAAAAGCTTGAAGCTCAGCAAGGCGGTAGAAGCAGCACACACTAGCCGGAGCAGGCGGAGACAAGTCGAAGGCATGGTATTACAGAGAGGAAGCAAACAAGAGCGGAAGGAGACCGCCATAGCTGCTGTGCAGATGCAGTCGAGAGGAAGGAGAAGGAGACCATCTGGGTGTCAGGCATTCAACGCGGCGCACAGAGGCACATTCAATGCGCGTGCATTTCAGAGATTTAAAAAAATTTAATTATTAAGGTCCACAACCTTTCCAAAATCTCAAAGGGTCTATTTTCATAAAGCCCTTGTTCACATGCTTTTTAAGAAGCATGTACTTTGTAATTGATTACACACACTTGGGTTCACTGCCCGACTTCGACCAAAATGATTGTACTTTTTTACCATGATTATGAGATGGGTAAACGTACCCGAGCTTGAATCTCAAAACAAGATGTGTATGAGGGTAACCATGCCCGAGCTCATCGAGAAGCTCAAAATGGTTGTTGTGATGTGTGCATGAGCGATGCACGTGTGAGGTGCATGCGCATGGGTTGGTTCCCACCCGAACTTCCATGTTCAAATCGGCGGACTCACTGGTTCCGCTGTGAGCGAGTCGGCCCAAAATGGACTAGGTGTCTAAGATGGTAGACACGGGCACACATGTTTGGTTAATGGACACTCTAATGTATCATTGAGGGGGAGTGTTGAGAGGTAGCGATTGCGTTTGTGCAATGCTACATTGATATGGGTGATGGATGAAGGGTGAGTTGTGGAACACCTCGATTAAGAGGGGGTGTTGAGAGATGTAATCACGATGTTGTGTGTATGTGGGAAAGCACCCTAGAGGTGCAAGATATTGTGGTAAGATAGGAATGCCACATGTAATATTATATGGTGTGTGAGTGTTGACCAAAAGAGTGGAAAAGGAGTTGCCACATGAATGATGATGTGTAAAGTGGGATAAGGCTAGAAAGCTTATATCATTGTATGGTTCATTGTGATATGCAAGTGAATAGAATTGAGTGTTGAGTGTGCAATCTCTCTCTCTCTCTCTCTCATGGAGTTTTTAGTGTGGTTTAATCCACCTTAATTATGTTGCTTAATCTTTGTCCTTCACCATGATCAATCCCATTTCTAGATTGTTAACAGTATTCACACAAGACCAACCAACTTAAAAATGGTCCGACCTCTATTACTAGTCTTAAGCAAGTATGTACACTATGTTGAGAAATTCAATGTGTGAGGGTGCAACATGTGTTGAGAAATGGGAGGAGCATGCAGGATTAGACTAAGGGTACATTGGCAAAGGTTGATTTTCATGGTCATTTGTAAAAGGTGAAAAGTCAAAGGTCAAAAAGGTAGCACATGGAAAGTGCAAGGGGGCATATGTAGTGTGAGAATTTATGGACACATGGATGGCACAAGGGTGCACATATCTTGTGAGCTGGGAGCTCCTTGAGAGCTAAAAAAGGATGTATTTGGATTGACTCTAAGTATATTAATATGTTTGTGACTTAATCGTGTCATTGATTAATCTCTATCTTAATCTTGTATTACCATTTTCATAGTATTTCATTTGGCCTTGATCACTTGCTATGATTCTCCCTCGATCCATGTTTCTCAACGTGGTATCGGAGCCACCTAGGCTGGCCATAGCAAATAATTAGAGAATTAAGAGGTGATTAGAAAAGCTTTGGATTTAAAAATAATGTTATAATATTGCTTCTCTCTCTTATCTTTTTGAATCTTGTACATCTCAAAATATTAGTTTTATAATAGATTCACTTATTATTTTATTGACTGTCCAAGAACTATACCATACCTGCTCAGAACTCGAATATCTCAAAAACTATTTTTTTATTTGAGCTGGTGTCAAATATCTCAAAAGATATGACATTCTTAAATGCCCATATTCATTTATGACTGAAGAAACAATCATTTCGTGATTCAAAAAAAACTATTGAATATCTCAAAAACTATTTTTTTATTTGAGCTGGTTTCAAATATCTCAAAAGATATGACATTCTTAAATGCCCATATTCATTTATGACTGAAGAAACAATCATTTCGTGATTCTAGAAGGATTTTATCTTTAAAATGGAATATCTTGATTTGTACTTTGTATTTCATAATTTCTTTTTACAAGTACGTAGATCCGTGCTTTATCTACATTCTGGTGCGTTATCTACATTCTGGTGCGTTTTTATGTTTTTTTATAGAGATTTGAAGAGAATAGACATTTTTAAGATTTTAAGAATGTGTAGATTTATTATTTTAGAAAATAGTGCATTATGAATTTTTCTTTTTTGTGATAGAGCTTCTTCTTCTCTTTAGGAAATTTCTTCTTTCCATAGCTCATTTCTTCTTCTATTTTTAAATTTTCATCTGCAAACAGTTTGTATTTCCCTCCATCTCCAAACAGTTTGTATTTCCTGCTTGTTCTATTGCACTTGTTCACTACAAAACAAAGCTAGAGAATGAAGAGTGATTTAATTTTTTGGTGCCATTTTCTTGGAGCCAATAGACCATTTCTCTCTTCATTAATCTTGCTATCAAGGAAAGAAGCAACAAAGAGACAACACAGAGCCAACACAGAGAAGCAATAGAGAACAAAAATGGAGGTTAGCAATGTTTTGATGTTGGTTATGTTTTCCTATTGGTTATGTGCATTACTATTCGTACATAATAAAGTTAATAGTAAGATATGTTTTACTATTGGTTAATAATAATAATATGTGCATTGGTTATGTGTATTACTATTTGTAAATAATAAAGTTAATAGTAAGATATGTTTTACTATTGGTTAATAATAATAATAATATGTGCATTACTGTTGGTTAATAATAATAATATGTGCATTATTGTTGGTTAATAATAATAATATGTGTTAAAGTTGGTGTTAAGTTACACATATGTGTTAATAATCATGAGATAGTGATGTATCTAAGTGTTTCTAGTTTTTTGATGTTTTAGGAAGCAAGAAGCTCTAAGAAGAGAAGTATGCACTTCCAGCTAGATGAAGAGTATGCCCCATTGTACAACAAAATTGAGGTTTCAATGATGAATCCATCGGTGATGCAATTATACAAAATAGCAGGGAAAAAACATATAGATCTTTGGGTTGATGGGTCTATATATCCACCTGATCCTATTACACAATAATCTCGCCAATTCTGAGGACTAACATCATTTGAACACCATATTAGATAATTTGGAAAAAATCCCATTCCCATTTGAAAAATGGGATCATGGTGGTGAACTTGTCCAAAATTTTATCAAAACCCCCTCATGTAACATATCACTGGAAAAATCTCGAAGAGTAGAATCTAGATCTACAATCTTTGACAAATTTGGAGTTGGCATGTTTAAGATATATCCAAAATTAAATGGATTGATTGATTCCCAAAATATGAGATTTTTTCCAAATGATCTAATATTGACTTTTTGTCAAGTATATTTGTGAGGGTAATGTAGGGTTACAGGGTTATACTTGGAGACTTGCAACCCAAGCCCATGTTTCTGCACAACAAATCATGAAACTTAATAGATCATTATTGGCAAAACAAGAAGAGAACAATGTTTGGCAAGATACTATGCATGACATGGTAATGCAAAATGCCACTTTGATTAACCAGGTTAATGATTTACAGGCTAGCAATAAGAAGATGAAGACAATGCTAGAGAAGACTGTCACTTATGGGCCCACAACGACACGGGAGGTACATGAACGCCAAAGGTCATATAAACCTATGTACATGTTGGCAAAGATAGGTGGACAATACAGGCGAAGGATCTGTACACAACGTGACAACATGCAAAAGATGTTTAGCAATTTAGAAAATGAAGTGAATCAAGGAATTGAAAAGGTACTCACTAAAGATATGGTGAAGTCCGCGCTTCAATGCCCAAAGTTTAAGTCAATTGTCGTGATGAAGTTATCATACAATGCTTAAGGTAAGTGATTTCTTCACATCAAATAATATGCAGGGAATATGTTATAAGGTAGGAATAAGTTCTCAGTCTTATGGCATGATATACAAACATTTAGATACAAGGTTTAAAAAAGTGTTGCAAAAGAAAAGGGTATTGCCTCTTCCTAAACCATTTCATGTGGTGCAAGCATGACAATCATTAAACAGTAAGGTGGAACAATTAATTGGTGAGCCAATGCACTTATGTCACAAACATACATGCAAGTATGGGTCAAAGGAAGTGACGTTTGTCATACACACAAATAACAATTTTGTATTAGGATGTATACAAGTTATAATCTTTAATGGTAAAATTTTACAGTATATCTATTGCAGAATGTGGAGGCAAGCTAAAATTTGTTTTGAAGCTTGAAAGTGAGGTTATCAAAGATCAGAAGTTAGAATTCTAACTCTCATGAATAGAGCATTGGATCCTAACATCTTGCCTGGTCATCCTGATTACTTTAGTGTACAGTATGAGAATGAAATTTGGTAGCTTGCTGCATTTGAAGTACCAAAGGAAGATCATAAAATTTTGAAGATTTTCTTTAACTTAACAGAGATACCGAATACAGTGCAATGTCAAAATCATGGTGAAAGTTTGGACGTGGAAGGTTATGGTTGGTGAGTATTAAGTGGAATGACACCTTGCTGGAGATCTCAAAACTTTGAAGTGCATGTTTGGTGTATCAAATACAGCAAATGTAGAGTTTCCTTGCATATATTGTATGTGGTCTAGAAAGAAAGGTAAGAATGGGAAGAAACAGGTAGAGAAGGGTGTCCTACATGTGATTAATCTGTTTACCGTGGGGGCCAAATGGTACGAGTAGATCCTAAGTGGGATCCTATTCTTAACATCCCCTTGACAAGAGTACACTTTTGCACTTTGCATGCACTAGTGAGGATCATAGACAAATTGGTTTATGAATATGTGTGTTTTGCGTATAAAATGCACCCAACTTTTGATGCCCAAGAAACATGTAAAATGGTGGAAGAAGTATTATCTGGGATGGGTTTACATCGAGGCCAGGTAGAAATAAAGAAGGATGAAAAAAAGTCCAGAGCAAGCGGAAATGTACCACAAAAGCCTTGCTTTGGAGGCTCAAAAGCAAGGAAATTCCTCTATGTAACACGAAATGAAAATGGAGAACTACTAGTACAATAACCAGAGAAATAAAAGTTACATATGGTCGTTCCTAATCAAAGAAATGGAGGAAAGACTAGAGTAGCAAAAGAAAATGTGTGGATTGCTCTTGACAAATTGGTAGTGCTTTTGCAGAAGATGGCATTTGGACCAGATGATTCCAAGGAGTTTAAGGAGGTGATTGGTATATTCTATGCATCAGTTGTTGAAGCTAGGACTTCAAGTAGTATAACACATTACATGGTAAGTGTGACATTATAATTAATTTATATGGTTTTAGAGACTAACTATGCTTACATTGTTTATTGATGTAGCATATATTGCATGCTCATGGTCCTTACTTTGAAAATGAAGGAAGTTTAGCAATATGGTCTACACAGGGCATGGAGCGATCTCATTGGCAATCATGATATGCTTTCCAAAAGACAACTGCTCATGGATGTCAGATCCCTGTCCCCACCGCGCAACGAATTCAGGGGTGCTTCTTGCGCGGGGGCAGGGTCCCACACTCAGGGCCTCACCCCCACGGATATCCGGACGAGAGACTAATCCATCGATTCTTCCAAAATCAAACCTGAAAAAACTTCCCTTGCTCGGAAAGCTCGGGCAATTCCTCCAGGATAAATTTTTCTCTAATGTAGTCAAAAGCCTTAACTAATTGAACTGATCTGACCAAACCTGTAAGTCCCATAGTCAGATTAGGGAAAGATTGCACTTGGATCAGGAATTACTTCATCTAGCGTACCATAACAGAATTAAGTCTCATTTTAGGGATCTATCAGTCCAGCCTAACTCCATCCAATCCCATGGGTTAGCCAGCTGCCCAACCACTGTAGTGATGGGATCCAATTAGGAATTTGGTTAGATTTTGTCCCCGGTACTAGGGGAAAAGAGTTCCCAGGCCCCGTAGTCGGATATTCATGCAAACTTAAAACTAGTCACACCACTTACACACCCAATATGAAATTGTCTTTTTCACAGATTCAGTTGTGTTTAAAACAATCATTTAATGAAATCATAGTCACTGATCATAATTCTCCAAAAATTTTTGGTTGAATTCTAATTTCCAATCATTCCTTCCTCAGTGTACGTATGGCATCATTGGCAACCAGAACGCTCACCACCTGTCCACTCAAGGGTCTTCTCGATGGTTCCTAGCTCATAGTACTCGGCAATATTCACATATCAAAATGGAATCTTCGTTGAAGATCAGCAAGATCAACCAACAGATCCATATAAAAGAACCATGGACTCATCCGTTAAGGACCAGCAAGGTCAATCAACCAGATCTATGCCCAAATTCAGAAAACAACTCTTACACCTTGTTCTAATATCTTCCACGATGCACGTGTGGGTATCGTCGGCGACCCAGAGCCCGAGCATCGTATGGGCAGCACCCTCTAGGATCCTTCACACAGCAGGTGACCTAGTGCTTCACTCATAGGCCGCTTCCTTGGTCCCTCATCCAGTATACTGGAAGCTCACCATTTTAATCAAACCGAGGAGGCTGGTCAAGACCTTGGCCGACAACCTTGCTATGCAAGACATCCTCCAATTACTCTCTATCCAGATGTTGCAACTTTATCAGATTAGGTCTCCACGACCTCATTCACAAGACGGTCAAAATGCTTCTCTAGCATTCTTGACATAAAACAATCATTTAAAAACAGTTCAAAAATACAGTTTCTATAACAAACTCTCGTCTTTCCACATTGCTCCACATCAAACCACATTAATTAATTCCACAACCATTTTATAAGTATTCCTATTTCTCATCCAATCACATCATTTTCATCTCATCACATCTTTCCTCAATTTATCCTCATCAGATCTCATCCACTCGCATCTACCCAATATCCACATCTCGTCACATCACATTCATTCACATCTCATCCATTCAGGCCACATCACATTCACTCACATCTCATCCATTCAGACCACATCACATTCACTCACTTCACATCTCATTCATTTTACCTCACATCTCATTCATTCACATCTTTCCCGATTCACATCCCATCACATCACATTCATTCATATCCATCACATTCACTTTCATTCATATCCATCACATTCACTTTCATTCATATCCATCATATTCATTCTCATCACCATTATATCACATCACTTCTATCTACATCATATCTCATTCATACACATCCATCCAATTGTTCATATCGCATCTATCCATACATTCATATCTATCACTTCACATCCACATATATTCATGTCACATCTCATCTCTTTACATCACATCACATTCTTTCACATACACATCTATATCCATTCTTTCACATACTCATTCACATCCATTCTTCTCATACGCATTCACATCCATTCTCCACATACACATCCTTATCCATTCTCTCACATACTCATTCACATCCATTATGCATAAATTCAATTTTAATGAGAATAACTCTTTTGAAATAAAAATAAATCTTTTATGCATCTTTCTATGCATAAATTCAATTTTAATGAGAATAACACTTTTGAAATAAAAATAAATCTTTTATGCATAAATTCAATTTTAATGAGAATAACTCTTTTGAAATAAAAATAAATCTTTTATGCATCTTTCTATGCATAAATTCAATTTTAATGAAAGTAACACTTTTATAATAAAAAAATTCTTTTATGCATCATTTTATACATAAAAATCAATTTTGATGAAAGTAACACTTTTATAATAAAAAAATTCTTTTATGGATCACTTTATGCATAAAAATCAATATTGGTGAAAGTAACACTCTTATATAATTTTTTTTCTCCAATATGCATCTTTCTATGCATAGAAATTACTTCTAATGAAAATAACGCTTTTATAATAAAAATATCTCCAATATGCATCTTTCTATATGCATAGAAATTAATTCTAATGAAAATAACGCTTTTAGAATAAAAAAATTTCCAATATGCATCTTTCTATGCATAGAAATTAATTCTAATGAAAATAATGCTTTTATAATAAAAATATTTTCAATATGCATCTTTCTATGCATGAAATTAATTCTAATTAAAATAACGCTTTTATAATAAAAATATTTCCAATATGCATCTTTCTATGCATAGAAATTAATTCTAATAAAAATAATGCTTTTATAATAAAATATTTCTAATATGCATCTTTCTATGCATAGAAATTAATTCCAATGAAAAATAACATTTTTATAATAAAAATATTTTCAATATGCATCTTTCTATGCATAGAATGAAAATAACACTTTTAGAATACACAAACGGAGGGGATTACTCTTTTTGAATAACATAAAGATAAAACTTATTTCCACAAAATTTAAGAAAATTTTACCATAACCTCCTGTGTATGGCTGACCATTTCTCAATTTTTACATTCTAAATCTACTTAGAATTTACCCCAAGATGAATTAAAACACTCTAATCTAATCAATTTTCATTTCTAAAGAGCAATCAATAGGAAAAGTTTAACTTATTTTGTTTGTTTCTCATTTTAGGATAAAGAAAGGCTGAAATTCTTAATGAAGAGAAGGGGGAAGCCTTTCCATCAAGGCATAACATCCAATTTCACATTAAAAAAAACAAGAAATTAGAAAACCATAGAATAGAATTAAAAAAAAGTAGAATTTCTAACTTACATGGAGCTTTTTGAGCTTTCCTTTGGTTGAGGGATTGAGGGTTCCACTCTTGCTTGGATCAAGAGTGGCCACCAATTCTTTGTAGAGGAATTAGTCAAAAACAAGTGAATTATCAAAGAATTTAATGTTTTTGGCTCTGGGGAGGAGTAGAGTAACAGTGCATAAAACACTATTAGGCTTTTACAAAAAAGGAGGAGGCTTTTATTTATAGGAAAAAGTGAGCCTCTAACCAAGCAAACTGATTCTAGAATTTTCTAGATCGGTTTGGTCACTTTTTGATCATTTTTAGGTTAGTTTAGCTTACTTTTTGGATCTAGTTGAAACAGGAGAGAGGAGAGATAAAAATATCTCATTATTTGTTGTGAGTTTAAAACTCATCCACACATGTGAAATAGGTGCCTCTTTCATGAGGGTAATTCTCCACACTGAGGTGTCAAGAATGCATCATTTCCTCTAAATATCTCTTCTTTTTAACTAATAAACCTTGTCCTTAGTAGTCAACTCTTCATCTTATGTGAGTATTTACTCATTTTTGGGGGATTTTCTTTAATTCTTCAATTTATCTCTTCCCTACATTTGGATTAATCTTATTGGTCCATAGGAACCTTAATCCAAAATTTTTAGAAAATCTGGACCCTCAAGATACTTTTTACCTATTTTCAATTGATTCCAATTGCACATTGGAAAGTTCTTTTTGAATTTCTGTTGTAGGAAAATTTAGTTTAATAAGAAAGGATATTTTTCCATCCAATGATATCTAAAAACTAAGCTACCTCTCTCTAGAACATTTTCTCTCTCTAGGCCAAAACAAGTAGAAACAAGATCTTTTATTATTCTGAAAAGGGGATTGATTACAAGGGAAGAAACTGGACATCTTAAGGGGCTGGGGAAGAATCTTACAATGGAGGTGGAATCTATGATGTCAATCCAATGAAACAATTACTTCTATGGTGATATAGAAAGATAGTAATAAGGTTAGAGGAGAAGAAACCTATGTCCAATGGATTACAGGCAATACACAGAGTCATATGTGAGGTTAGAAAGGCACGATTTGAGAATTCATATGGTAGAGAGAAACATGCTGCATGGTTGAGAACTCAAGAAAGAGAGGGAAGCAAGTGGAAAACCTGAGAGTCAAGTGTTTCAAATGAGCAAATGCAAGTTGAAACTCTGTAATTTTTTGTTGATGCAAGTATTACTCTACTAAACCAAAATGGCTTTCACATAGAGCTTGTAAACCAATGTGATATATCTATAACCATAATATTAAATGATTTTATGTGTGAAAGTATATGCATACTTTTACACATAGAGCTTGTAAACCAATGTGATATATCTATAACCATAATATTAAATGATTTTATGTGTGAAAGTATATGCATACTTGTGTGTGAACAGTTGTGTTATTTTTAAAGTTGATTGAAGTTGACTAAACTATTACCTATAAGTGCTTATAAGTGGTGAGACATTTACATTTTATAGTCTTCTAGCTTTCAAGGCATGGCACGCACCAAGCAAAGTGCTAAGAGGAACCCTACTAAGACTCGCCCAAAAAAGCCCCAGGTCAATATACTAACAGAGACTGACAGTGAGCGCACTCAATCTGACAATCCAGGAGGCATTACTACAGGTACAACGCATCCACATCTGCCACGTCACAAGAAGCGTAGATGAAAAGCATGCATTGTTGCTCTTTGAGAAATAAGGAACCATAAAAAAAGTACAAACTTAATCATACCGAGGGCGCCATTTGCAAGACTGGTGAGAGAGATATTGCAAGATCTCCCGCGAATGTCTCATAAATAGGTTCTATGCAAGACTTAGTTCTACAGTCAACAATGTGCAGCGATGGTCAGCCCAAGCGTTGCTAGCTCTTCAAGAAGCAGCTAAGGCATATTCCATGGACCTCATGCATGATGGTCAATTGGCAGCTATTCATGCGATGCACATCTCTCTTATGGTGGAGGACAAGGATTTGAGACTTGTACGAAGGATTCGTAATAATGGCGATGCCTTTAGTTTGAATATGGATAATATGATTTGAGTAAATCATATGATACGTTGTAAACTTGTGTTTCAATGTACTTGTAATCTATGAGAAATACAAGTACAATTTGATGTTTCTTTCTCAATATCTTGGGTGTTATTATCTTTTTCTCTCGTATAGTTTTTCAAGTTTATCAAAAGCATTATTTTTTTGTTCACATGCCTTATATGGATTTCGGATTTTTCACACAACATGTATGCATGAAAGACTATAAGTATATAAAATTCAATGAATTTAGAAAATTTAAAAAATTTTATCTTTACTAAAAAAAATATAATAAAAATTACTCTAAAAATTAGATTACTTTAAACATGGAACAAAGTTCTAGAAACCCTAGGGAATTAGTGAGATGTTGCAATTGAGAGGCTCTTATAAATAAGAAAATTACTAAATATAATAAAAATTACTAAAAAATTTAAGAGTTATTTATTTTCATTCTATAAAAATATAAATATAAGTTATATTTTCAGTTTTTGAAGTTATAAATATAAGTTTAGAGTCTTTCATTTTTATTCTATTCTTGTTTTATCTTCTTCAAGAGAGCATGGCTCGCACCAACAAGCAGGCTCTACCAAGAGGGTTAATCCCCGTGAAGGTCAGGCCCCCACCACCACCCACATATCGCAAACGTGCGCGGTGGAGACCCGACACCGTCACTCTTCGAGAAATCAGAAAGTATCAGAAGATAGCAGACCTTCTGATCCCGAGGAGGCCTTTTCATCACGTCGTTAGGGAGATTATGGATGATTTGAACGTGATTCGGCTATCTCAATGCCATCGTCGGGTCGGCAATAGTGAGGCTCCCACACGATGGACATCAGTAGCTTTGGAAGCTCTTCAAGGGGCTGTTGAAGCTTTTTTGGTGGACATATATGGTTACATAGTGTACACAGCAGTCCATGCCAAGAGAGTCACCATCACTGATGACAAAGATATGCGGCTAGTTCTACGCATGAAGAAGTGGAGGGAAGATTATGGTGATGAGCCACAGTTTAGGGTTTAGGATAATCTCATGTGTATTTCACAATGTGACCTCATGTGATCATGATGTAAATTCTTTACTTAATGAAAATATATTTTTTAAATCCTTGCCAAGTGTCTACTTGATTATATCTGGCAATCATAATTGTATTGTGATTTTAATTTTAAATTAATGATTAAATATTATTTGTTGATTGCACAAATACAACAAAACTTCAAAAATATATTTTTATTGGTCACAAATATGTGTACTCATTGGATGTAACCATAGGAAAACCTTGATGGTGTAACAAAGTACTTAGGTGCATTTGGAATTTATACAAGTGACTCATAATGCTAATCAGACACAAAAATATTTGAAGTATCATCTTCTGTTCCAACTTAATGCCATTTTGATGCATAGGAGTGACCCTTGGTGGAGTTGGTTGAGGTGGTAGAATAGGTGGACGCGTCTCTGCAAGTCTTGCACCTCCAACCATAATTGTTATTGTATTTAGAGTTCCATTCGATGGTGTAGGTAAGGCAAGCGGCCTTTTAGTAGTAGGTAAAGCTAAAGCTCGATTGGATTAGATTTTAGTGGAGGATTAAATCTATAGTATTGACTAGTGTCATGATTTCTCATATGAACGCCATTGGTTTAAGCTGCAAATACTTTGTTATCGTATGATTTGATTTACGTCATGCACACCAAACCATATCTCTCTTTGGGTAGTGGTGAGTGTTGGGTAATCGAAGTCCTTGTGTGTGAACACCCTTTAAAGTGCTAGTGTTTATGTGTGCATGTGAACCTACTCTTATGAGTAGATATTATGTGTGAGTTTGACATAAGCAATGATGATATTGCTATGCCATGTGTCATTGTGGTGGTCTAGTGTTTGAATGGGTCAAAAGATGGGGCTTTGTGCCTATAAAAGCATTATACTTAGTAAAAGCTACACATCGATCAATAGCTTATCTTGTACGTGCAATCATCTGCTCTTACTATCATTCAATTCTTCCATCTCTCTCCATCAGGACTAAGTGCCATAGGAGGGTAAAGACCCTTGTCAGGTGACATCAATGGATGACATTGATAAAAAATTATGATGCCTTTTTTGGACCGTCGGATAAAGTAAACTAGGTTGAGTAAACTAGGTTACTAAGCGATCATAGTTTACTTCCTAGTTTTAACTAAATGGGCATAGTTTACTACGCGATCATAGTTTACTTCTTAGTTTACTAAGCGGGCATAGTTTACTTTCTAGTTTACTCATCAAATCATAGTTTACATCATGGAATGAGGGTGAATTTGGGTTTAAAACTTAGAAAATTTTGGAGCAAGATGTTATGTGCAAAAGAGGATTTGAACTCGAAAGACCGTATTAGGTATTATGGGAGAAATCCCGCATTATGGGAATTTTGAAATTGATAGGTTCCATGTATTATGGGAATTTCCCACTTAATGTGGGAAAAGTTATTGTGGAATTTCTTAATATAGAACGGAGGAAGGTAGTATTGATAATCACCATTCAAACCAAAGAAGTGGTACTATTAGTATTTGTGCATAAACATATTTGAAAGGAGTAACTGTTTGATAATCATGTAGGAAGGTGGTGTTGATAAACACCATTAATAAAAAAGTGGTATTTGTTTCTTTGCTAGGACCTGGCAACACACCAAGTGAGTTGTACACTGCACAAAATTTATGAAACAATTGAACAAATAAGATAGAAACATTTTTATATCAAAAAAATGTAAGAGGCACAAAGAAAAATTTCATTCAATAAGTGAAAATAAAAAATAAAGAAGATACCAAAGTACATCTCTTTTGGATATAATTAGAGTTATAACCTAAAAATCCACATTGTCAATATTGAATCTACAAATGCTACTCCTCATTGAAGGAACCATCAATATGAGCTTCATCCTCACAAGCCAAGCTTAAGCATGCCAAGTTCTGGAGATGTTATCGGTATTGCATCTACAATTGGAGGTTCCACAGGCTCTTCTTGATCTGCATCACTATATCTTTCACTCCACTCTCCAAATTCTAGCTCCCTTGTGAAAGGCCTTAAAAGCATTTTTGGCCGACGAACATTACTCCATAATCCATTTTTTAGATAAATGGTATCCATTGTAGGGAATGGTAGTTCCACATCCTTCAAGCATTCCTCCACAAGTAATGACACATTTCCTTGACCAATTTTTGTTCCACTACAAGTGGAATTTGGATCAATTCTACACACGCAGCCAATACCAACAGAATCATTGTTCAACGTCATGTAGACCCTCCCTCCAGATTGGAAATCCATCCTGCACATAATCATGTTGGACTTGTTAAACTAGTAATCAAATCTAGCAAAAGCAATTTTTTTAAGTTTGGAACCTACATCAGACTCTACCATGAAGTATAGCTCTACCATGTGGCCGAGCTAGAACTAGCTCTATCATATGGTAGAGATAGAATCCATTGAAGAGTATCTCTACTATGTGGTGGAGTTAGACTTCAAAGCATTCTAGCAATACCATGGTGTCTAGATAGATTATTTTGATATAGCTCTACCACATGGTAGAGCTAGATCAATGAATTCTAGCTCCGTTACATGATATAGTTACATTGATGCATTATAGCTCCACCACATGATATAGTTACGAGATAGTAGAGAGGTAGAGCTAGTTCAATATATTCTAGCTCCACCACATGGTAGAGCTAGACCTCTAGGTATTCTAGGTCTACAACGTGGTTTATGGTATAGCTAGATTGATGCATTCTAACAATATATTCTAGCTCCACCACATGGTAGAGATAGACCTCTAGGCATTCTAGGTCTACAATGTGGTTTATGGTACAACTATATTGATGCATTCTAACTCTATCACATGGTAGAGCTAGACCTTAAAGGTCTACAATGTGGTTTATGGTACAACTAGATTGATGCATTCTAGGTCTACAATGTGGTTTATGGTACAACTAGATTGATGCATTCTAACTCTACCACATGGTAGAGCTAGACCTTAAAGTTCTACGATGTGGTCTAGGTAGAATAGTACAGCTCTACCATGTGGTAGAGCTAGATCAAATACTTTGAGGTCTAGCTCTACCATGTGGTGGAGCTAGAATTGCATTTAATGTCTAGCTCTACCATGTGGTGGAGCTAGAATGCATCGATCTAACTGTGTACCATGCAGATCAACAAAACCAATTACTCCAAGAAGAGACCTACTTCACATGACAAGAACCAAGGAGCTATAATTGCATTTGATCTAGCTCTACCACGCGGTAGAGCTGTATTCTACCTAGACCACATCATAGAGCTAGAATGCTTTGAGGTCCAGCTCTACCATGTGGTGGAGCTAGAATTGCACTTGAGGTCTAGCTCTACCATGTGGTAGAGCAAGAATGCATCGATCTAGCTGTGTTCCATACACAACAACAAAACCAATTACTCCAAGAAGAGACCTACTTCACATGACAAGAACCAAGGAGCTAGAATTGCATTTGATCTTGCTCTACCACGTGGTAGAGCTGTATTCTACCTAGACCACATCGTGGAGCTAGAATTATTTGAGGTCTAGCTCTACCATGTGGTGGAGCTAATGCAGATCAATAAAACCAATTACTCCAAGAAGAGACCTACTTCACATGATGAGAACCAAGGATCTAGAAAAAAGGTCAGACTCTATTAGTCCTAAAAATCTATATAAACTTGTAGTCTCTCATTCAATGCAATAGAAGTGTTTATGTAATCATGGTCTATGTGTGAATTGATCTTCTATAGTCCTTGATACCTAACAATCTATGGTAGGAATCAATGTTTCAAATTCTGGGCTTGTTATAGGAATTGCATATGTAATTGGAGGATCAGAATGATCCCCTTCTTCATCACCGCTATAGCTTTTGTTTGATCAAATTAAGTTGCCAGTCATGATAGTAGATTGCAAAATAATCTTTGGCCATCGAACGGCACTCCATAATGAGTCTTGGAGAGATGAAGTATCCATTGTAGGAAAAGGTAGGACCACATCTTTCAAACATTCCTCCACTAGTATGGATACATTTCCTTGCCCTATCTTTGTACCAAAGTCTCCTTGAATTTATACATATACTTTAACCTATAATAAAAGCTATAATCAAACTTATAAGCTTACAGTTATATTTATTAAATAAGCTATAATATAGTAGCATTAAAATAAGCTTTTATTAACTACAAGTTACTATAATAAGCTATATAGTTATAAATATTAATATAATTTAAGTTACTATTATAAGTTATATAGTTATAGTTGTAGGTTAATATATAGGTTAATGTACATAATTTAATTCACTATAGGTTATAATTTATAAACTTTAAAGTATATAGGTTTATATATAAATAGGTTTGATTTATATAGCTATAGAAAGTTTATAAATAAGATATATTTAGTATAATTATAAACTATAAATAGAATAAATTAAGTTACTATAGTGAACCTATTAAACCTATTAATAAGCCAATTTATATATATCTTTAAGTCTATTTATATAATCAAACCTATAGTTACTATAGTTAATCTATTAAACCTATAAGCCTATTTATATATCCCAGCAAACGAGCAGCCCCATGATCATATAAATACCATCGTTATGCATCTCATCTTCCATCTCCACATTCAAGCATAAGTGATTCAGTATTCAGTATCTTGGATCTTCATCGCTTGGAGCATAGAAACATACCACATCATAATACACATCATCCAGAATTAGCCAAGGAGGAAGCGCTTCAGTCCCTTGTGTTTCTTAGCCTACAATAGATTTTATCATATTCATCCACTTCATCGTTTGCTCCAGCCAATCAGGGTTTAAGTTACTATAGTATAAGCCTATTTATATATATCTATTAATTATAAACTTTAAATATAAATATATCTATAAGCCTATTTATATAAACAATCTTATAAGCCTAATCAGTTTTAATTTTTAAAGCACGCCTTAACCCACGGCACCTTAACCTGTCTGCAAAACGCAAGTTCCTTATCCGCTCTCTGTGGCGCAGGTTGCTCTGGCCTTTCCCACTGTCAACAATCAAGCACGCACCTCGTGCATTCGTCTCTGGGGATCCAAATTTGAGAGGGGAGAAGAGAGCACCCCAGAATTCAGGTTCGTTGCGTGCACGCGGGCGCACTGGCGTGCACGCGGCTAATTGATTTTGTCATGGGGCTCCTCGCTATCTTTTTTTGTTTGATTCAGGTGCACTGGCAGCCAAGGTAAATGCTAAGCTTGGCTAGGCAGCAACAGTAGTGAGAGGTGCATATGCACAGCAAGCGTGAGAGGCGCAACAATACAGCCAGGAACAGTACACGCGGCAACAGTAGTGAGAGGCGCAACGATATAGCCTCAATACAGCCATGCGCAACAATACAACAGGACCTGGTTTTCATGTATGGTGGAGGGGGCTGTTCTCATCGACGCCTTGATGCCTTCCACGATGCTCTCCGGAGCTTTCATGTCAGAAATTCTTTGACGGATGTTCCTGCCTTGGCTGTAGGGGTCACTGTTACAGTATTTGCCGGAGTTGCATAGATTTCTACTGCTTCTACTCTCTAATATCTCCTGCTTTTACTCTCTACCAGCTTTTCACTACTGCCCGTATCAGTTTCAATACCTTCAGAATCTCCCCTGGGGCCGTATCAGTTTCAACATCACCATTCAATTTGCTAAGAAGTGCAACCCAAATCGGTAGATTCAGGTTTTTTCTCTTCAACCATTCCTAGTTTTTTGAATTCTTGCATGCTTTTATTTTCTACTCTATGTCAATGTGTATAATCTGAATTTTAATTGACATGTTCAAAACTTTAAATCTAATCATAGATAATGATTTAATATGAGACAAAAAAATGTGTACCTTGTTGTATCGTTGAATTTGATAATGGATGCGGTGATGTCCAAGTGCTAGTTGTCAATGACAAGATGGGAAAGGAGGTTTGTATTACACAAGCGACATGGACGTCAAGGAAAATTTGAAAAAGACCAAGACCATTTTAAATTTTAAAAGGGCGGGAAAATTTGAATTTAAAATTGGGCGGGATAATTTGAATGCTCTACCACATGCTAGAGCTAGAGAAATGCATTCTAGCTCTACCACATGGTAGAGCTGGAGTTAAAATGACTCAAACTAGTGCAAGATGACTTGAAATGACAAACCATCCATCTAGTATCGTACCTCTATCTTGACTTGAAGCTCTCGTGCGCTGCATGATATCTCTATATGCATGTGAGTTCTCTATCCATGAGAGCTCTCATTTATTAAGAGCTCTTTTGCATGAGAGCTCTCATTTTCATTAGTGTAAGCGCTCTCATGCATGAGAGCTACATAGAGTTCACATGCATATGAGAGATTGTTATGCCTAGAGTGATCACATGCGAGCTTAATGCATGGATCTCTCACATACACACTGCTCTCAATGCATAGAGCTCTCAAATGCATAGAACTCTCAGTGCATAAAGATCTCACATGCACATATCTCTCAATGCATAGAACTCTCAGTGCATAAAGATCTCACATGCACATATCTCTCAATGCATAGAGCCCAATGTATGATAAGATACTGAAACATAGTTCATAATATGGTTTTATTTGAAATTTTGTTGTATAGAAAATGTGATATGAGAATGAGAAAGTGATACTAGTGGTCGGAAGGCAACACACCTCGATTACATTTATTGAAGTCTAGCTCTACCACATGGTAGAGCTAGAAGAATGCATTTCAACTCCACCACATGGTGGAGTTGGACCTCAAAGCATTCTAGCTCTACGATGTGGTCTAGGTAGAATGTAGAGCTAGATCAAATGCAATTCTAGCTCCTTGGTTCTTGTCATGTGAAGTAGGTCTCTTCTTGGAGTAATTGGTTTTGTTGATGTGTATGGAACACAGCTAGATCGATGCATTCTTGCTCTACGAGACAAGGTAGTGCTAGACCTCAAAGCTTTCTACCTCTACCATTCTAGCTCCACCACATGGTAGGTCTAGACCTCAAATGCAATTCTAGCTCCACCAGACAGGGTAGAGCTAGACCTCAAAGCATCCTATCTCTACAATGTGGAATAGGTAGAATACAGCTCTACCACAGTTACATTCAACCTCAGCCGGTTACATTCGTTGAAGTCTAGCTCTTCCACATGTTAGAGCTAGAAGAATGCATTCTAGCTCCACCACATGGTAGAGCTGGACCTCAAAGCTTTCTAGCTCTACGATGTGGTCTAGATTCTAGATAGAATACAGCTCTACCACATGGTAGAGCTAGACCTCAAATGCAATTCTTGCTCTACCACATGGTAGATCTAGACCTCAATGCAATTCTTGCTCTACCACATGGTAGAGCTAAACCTCAACTGCAATTCTAGCTGCACCACATGGTAGAGCTAGACCTCAAAGCATTCTATCTCTACAATGTGGTTTAGGTAGAATACAGCTCTACCACAGTTACATTCAACCTCAGTCGGTCACATTCATTGAAGTCTAGCTCCACCACATGGTAGAGCTAGATTTCAAAGCATTCTGGTCAATACATTTATTAATCTTACTCTACCACCTGGTAGAGATAATATTCATTGAAAACCAGCACTAGAATACTTTAAAGTCTAGCTAGAATGCATTTATCTAGCTCTACCATGTGGTAGAGCAAGACATATAAATGTATTGAGAGCTCCAAGATGGAGTAATTGAGATAGAAAGCTTTGAGGTCTAGCTCTACCATGTGGTGGAGCTAGAATTGCATTTGAGGTCTAGCTCTACGATGTGGTGGAGCTAGAATCGTAGAGGTAGAAAGCTTTGAGGTCCAGCTTTACCACAGTTACATTCAACCTCAGCAGCCGGCTACATTCATTAAAGTCTAGCTCTACCACATGGTAGAGCTAGAAGAATGCATTCTAGCTCCACCACATGGTAGAGCTGGACCTTAAAGCTTTCTACCTCTATGACTCTAGATCCACCACATGGTAGAGCTGGACCTTAAAGCTTTCTACCTCTACGACTCTAGCTCCACCACACGGTAGAGCTAGACCTGAAATGCAATTCTAGCTCTTCCACATGGTAGAGCTAGACCTCAAAGCATTCTATCTCTACAATGTGGTTTAGGTAGAATACAGCTCTACCACAGTTACATTCAACCTCAGTCGGTTACATTCATTAAAGTCTAGCTCTACCATGTGGTAGAGCTAGACCTCAAAGCATTCTATCTCTACAATGTGGTTTAGGTAGAATACAGCTCTACCACAGTTACATTCAACATCAGTCGGTTACATTCATTGAAGTCTAGCTCTACCACATGGTAGAGCTAGAAGAATGCATTCTAGCTCCACCACATGGTGGAGCTAGATTTCAAAGCATTCTGGTTAATACATTTATTAATCTTGATCTACCACCTGGTAGAGATAATATCCATTGAAAACCAGCACTAGAATACCTTAAGGTCTAGCAAGGATGCTTTGAGGACTAGCTCTACCATATGTGGTGGAGCTAGAATTGCATTTCAGGTCTAGCTCTACCATGTGGTGGAGCTAGAGTCATAGAGGTAGAAAGCTTTGAGGTCCAGCTTTACCATGTGGTGGAGCTGGAATGCATTCTTCTAGCTCTACCATGTGGTAGAGCTAGACTTCAAAGCTTTCTACGTCTACGACTCTAGCTTCACCACATGGTAGAGCTAGACCTGAAATGCAATTTTAGCTCCACCACATTGGTAGAGCTAGACCTCAAAGCTTTCTACCTCTACGACTCTAGCTCGACCCCAGTTACATTCAGTCGGTTACATTCATTGAGGTCTAGCTCTACCACATGGTAGAGCTAGAAGAATGCATTCTAGCTCCACCACATGGTAGAGATGGACCTCAAAGCTTTCTAGCTCTACGATGTGGTCTAGATAGAATACAACTCTACCACATGGTAGAGCTAGACCTCAAATGCAATTCTAGCTCCACCACATGGTAGAGCTAGACCTCAAAGCATTCTATCTCTACAATGTGGTTTAGGTAGAATACAGCTCTACCACAGTTACATTCAACCTCAGGCGGTTACATTCATTCAAGTCTAGCTCTACCACATGGTAGAGCTAGAAGAATGCATTCTAGCTCCACCACATGGTGGAGCTGAACCTCAAAGCATTCTAGCTCTACGATGTGGTCTAGGTAGAGTACAGCTCTACCACGTGGTAGAACTAGATCAAATGCAATTCTAGCTCCTTAGTTCTTGTCATGTGAAGTAGGTCTCTTCTTGGAGTAAATGGTTTTGTTGATGTGTATGGAACACATCTAGATCGATGAATTCTTGCTCTACCACATGGTAGAGCTAGACCTCAAAGCTTTTTACCTCTACGATTCTAGCTCCACCACGTGGTAGAGCTAGACCTCAAATGCAATTCTAGCTCCACCACATGGTAGAGCTAGACCTCAAAGCATTCTATCTCTACAATGTGGTTTAGGTAGAATACAGCTCAACCACAGTTACATTCAACCTCAGTCAGTTACATTCATTGAAGTCTAGCTCTACCACATGGTAGAGCTAGAAGAATGCATTCTAGCTCCACCACATGGTAGAGCTAGATTTCAAAGCATTATGGTCCAATACATTTATTAATCTTGCTCTAACACCTGGTAGAGATAATATCCATTGAAAACCAGCACTAGAATACTTTGAAGTCCAGCTAGAATGCATTTATCAAGCTCTACCATGTGGTAGAGCAAGACTAATAAATGTATTGAGAGCTCCAAGATGGAGTAATTAAGATAGAAAGCTTTGAGGTCTAGCTCTATCATGTGGTGCAGCTAGAATTGCATTTGAGGTCTAGCTCTACCATGTGGTGGAGCTAGAATTGCATTCGAGGTCTAGCTCTACCTTGTGGTGGAGCTAGAATCGTAGAGGTAGAAAGCTTTGAGGTCCAGCTCTACCACAGTTACATTCATTGAAGACTAGCTCTACCACATGGTAGAGCTAGAAGAATGCATTCTAGCTCCACCACATGGTAGAGCTAGAAGAATGCATTCTAGCTCCACCACATGGTGGAGCTGGACCTCAAAGCATTCTAGCTCTACGATGTGGTCTAGGTAGAGTACAGCTCTAACACGTGGTAGAGCTAGATCAAATGAAATTCTAGCTCCTTGGTTCTTGTCATGTGTAGTAGGTCTCTTCTTCTTGGAGTAAATGGTTTTGTTGATGTGTATGGAACACAGCTAGATCGATGTATTCTTGCTCTACCAAATGGTAGAGCTAGATCTCAAAGCTTTTTACCTCTACGATTCTAGCTCCACCACATGGTAGAGCTAGACCTCAAATGCAATTCTAGCTCCATCACATGGTAGAGCTAGACCTCAAAGCATTCTATCTCTACAATGTGGTTTAGGTAGAATACAGCTCTACCACAGTTACATTTAACCTCAATCGGTCACATTCATTGAAGTCTAGCTCTACCACATGGTAGAGCTAGAAGAACGCATTCTAGCTCCACCACATGGTAGAGCTAGATTTCAAAGCATTCTGGTCAATACATTTATTAATCTTACTCTACCACCTGGTAGAGATAATATTCATTGAAAACCAGCACTAGAATACTTTAAAGTCTAGCTAGAATGCATTTATCTAGCTCTACCATGTGGTAGAGCAAGACATATAAATGTATTGAGAGCTCCAAGATGGAGTAATTGAGATAGAAAGCTTTGAGGTCTAGCTCTACCATGTGGTGGAGCTAGAATTGCATTTGAGGTCTAGCTCTACGATGTGGTGGAGCTAGAATCGTAGAGGTAGAAAGCTTTGAGGTCCAGCTTTACCACAGTTACATTCAACCTCAGCAGCCGGCTACATTCATTAAAGTCTAGCTCTACCACATGGTAGAGCTAGAAGAATGCATTCTAGCTCCACCACATGGTAGAGCTGGACCTTAAAGCTTTCTACCTCTATGACTCTAGCTCCACCACATGGTAGAGCTGGACCTTAAAGCTTTCTACCTCTACGACTCTAGCTCCACCACATGGTAGAGCTAGACCTGAAATGCAATTCTAGCTCTACCACATGGTAGAGCTAGACCTCAAAGCATTCTATCTCTACAATGTGGTTTAGGTAGAATACAGCTCTACCACAGTTACATTCAACCTTAGTCGGTTACATTCATTGAAGTCTAGCTCTACCATGTGCTAGAGCTAGACCTCAAAGCATTCTATCTCTACAATGTGGTTTAGGTAGAATACAGCTCTACCACAGTTACATTCAACCTCAGTCGGTTACATTCATTGAAGTCTAGCTCTACCACATGGTAGAGCTAGAAGAATGCATTCTAGCTCCACCACATGGTAGAGCTAGATTTCAAAGCATTCTGGTCAATACATTTATTAATCTTGATCTACCACCTGGTAGAGATAATATCCATTGAAAACCAGCACTAGAATACCTTAAGGTCTAGCAAGGATGCTTTGAGGACTAGCTCTACCATATGTGGTGGAGCTAGAATTGCATTTCAGGTCTAGCTCTACCATGTGGTGGAGCTAGAGTCGTAGAAAAAGCTTTGAGGTCCAGCTTTACCATGTGGTGGAGCTAGAATGCATTCTTCTAGCTCTACCATGTGGTAGAGCTAGACTTCAAAGCTTTCTACCTCTACGACTCTAGCTTCACCACATGGTAGAGCTAGACCTGAAATACAATTTTAGCTCCACCACATTGGTAGAGCTAGACCTCAAAGCTTTCTACCTCTACGACTGTAGCTCCACCACAGTTACTTTCAGCTGGTTACATTCATTGAAGTCTAGCTCTACCACATGGTAGAGCTAGAAGAATGCATTCTAGCTCCACCACATGGTAGAGATGGACCTCAAAGCTTTCTAGCTCTACGATGTGGTCTAGATAGAATACAACTCTACCACATGGTAGAGCTAGACCTCAAATGCAATTCTAGCTCCACCACGTGGTAGAGCTGGACCTCAAAGCATTCTAGCTCTACGATGTGGTCTAGGTAGAATACAGCTCTACCACATGGTAGAGCTAGATCAAATGCAATTCTAGCTCCTTCATTCTTGTCATGTGAAGTAGGTCTCTTCTTGGAGTAGGTCCTTCGTTCTTGTCATGTGAAGTAGGTCTCTTCTTGGAGTAATTCCTTCGTTCTTGTCATGTGGTAGAGCTGGATCTCAAAGCTTTCTACCTCTACGATTCTAGCTCCACCACATGGTAGAGCTAGACCTCAAATGCAATTCTAGCTCCACCACATGGTAGAGCTAGACCTCAAAGCATTCTATCTCTACAATGTGGTTTAGGTAGAATACAGCTCTACCACAGTTACATTCAACCTCAGCCGGTTACATTCATTGAAGTCTAGCTCTACCACATGGTAGAGCTAGAAGAATGCATTCTAGCTCCACCACATGGTGGAGCTAGACCTCAAAGCATTCTAGCCCGACGATGTGGTCTAGGTAGAATACAGCTCTACCACGTGGTAGAGCTAGATCAAATGCAATTCTAGCTCCTTGGTTCTTGTCATGTGAAGTAGGTCTCTTCTTGGAGTAATTGGTTTTGTTGATGTGTATGGAACATAGCTAGATCGATGCATTCTTGCTCTACCACATGGTAGAGCTAGACCTCAAAGCTTTTTACCTCTACGACTCTAGCTCCACCACATGGTAGAGCTAGACCTGAAATGCAATTCTAGCTCTACCACATGGTAGAGCTAGACCTCAAAGCATTCTATCTCTACAATGTGGTTTAGGTAGAATACAGCTCTACCACAGTTACATTCATCCTCAGCCGGTTACATTCATTGAAGTCTAGCTCTACCACATGGTAGAGCTAGAAGAATGCATTCTAGCTCCACCACATGGTGGAGCTCGACCTCAATGCATTCTAGCTCGACGATGTGGTCTAGGTAGAATATAGCTCTACCACGTGCTCTACCACGTGGTAGAGCTAGATCAAATGCAATTCTAGCTCCTTGGTTCTTGTCATGGAGTAGAGCTAGACCTCAAAGCATTCTATCTCTACAATGTGGTTTAGGCAGAATACAACTCTACCACAGTTACATTCCTTGAAGTCTAGCTCTACCACATGGTAGAGGTAGAAGAATGCATTCTAGCTCCACCACATGGTAGAGCTAGATTTCAAAGCATTCTGGTCAATACATTTATTA
This sequence comes from Cibotium barometz, assembly GCF_041138505.1. Lineage (NCBI taxonomy): Eukaryota > Viridiplantae > Streptophyta > Polypodiopsida > Cyatheales > Cibotiaceae > Cibotium > Cibotium barometz. The sequence continues at coordinate 26,438,012 of NC_141087.1, forward strand.
ATCTTGCTCTACCACTTGGTAGAGATAATATCCATTGAAAACCACATGGTAGAGCTAGACCTCAAAGCATTCTATCTCTACAATGTGGTTTAGAGGTAGAATACAGCTCTACCACAGTTACATTCAACCTCAGCCGGTTACATTCGTTGAAATCTACCACATGGTAGAGCTAGAAGAATGCAATTCTAGCTCCACCACATGGTAGAGCTAGACCTTAAAGCATTCTAGCTCTACGATGTGGTCTAGGTAGAATACAGCTCTACCACGTGGTAGAGCTAGATAAAATGCAAATCTAGCTGCTTGGTTATTGTCATGTGAAGTAGGTCTCTTCTTGGAGTAATTGGTTTTGTTGATGTGTATAGAACATAGCTATATCTATGCATTCTTGCTCTACCACATGGTAGAGCTAGACCTCAAAGCTTTCTATCTCTACGACTCTAGCTCCACCACATGGTAGAGCTAGACTTCAAATATAAATCTCCACCACATGGTAGAGCTAGACCTCTAAGCATTCTATCTCTACAATGTGTTTTAGGTATAATACAGCTCTACCACAGTTACATTCAACCTCAACCGGTTACATTCAACCTCAACCGGTTACATTCATTGAAGTCTAGCTCTACCACATGGTAGAGCTAGAAGAATGCATTCTAGCTCCGCCACATGGTAGAGCTAGATTTTAAAGCATTTTGGTCAATACATTTATTAATCTTGCTCTGCCACCTAGTAGAGATAATATCCATTGAGAAACCAGCACTAGAATACTTTGAAGACTAGCTAGAATGCATTTATCTAGTTCTACCATGTAGAGCAAGACTAATAAATGTATTGAGAGCTCCAAGATGGAGTAATTGAGATAGAATTCTTTGAGGTCTAGCTCTACCATGTGGTGGAGCTAGAATTGCATTTGAGACCTCAAAGCTTTCTACCTCTATGATTTTAGCTCCACCACATGGTAGAGCTAGACCTCAAATGCAATTCTAGCTCCACCACATGGTAGAGCTAGACCTCAAAGCATTCTATCTCTACAATGTGGTTTAGGTAGAATACAGCTCTACCACAGTTACATTTAACCTCAGCCAGTTACATTCATTGAAGTCTAGCTCTACCACATGGTAGAGCTAGAAGAATGCATTCTAGCTCCACCACATGGTAGAGCTAGATTTTAAAGCATTCTGGTCAATACATTTATTAATCTTGCTCTGCCACCTGATAGAGATAATATCCATTGAAAAAACAGCACTAGAATACTTTGAAGTCCAGCTAGAATGCATTTATCTAGCTCTACCATGTGGTAGAGCAAGACTAACAAATGTATTGAGAGCTCCAAGATGGAAATACTTTTCATCTCCTCCACAGTGTTTTCATGGATATATATCGTGATTTTTGAATATGATATTTTAAGTTTTTTTTAAAGTGGGAGAATATAATAACTTTAATTAACAATTGGGATTTTTATTGCAGGTGAAAGATGTCTCAGAAAAGAAAAGTGGTGGAAGTTCCGGTGAGTGTTGAATTTGCCTCTGCTGCTAATCAACGACGACAGTGGTACTTAGATAGTTGGGGTCTTCAGGGTTCACAATTCAACAAAATTCATCTATTTGTTGCTAGTGATGTGGGCATGGATACTTTTGAGGATCTAGAACCAATGACTCTATCTTATATTTCTGTAGTTGATTCTCATCCCAATATTGAATGCATAAATATTGGGGTACCTGAAATCCATGAGTATCAACTAGATCCCAAGGCATTCATTATTGAACGAATAGTAAGAGATAAACAAGATACTATGTTCTCTCGAGGGTGGAAGTTAGATTGTGCAAGTCAAGAAATAACTCTTGAAGAGTTGCAAGCTTCCATTACTTATTGTGTGAAAGGCAAACAAAAAAAAGAGAAAATGCCCTCTAAAAATCCAGTTAAAAAAAGGCAAAAAGCAGTACAGGTATCATGGATGTAGATGAAGCTTCTTAAATCTACAGTAGAGAAAATAGGCTTGGAAAATTCAACAAAAATAAGATTTGTGGATACCAAAGTTTTGGAAAATGAGGTGCAAAAGGCACTAAAGAGTGATACAAGGGGTATGGAAAAATACTCTAAGTATTTTCCATTCAAGTACAAAGAGTATGAGATCCCTGTAGATCAATGCTGGCTAGCTCTTGATCCCTGTGGATCAATGCTGGCTAGCTCCTGATCACTATAACTCCCATCAAATAGAACCTCACCGTGTGGATGAATGCGTGCTATTTTTTGGTGCAAGTGCAAACAGGCCAGGAGCGTGTGCATACTTGATGCTTGTAAAGAATGCTAGCAAGAAGAAAGGAATTCCAATGAAACTAAGTGAGGTAACAGAGGAGAAACTCACTGAGTATTCATATTGGATTATTGATGGCCAACATTCCATCTATGCTGCAAAATTCCTACGGTATCAAGAAATGGAAAAAGATGGTCGTGCTCAATACCTGATACAAACGTATGAAAAAAGAAAGGCTCGAATTGTTGTAGATCCAGAGCCACAAGTTGTGACGACCATATCTGCTATAGCTGGTAAAGAGGCCCAATCATTATATATCAAACAACCATACTATGATGTTTTGTAGCACTTGAGGAGTCAATGGATCTTCAATAGTTCTCCATCAAGGCCAGCATCCGGAGTAACAGAGGGCTCATCATCTCGTGTAGACTGAGATGTATGTCCATATCCCTTGCTCTCTTATGATTATATGTTTTGAAAAAAATACTAGATTTTGATCTTTTTTTCTTTTATTTCTTTGCAAATTTTTTTACGAATGGCTAGAATTACGGTGGGAGCATCCTTCATTTCAAAGCAGTCTCACATGGTGATTTACTCTGATGAAGTTTTCAAAGGCTGTCTTGAAATCATGGAGAAGCAAAACAAGAAACCAACTGCCACAGTTTTCAGATGTCTTGCTGGGCTAGATGAACAAGAAGTCAAACAAATACATTCAAAAATCAGGTCTGGAAAAATTGTTCTTTCAAAGGGTACTAAGGATGTAGATGTAATTGACATGCCAGAGCGTATCAAGCAGCTCAAGCAAGATAAAATTATTCAAGATGCATTGCTTGTAGAGTTCAACACTCTGAACAAGGACAAACAATGTCAAGATTGGTCAGAATTGACTATCACCTATAGCATCAATGAGGTTGTATACTCAGTTCTTTTGAAGTTATTTGATGTGTATATAAAGTCAAAGCTACAGGTTGGATCAAAGAAGATTGATTTTCCAGTAGAAGCAAGGCAATATGTGGAGTGGAATATCAGCCTTAGCAAAGAAAGTTCAACCTTATCCTTGGATCTTCCTTGGTGTATTTATGCTGTGAGTCTTCCATTCGTCGACGGGAGTTACTACTTGAAGCACCACCTCAACAATCCAATTTCCATTGGGTTATGTGTTCTGGATAACACTGAAGATTTGGGAAGAAATATGCATTGGGATGTGGAATCATTTTGCAATCTTTTGAACGGCATTATGATCGTTACAGCAGCAGTTGGTAGATCTTTGCCATCCCCATATGTGTTGCTTACCTTTCTAAATATTACAGATTTTATTCACTTGCAAAATGCTTTAAAAAATTTGAGTGGCATAGCAAAGAAACAGTATAATGGGGCATTGCATTTTCGACGTGACAACCGACGCATTGTGCAATAGAGTTCTTCACATCCTTAGTGTTTTTCAGCAAGGGAGATGCCTTTCAAGGACTAGCAGATGTTCGTGATCCAGGTACACAAGAGACAATATTGGATACTGGACTTCTTGATATAGATAATGAAGAAGTTAAAACTATCCCAGACATTGAGTTTCCAAGAATCAAGAAGAATCTTTTGATCAAGCAATGTATTCGGAAGTATTGCAGAGAAGGCTGCAAGCTTGTTGATCTTTTCAGTAATGGCTATATCATCGAGCTAGGGCTAGCACTAAATAAGGAAGTGATTGGCCTAGTGGAGAGTATTGAAGATCAAAGAAAGATGGGAACAAGGCTTCTTGACTTTGCAAAGGCAAGAAATGAGCAACCAGTTCCGCCTATTACTAACAATCAAAGGAATACCACGGAAAGATCGAGACATGGTGAAGTTCGTTCAGCTCGAGATTTTTTGGATTTTGAAGACAGTATGTAACTTCTTAATGGGCTTTCCTTGTGTCTTCAATACTTTGATTTGGTGATGTTTTGACTTGTTATATCCTTGGTTCATTTTTTAGTAGTATTTAGTTATTTTGATTTTATACAATGCTTTTATTATTTTTGTAGCTCTCTCCAAATTGGGCTTTGGAATCTAGAATCACCAAGTTATAGATCCTTACATGTTCATTGACAAATTCACTTTTTACATAACCAATTGGTGAATTTGGAAAGTCTACTTAGTGGTCGCACAATGGCCAGCTAGTGATTCTGAAAATCTAGCTTATAAATCTAAGATGATAGAGCTAGAGATCCTCTCATTTACTTCAATCCTACCCTGTGGTAGATCTCGATTTCAATAGGTCTACAATTTGGTGGAGCTAGCTACCTCTTCAAAGTGGTGGACCAAGAATCCATTAAAGTCTAGCTACCTCTTCAAAGTGGTGGAGCTAGGCCAATGCACCCCCCAAAGACAGTTTTTGCAGTGCATCCATTTAAGTCTAGCTCTACCATATGGTAGAGCTAGGCCAATGCATTTGTAGCTCCACCACATGGTAGAGCTAGTTCAAATGCAATTCTAGCTCCTTGGTTCTTGTCACGTGCGATGAGCTAGAACCCATTGAAGTCTAGACCTAGAACCTATGGAAGTCTACTGGCTCCACCCATAAAGAAGCTATCTTGATCCCCAACTCAACGACGTGGTAAAGCAAGACTTATAAATTCTAGCTCTACCATATGGAAAATCTAAAACATCTAAAATTTTAGCTTTACCATATAGTTGAGTGGTTTTGTGTTTCTCACCTCCACCTACTCTTGGAGCTCAAGGGTGGATCTCAAGGCCTACTTCCAACAACAGCTCCCTTGCAAAAACTGGCTCTACCAAATGGTAGAGCGAGAATAATGGGTGTATTTGGAAATCTATTTTAAACCCTCCAATTCTAGACTAAGTAGAATTGATAATTGGTATCCAAACATGATTTCCTTTTAGATTACACCAATAAACATGTGTTAAGAGTGAGTGTTACAATTATAAATTCTTGTAGTTTGAAAGATTGTTGAGTCAATGTTACTTTTTTTTCTTTTAGATCCCGAAATTAAGATAGTAGCACGAAGTGAAGTAGCTACGGAATGCCACAATCAAACTGTGGATGAGAGCTTCTCCCACGCATTCAGTGATGTCCATCCAGAAGGTTTAAAGACAAATGCTGACAATGAAATTGGGGTACCTAAATCTCCAACAAATGAAGCAATGGGTGAGAGTTTCTAGCCCGAAGAAGAAGTACCAAGAAGTACCGACACTGCTATCTCCAAGAAATCAGTGTTGACAATTGTGTTGGACCTGAATGGTCTACCTACTGAAACGTTGTCAACAACAACCATCTTCAATACATGAAACTATTCAAATGGATTCAAAACGATATATTGTACTAAGGCTAGGATGTATCCAATTCTTGAAGATTTTATTAAAAAATATTAATGTTGGGATCTGGTCAACAGCGACGACAGAGAGTAATGTTCTTCAAATATTGAGAATATTACAAGACAGAGCAGGAGAGATATTGCCTTTTTTTGTAGTTTGGGCTCAAGAGGCTTGCGAGAAGGATAAAAGTGGTAAAATAGCTCGACCTGATAATCCAACAGTTCAGGCAATGTTCAAGCCATTGTCAAAAATTGCTTCATGTTTTGATTGTGATGCTCGTAGAACGGTTCTTATGATGACTCTCCATACAAGGGATGTGCTTCTCCTGAATAATTGTATATATCCTACAAAGTTTGATGAAGAAAAGATGGTCGACAATATTCTCATTGATGAGCTGCTCCCTTACTTATTGCAGCAGCTTGATGAGAGTGAAGATGTGCATGAGATCATTGGCTCTAATCGCTACACGGACAACCTCCAGTATCCAATAAAAATGAATACAGAGGTGTGGTAGATTTTTAGAGAAAGCGCAATTTAAATTGGTCACAGAAGATAATCTACACTGATAGGCTACCACTATCAGAGATTATACAAAAGTTTGTTGACAATCAAGAGGTATTAGCAAGACAATATGAAAACAAAAGAGAAGAGATAATAGAAATTATGGCAAAAGAACGAGTCAGTATCGCTAGCATGAGGGGGCCACAAGTGATTTCTCTAGCTAGAAAATTGGGTTCTACCACAACGTAGTTGAAGGCAGCCAATGCAAGGGCTTTCATAAACAAGGTGTTAAATGAGTACAATCTTCTCCAACGGGATAGAAATAACTAAGGTACTACCCAACATAAATGATAATTATAACCAAATACATGATTTTATACAACAATTTTGTATTCACAATGAAGAAACTTAATTTATGATGGTTTCTTGCAGATTTATTTCAAGGATATTGTTCCAAGGAGTATTCATTTAAAGAAGCCATTTGTCACAAGGATTGTATTTTTTTGGAGGAATTTTATCTTTTTGTAATCATGAATTGACAAGAAATTTTGTCCTGTTTTTAAAGTAGTGGCAAATGTATTACTCTTCAGATAATTTTATAAATGTTGGAGTGCACTCTACTATAAGGAGCCTCCTAATTTGAAAATGTATGGAAGCTTGATCTTTTTCTTATGACTTTAATTCCTACATATTTGGACTATGGTAGAGCTAGATCAATGCCTTCTAGCTCCACCTCATGGTAGAGCTAGATTTCAAAGCATTCTAGCTCCATGACATGGTAGAGCTAGACTTGAAAGCATTCTAGCTCCATGACATGGTAGAGCTAGACTTGAAAGCATTCTAGCTCTACCATATGGTAGAGCTAGATCAATGCATTCTAGCTCTTCCACATCACCACATGGTTGAGTTGGATTTCAAACCATTCTAGTTCTACCATGGGGTCTAGCTAAAATATTTTGATACAGCTCTACCACGTGCTAGAGCTAGACTTCAAATATGATTTCTATTTTTGCCATGGGATCGAGCTAGAATACTTTGATATAGCTCTATCACATGGTAGAACTAGATTTAAGAATATTCTAGTCCTACCACATGGTTGAGCTAGAACAGTGCATTCTAGCTCAACCACGTGGTTGATCTACATCAATGCATTCTAATTTCACCACATTCATTTCTGATACTACCTGCTAGCACATTTTGTTGCGTCTTTTTAGAATCAAATGGATCTTTGCATCTTGGGTCATTTTGTAATGCAACTAAAGTCAACATTTTGGAACAGTATATACTATTAGTTTAATGTTAGCGTGCATAGTCACATTTGTTTTGTAATTCTTTAAAATCTATCTTTGCATAAGAGTAGTTGTAACATGCCTTCCCCCACATGCCCACCTTTATCATTAAGCATGCTCATTGTTTAATGTTAGCGTGCATAGTCACATTTGTTTTGTAATTCTTTAAAATCTATCTTTGCATAAGAGTAGTTGTAACATGCCTTCCCCCACATGCCCACCTTTATCATTAAGCATGCTCATTGTTTTCCAGGTCATGTGATTGATTCTAATTGGCAGAGGCGACTTCTTCATCACACAGAGCATTAGTACGTCACATGTCCAAGAAAATCCAGAGTGTACGAAGACAGTTGGTTCAGCGCCATCTTGACCGTCTACGAAAAATTGATGCAAGGTTGCGCTTTGTGCATCCCTCTGAGGGGGTTATCATACTGACATGGTATTTGTCAGACACAATATGTGTACCCCTATGCAAAGAGGATGATAGGAGGGCTATTATTCTAAACCTCAATGGTTTGTTGTGCTATGTTGTCGAAACCCAATATGATGAGAAGGATCCTCCTTAACGAGTTGGTAAAATACCCAATTAACCAATATCGTTATGTCCTATGTCACAAGGATGCACATGAGTTCTTAGATTGGTGTATTCAATTCTTTTATGTTTTTATTTGGAGCGCATGTAGGAGAACTAAGCTCTGTGGAATAATTGACACAGTATTTCTACAACAAAAGCCCAAGTTTACAGGTGTTCTCTCACAAGAGAATTGTTCAAAATCCACATGGGTTGTGCAGAATAGACAAGTTTTCTTTAAAAAGCTTGAGACCTTTTGGGGTGTTTATCCTTTGTACAACAAGAAAAATACATTGATAATTGATGATAGCTACTATAAGGTGTTTAAGAATGAGCGAGAAACCTAGTTAATAGTCCCAGAATTGTACCATCAACCTTCCAAGGAAAGGTATAGTTTTTTGACAGAAGATTTAAGAAATTGGTTGTTTTTATGGCTACAGAATGAAGATCGGCAAGAGTATACATGGGATAATGCCTTTGAAGAAAAACCTAACCAATTCTCAGATGATGTGATGAAGAAAAAGCTTGAAGAAGGGAAATTGAAAGTAGAGAATAGGAAAAAGCCAGAGGTGTGGAAGCGACAGTAGGAGGCTGATGCTGCTGAGGCAAAGAGGCAAGAACAACTTGAAATTCAAAGAAAGCAACGAGAGGAGGCTGAAGCTGAGGCACAGAGGCAAGCAGAGAGTGAAAATTAAGCAAAGCAACAAGAGGAGGCATCATGAAAGTAATACACCACCATGAGCTCATTTTGTTTGTCCGTAATATAATCAAATGTAGAGGATGCAAGTAATTTGGCCTTTTTTAATGTAATAAAAGTCCATATATTGAAATATGATATTGTAATCAGGCCTCTTATGGAGCATACTGTTCAAATGTTTGCCTTTGCAAAGCATTGAACAAATTCTAGCACAAGCAATAAATTCATGTTCATTTACAATGTCTTATTATAATTGAGTCATAAATGGAGTGCATCCTTTGCTAAGGGGACTCCTTTTATCCTTTGGTCAAACTTTGCAAATTATTATTTTTTTAGTAGAGTAGGTAAAGACTTTTAACTATCATTTTGACAAAGAGCATCCTACTGCAATGAGACTCTTTCTATCTTTAATAATGTTAATTTGTAGTAGTTGTGTATATAAGGAAACTTTCACCATGTCATATTATAAATTCTTGTTTATTTAGTCTTTGTTCATTACAATGCAGTCTTAAAATTGGAGAGTGCGTCCTACTCGAAGGGGACTCTCAATATACAATCTCTTGTATCAAATTTTTTACTTGGGGGTCTAGATTGAACAAATGGTAGATCTTGGTTCTTTCAATGCGTTCTTGCTCCACGTGGTAGAGCTAGCTCAGAATTCTAGCTCTACCATGTGGTAGAGCTAGAATCCCTTAAAATCAAGCTCCACCATATGGGATGGTAGAGCTAAAATTCTATGTCTATATCTACCATGTGGTGGAGCTACCATCAATTGAAGTCTAGCTGTATAATTTCATGGAGCTAGCTAGCTCCACCATGTGGTATCTTATTGAGCTCTAGCTCCACCATGTGGTGGAGGTAGCAGCCATGGTCTCTTCATAGAATTTTGGACTTACCACATGGTGGAGCTAGTATCCATGTGGGGTAGACCTAAACCTTTGGAAGTCATACAATACGACTAGAATTTTGAGTTTAGATCTACCGTTTGGTGGAGCTTGCATCCACTGAAGTCTAGCTCTATAATGTCCAAGTGGTGGAACAGGATCTAGAATGGTAAGTCATGGATCAAGAAATCCTTTTCAGCTCTATAATAGTAGACAAGTGCTAGATCTAAAGTGAAGAGATAAAGTGATTGACGTTGGACTGCTAGCCATGCTAGACACCTCAATATGAGCAACAAGGCAAATATCTCGCTACATTGTCCATTTCATACAAATAACTACACGAGTTTTCTTCAAAAAAGTTCATTTCTTTTGGGGTCTCCATGTTTTGTACAACAACAAGAATACATTGAAACTCGATGATAGCTACTACAATGTGTTCAACAATCAAGATGATAATCAAGATAATAATTGAGAGAATAATCTAAGTGTGTGATCTTGTGAGTACACAAAATGAACATGCTTAAAAAGAAGCGCAATACCTCATTCAACCAATACACCCCCATGACACTAGCACATTTTGTTACTCCCTTTTGTAATTCAATGTAAATGGTCTTTGTAAATGGTCTCTATTATAATAAAATGCATTAAAATTTTCAACGTGGGAATGGGATTTTTCCCACTTTACGTAATACGGTCTTTCGAGATCTTGGGTCACCAAAATGGAAACATGTTATCACTACACTATACCTTCAAGAAACAAAACCATGTGGTTTCAAGCCATTATATTCTATGTTTTTCACTCCTAGTTTACTTCCTAGTTTACTCAACTTAGTTTACTTTATCCGATGGTCCAAAAAAAGTGCCGTGATTTTGATCAATGCCATCCATTGATGTCACCTGACAAGGGTCTTTAAGACCCCGTGGCACTTAGTCCTTAGGATCTCTCTTGCTCTACCTCTGCATCATGGTCTTTAAGACCCGTGGCACTTAGTCTTGAGGATCTCTCTCGCTCTGCCTCTACATCATATACAATGGAGCAACTTTGACCACCATAGGCTTGCTCTCCTCAAGCCTAACCTACAAATGGTATGATAATCTCAATTTGGCCCTCTTATCTATATGTTTATTACTCTGATTAGCTACAATCGCTCAGATATGATTGATCACCTGATCGCTCTATTACCATTGGTTGCACCTTCAACAACAATTGCTTCGTCTGATTGCCCACATTGATTGTTGATTGTGTCCACTTTTAATCGCTCGATTGTTGATTTCTCCTCCAAATCGTCAATCACTTCGATCTCTTGGCTCCAATCATCGATTGTTGACGCCATCGCTCTAATCACTCCGATTCCTGTAGAGTCAATTCCTATAGTATACATCTACGTGCTTTCGCTGAAAACCATCTTCTACCTACCATCGGTTTCCATGGATCTCAACAAGAGAACTATATGTTTCGATAAGTTCTCTAGCTTTAATATTCCAACATGGTTGACTAAAATCAAGTTGCTCCTGAAATCAAGTTGATGCGGGAAGGACTATGGAAGATCGTCAAGGATGATATGCCAAAGCATGACGGTGGGAGCCTCGACAAAAAAAACAAAAAAACAAAACAAAGCTATGGCATACATAGGGCTTGGATCTCATGCATCACATTGATTTTGACAAGACAAACAACAAATGAGGTATGGACAAAGCTTGAGAATTTATATCCGGCACACTTGCCTAAGATCTTCCTCTTGAGGCTCAACGAGCTCTTGTAGTTTAGCTTCTTTCTCTGCCTCTTGGCCTTTAACTTATTGATCTTGTGTATGGCATCTTGGCAGAGCTTGGCTTGCTTGGAGCTCGGGGGCTCCTTGTCACCTTTATAGATCATTGTCTTGGCCTAAAGGGTGATCTTGCTTAAATTAGCCTCACACTATCTAGAGGTCTCATGATGTGAATCCACAACCTTAACATAGCCAAGCGAGTGAAGATTTGTCTCCATGAGGAGAAGATACTTCTTAGGCTTTCTATGGGGTTTTATCCATCTTCACCGACTCCAGAAGTTGATCCTCTATGGAGGAGTCCTTGCTAGATACTCGTAGTTTGAAGTCGTCGTTGGCTCCCAAAAGGGATGCTATGCATACTACGCATAAAGATGGCGATTATTTCCTTCCCATGTAGTCTTGAAAACCTTGTTCCAACATTTTGTGGAAGATTTTCCGTGGTTTCCAACTTATGGACCCAATCCTTAGAGTGGTGAGGCTCTAGGAGAGGCAAACATTTGCATATGTTGAGACCAAATCAGTTGTATTAAGCTCATTGGTGAGAATGCCTCAATCCATGGGATGAGTCTTCCGTGTCTTCACGTTTACCTTCAAGGACTAGTTGTTGCCTTTGCGTATATAACTATGATTGGTTTCCTAATCATGGACCAGTCTCGCTTCTGTCATGTAAGGCCTCTTGAGGATCAACATCACGAATGTGTAGTGGTAACTTAGTCTGAAGGTCTTGAACTTTGCATCTTGTAGGATGCCTAATGATTTGGTTTTGTTCCCACCTTGGCAAGATTGACCACAAGGCTTGTGCCGTGAGTGGTGTGGGCTTCTAAGCCTCTTCTCCCAACTAGCAATCCTTGGTGATTCTGCTGACACTAGCACCACCATCCAAGATCGTGAAGACCATAAGATCTTTGTACACGATGATAGGTAACACTACATTTATTTTATTACTTTATTAATAGTACCCCATCTTGTTCATGGGCACTTTTGGTTGTGTCCTTTGGTTTTGGTTATGGAGGGAAAGTGCTCAATGAGGCCCGACTCATCCTTCTCCTCTTTAGTTTCAGGTTCAGCTACTAAAAATGTTACGCTAAGTATGATGACCCATGGAAGGCCAACTTTGACCTCCCATTGAGTCCTCCTTCACTACATCTAGCAATGTGGGGCCTAGTTGAGTTTGTTCCAGAGGTAGAGGCTTTGGAACTAGTTTTGTTTATGGCCTCTCAAGAATGGTTATGGGTTCGATCGTCTAAGGCCTTGTGTAAGCTTTGAGTCTCTCTTACTGGGTCTATGATTAGGATAGAGCCAAGGGTATGCCTCGGGTGATGCACTACTAAGAAACCCTATGTATCACGTGCGTTCAAGGCGTATTTCAAAAACCCCTTACCTGTGAATTTTTCATGAATAAAATGACCCCTTTTTCTTTATGCAAGGTCTATGTGAGGTCACTCCACAATACAATCTAGGCCTTTACGTTCAAAGAATTGCATTGGTGGCCTACGTGCCATATTGTTGAGGCCTCTCACTCTTTGTTGCACCATGCCTTTCAACAAAGATGCATAGTAGTCCATGGGTGAAACCGGTTCAAGATGCCAATAGGGATCATACTACTACTACTACTACTTATATAGGTCTTGTTGTCCATGGGTGAAACCGGTTCAAGATGCCAATAGGGATCATACTACTACTACTACTTATATAGGTCTTGTTGTTCATAAGACTCAAAGCTCTCTTGTTCTTGGGTCGTGGTGTCTGTGGGCGGGCACAGTCATTGAGCTTATAGGGATACCCATAAGGATCATACTGCTACTATGCTTATGGGTCTTATCGTTCATAATACTCGTAGCTCTCTTATTCTTGTGTTTCTATGTTTTTTGTACTAGTGTGTTTCTTGGAAGAACCAGTTGAGATGGTAGTATCAGAGGTAGATATGGCAATTGTGGCGGTCTATACATACCTCATGGTGGTAAGGGGTTTTGATAGGTAGGCATTAAAGCTTGTGCCTACTAAGGAGTTACTGGCAGGGTTGGCAAGGCCAATGGTTACCTTTGTGCGAGGGAGTGGCTGCATTTGTCGTGATGTTGGTGCCCACCAAATTTGGCAACCATTCGTGAGATGTGGATTGGCTTGGTTTTTCCCAACTTTGAGTCTCTAGGTGTTATGTTTGTCGCAACCCCCCTTTCCATTTCAAACGACATCCTAATCATGTCTTCTATATGTATTCACGTGGTGGGGTAACGTATGGGGGTGATTCCATAAAACTCTCTATTTTTAAGGTATGGGAACCCTTTCCCCATGGAGTTTGGATTGTGTGATATCTAATGGCACTTGTCATCCACCACCAGAGGTTGTAGGCTTGCCGATTGAAGACACGTTATGTGAATGCCCTTGTGGATCCATTTGGTTTGAGCTGGTCCTAGAAAATTTCTCCCTTCCCCGTGTTCCATGTTCATCGTCCGGAATGGAGAAGAACTTAAACTTGGTGCCAAAGCTTCTGTAGTGGGCTCCTTGAGAAGGTAGGACTCCTTGCGCACTGTGTACTTGCTGGGTGTTTTGAGAAAACCTTGTCCCTAATGGTACAATACAAGAGACATGTTTTGATTGTCGTAATTGCGATTGTTGGGTTGCTTGGTGGTCACATGTCAAGCTTGGGATAATCCTAGCTCAGAATTGATACCAAAAGTTTGAAACATTGTGGCATCTGACATGGTTTTACCACTTCTTGAGGAAGAGAACTTTGATGCTCATGCTCCTTCAACTGAGTTTCTTCTAAAAATATAGTGGTTTAATGCCCTTTTCATGAAGCTGATGGAGTTGTTTATAGAGCAAGTTGGTGAATCTAGAGCTCACAAGATCGTGTGGCAGCTCCTCTTGTTTCCAAGTGTTCCACTTTTTTTTTGCTCATGTATGCATCGTTTCTTCCCAAAGCTCCTCGTTTGAGGTAGATCCAAAGGAGTTTAGCCTTCCTAACAAGGAAGCACTCCGGTGAGTGATGGTCATTTGCTAGGATTAAAGGCTTGGTGGATTTGAGGAAGTGTGGTTTCATGCACTACAATTGATTGTATTGTTGTTTCCAACAACTAGCCCAAATCGAGTTCCCTAGTACTCTTGAAGAACAAATTTCATGCGTCTTTTCTTCTCAAGCTATGAAAAAATAGATTATTTTTTTTGCTAGACTCACATCTCTGATCTCTCGACTCATGTGTTTAGGCTTGTGTTTATAGGCTCACGTATGTAGGTTCACATCGTTTTTTTATGAACTAGACTCATGGATTTTTTAAAATATAAAATAGGCCTTCTTGGGGTATGGAGTTTTATGAAGTGGGCCTATGACAGGGTTGGTGGCTAATAATTCTACTTTAATTCTAATGATTGTAAAGGACAAGAATTTTTCCTGGAATTTATAGTTGTACACATTGTATGATGGGAAAATTCTTTGGACATGAGTAGGTATATCCTTACAACTCTTTAAGGTAGTCATAATTAGTTGGTACAGTATTAGGTACAGATGGTATGATGGGAAAATCCATATAGGACATGAGTACATATGTCCTTACATTTCTTCAAGGAAGTAATAATTAGTCGGTACAATATTAGGTATACCTACTGCTAGACTCACGTCATTCACGTGTCTAGACTCACGGCCCATGTGTCAAGACTTATGTTTCATGTGTCCAGGCTCATGGCTCATGTCGTACACCCATGTGTCCACCTACTTTGCATCATTGCATAAATCACATGAAATCTATCTTTTCACATTCACCTCTCATCTATTGGTCTTAGAGAAAATAAATCTTTACACAAATACATCTTGGAAGAACACACATCTCCCCTCAAATAACAAGTGCCAAACACAAGTGAACTCTTGCCACTCCTACATGTAGATATGATATTTCAACACTTATCCTTTGGGGATGTGCCATGCCATTTCTTGTATCCTGAATCACCACTTCCTTCAGGGATGTGCCATGATGTCTAAAGTATCCTAAATCACAACCTCCTTGGGTGTTATTGACGTGGATTAGGGGTCGAACACACTTGATGTGTGGCTCCTTTTCATGCATATATTTTGTTAGAAATACAACATGCCTTTGTTTATCAATTTTTGATAATTTTTGTAAAATAAAATTTTCAACAAGTCATGATTTTCTTTGTTTGTTGGTCGTAAGCAAATTATTATCTCCATGGTTAGTTAAGAGAATTAATCAACACAAGACCAACTTAAAATAAGCATAAACAAAGCTATAATCTCATTGCTGAATTCCGCTCTCAAAAGAGCATGGAAGTACATCAATTTATAACTCACAAGGTCTACATCCATAATCATCTCCGTTAATCTCCATCAAATCCCTAAATCATGTCAATTACTTCTTGAATCTCTCAGACACCCACATGACACTCATGTGTCCACCTACCTTGCATCATTGCTCACATCACTTGAAATCTACCCTTTTATATTCATCTCTCACAAATTAACCTTAGAGCAAATATACACTTACACAAAACGAATACACGCATCTGCTCAAATTACAAGTGCCAAACACACATGCACATGAGTGCACTCCTTTCACTTCAACTTGCAAACCCGATATTTCAACAAACCTGGCTACCAAGGACACAGAAGCAGAGACCATCACACCCTAAAAACAAAGCCCAAGAAAAGCACGAGCCAATCCCTATATCACCACAGAGGACATCATACTCCAGCCATGACACTAAGCTCCAGTCATCGAAGCCAAGACAAGGCAGGAAAACAGCTACCATCACAGGATACCTTTGAAAAAGTGTCTGAGTTTGGTAATGCACCAAACCTTGTAACTGAGTGAACGCTTCACTTCCAGCCTGAGATTTCACAATAGAGTGGCACACATATCTGATTCGCTGTGATCCTCAGTGCTCTTGTGAGCTGCTTGCCCTTGAACATCTATGCCCTAGCTTTTCCATACTTGTTTTCCACTCTCATTGCCTCAACCTTGTTTGCCTCCTCATGCATGTCCGCGTCGGTGTAAACATTAAACATCATGATATAAGCTGCATCGTCCTTTTCATCCAATCTCACTGCATGTTCAAAGGCCTGTCTCCCAAGCTCTACATTGCCCCACTTTCGACAGGCCCCCAACAGAGTATGCCATAACACAATACCAGGATGAAATGGCATCTTCTTGATCATCGTTACCGCCTGGCCTATGTGGCCTGCCCGGCCAAGAAGATCAATCATGCAAGTGTAGTGCTTAAGAGTGGGGTTGAAGCCATAATCTTTGCTCATGGCCTCGAAGTACATCTGCCCCTTATCCACTAGACCTGCATGATTGCATGCGTTAAGAACACTGACAAATGTGACCAGCGTTGGCCTTTTGCCTTCTCCTATCATTCTGTCAAATATATGGAAAACAATTTCACTTTCCCCAAGCTGAGCATATCCTGCAATAAGGGCATTCCATGAGACTATGGTTCGAACTTGAAGCTTGTCGAACTCTCCCTGTGCTTCTGCAAGCAAATCACATTTGGCATACATATCCACCAAGGTATTACCAACCAAGAGGTCACTTTCCAAACCTTTTCTAGTGATCTCAGCATGTAATGCTCTGCCCTTGGCTGTGACACCTATAAGCCCACAAGCTTTCAAGCTGCAAACAAAGGTAACATCATCCGGAGAAACACCTTTGATTTGCATCTCTTCAAAACAATTGAGTGCTTCCTCACCATGTTCATGTTCTGCATATCCTGCAATTAGTGCATTCCAGGATACTACACTTCGAACTGGAAGCTTGTCAAACACATCCTGTGCTTCTAGAAGCGACCCACACTTGGCATACATATCAACCAAGGTGCTGCCAATGAATAGATCTGTTTCAAAGCCTTTTCTCCCGATCTCAGCATGTATTTCTCGACCTTTGTCTGTGGTTTCCATGCTGCCACATGCTTTCAAAATGCAAACAAATGTAACAGCATCTGGAGACACATCCTCATGTTGCATTTGTTCAAAACAGTTGAGTGCTTCCTCACCAAACCCATGTTCCACCACTCCTGTGATTAATGCATTCCATGCTACAAGAATCCGAGCTGGAAGCTTCTCAAATACTTCCTGTGCTTCTGCAAGCAAGCCACATTTTGCATACATATCCACCAAGGTGTTGCCAACAAAAAGATCTCTTTCCAACTGTTTTCTCAAAATCTCAGCATGTAATTCTAGGCCCATGTCTGTGGCCCTCATGTTGCCGCAAGCTTTTAAGATACAAACAAATGTGACAGCATCCGGAGAAACACCCTCTTGTCGCATCTGTTCAAACAAGCCAAATGCTTCCTCCCCACTTCCATGTTCCACATATCCTGCCATGAGTGCATTCCATGAGACCACGTCTCGAACTAAAAGCATGTCAAACACGTCCTGTGATTTTGCAAGCAAGCCACATTTGGCGTACATATCTACCAAGGTGCTGCCAACAACCGGGTCTCTTTCCAACCCTTTTCTGACGATTTCAGCATGTATTCCTCTTCCTTCGTCTGCCGCTCCCATGCTGCCACAAGCTTTCAAGCTGCAAACAAGTGTGATCGCATCTGGCGATATACCCTGACATTGCATCTGTTTGAAGCAAAGAAGTGCCTCTTTACCACACCCATGTTCCACATATCCTGCAATTAGAGCAGTCCAGGAGACCGTGTTTCGAACCGGAAGCTTGTCAAACACTTCCTGTGCTTTCACAAAGGAGCCACATTTGGCATACATATCGACCAAGGTGCTGCCAACAAATGAGTTTGTTTCTAGCAGCCCCTTTCTAGCAATCTCAGCATGTATTTCTTGGCCTCTTTGCAGATCTTTCAGCCTAGTGCAAGACTTCAGTAAGGCGACAAAAGTGTGACCACTAGGATGTAGAGAATCATCCTCCTGCATTCTCTTATACAGGGTGAGAGCATGTTGTGACTCCTCATGTTTAACATACCCTGTGATGAGAGTATTCCATGAACACTCATCCTGATAAATCAGCCTGTCAAAAACCTGCTGGGCATGGCACATGCTTCCAATTTTCACCAACATCGAGATGAGGCAGTTACCAAGTGATGTATGGGCTTCCATACCACTTTCGCGCATGTAGACATGGAAGTACAGTGCATGTGCTACGTTTCTTTCTTTTTGGCCCTTGTGGAGGATGCATGCCAAGAGCTCAACCGAAGTCAAGGGAGGCATTCCTTCTTCCAAATAGTACTGAGCCTCCTCCAAGCTGAGCATCTCCCACTCTGATGTTCTTAAGGTCCCTTCCTTCTTGCTGTGGCGTGATGGCAGAAGGCTTTTCTGCTTTCTCGAGTCTTAGCATGCCTTGAACCCGACTTGGGCTGTAGTAAGTCTGTGCTGAAATAGGGGGCAGAAAAAACTCAAAATCTAGCTCTCTTTCTCTGCAGTGATGCCACTTACTTTTCTGTATCGGCTGTAGCACAACCGCGAGGCATCCCTGAAGTGGTCCTTCCATAGGCGCTCCGCATGTGCTGAGTTGCCTTCTGCTTGAGCTGCGTTCCGGCAAGAAGCCATCTCCTCTGCATCACTGCCAACAGAACCCATGGACAATCCAGTGCGGGTTCTTCAGCGGGCGCTCGAGTGGCGAAATATAGGGGACACGGTGGATGGGGGAAACTCCCCATCCATGGACAAAACCCCAAATGTATGTTTTATGTGTGGTGGTACTTGCCTCCTTGGCTGGTAGTTCAGAGCAAATTTTACCATAGTAGCATCAAAATATAGTACCCACTCTCACTTAAAAAAATTTGGTATGAAACTTTTAAATAGTGTGAATTGTAGTTTATCGTATGTTATTCCTAAACCCCCTATGTATGTTTAATGCATGATACGTCGGCTGTAGCCGATCGGTCATTCGATTCCTCTCGGAGCCAGGTACTTGGTTCGATTTTACCCTCGTGGCATCAACATTTAGTACCCACTTTGACGTCAAAAAAGAATGTATGAAAATTTTCAATAGGGCGAATTGTAGTTTATCGTATGTTATTCCTAAACCCACTATGTATGTTTTATGTATGGTACTTGCCTCCTCGGCTATAGCCGAATTGTAGTTTATCATATGTTATTCCTAAACCCCCTATGTATGTTTTATGTATGGTACTTGCCTCCTCGGCTATAGCCCCCGACTCCTTCCTCTCAGAGCAAGGTTCTTGGTTCCATTTTACCCTAAATGTATGCAACTTTTAAATAGGGTGTTATTCCTAAACCCCCTATGTATGTTTTATGTATGGTACTTGCCTCCTCGGCTATAGCCCGCCGACTCCTTCCTCTCAGAGCAAGGTACTTGGTTCCATTTTACCCTAAATGTATGCAACTTTTAAATAGGGTGAATTGTAGTTTATCGTATGTTAGGTTAGGGTTAATATATATTCGACAAGGTTTATTATGATCTTAAAAGGTAGTAGACACTTACCATGATATAGAGTATATTTTATGCATTCAAGAAACATTAAGCGATAGGGCCCTTAGCCTTTAGACTTTAGGAAATTACTCAAAAAGGCGACCCAAGGTTGTTCATGTCTAAGAACATCGATCAAAAGGTGGTTCCCTCTCCCATCATGCTGTCATGACTCCTTTCTATTTAATCCAATGTTTTTTCTGTGGTATATGATGCATTGATTCTTTTGTGTTGATTGGCTAAAGCTTCTTTGTCAATTCTAGTATTCCCATTGGCTGATTTGGTGGAGTGAGACAGGAGACAAAATCATGCTCGTGGAAGAGTATGTATAAATTTCTTTTAAGGGGAGGATGAACCTTTATTGAAGCTCCTTTCTAGCTTCATATTTAGGTTATGTAGGGTAGTAATAAGAGGGGTAGGTTATGCAGGGTAGTAATAAGAGGGGTAGGTTGTAGGTGTGTGGGTAGGGAGAATAGAGAATACTTGATTCAATGATTAAGATTGGTAGGTAGGTAGGGCAATAATAAGATGGGTAGGTTATAGGTGTGAGGGTTGGAAGAATGGTAGGTACATCATTAAGTGTACTATTGATAGTGTTAAGGTCCAATGTTGCAAAAAAATCTTCCTTTAGTGTAATTCCGATGCATATTGTAAACTCAAAAATTTCTCTTTGTATTAGTCAGCTTTTAGGCCCTCTTGAGCCAACTTGAAAATTTTCATATTCTTTTGCATACTATACTGAGATGGAAAATACTTTTCTTTCGATGCCACTTGAGTTTTTCCCATGTAACAAGCACTTACACCTCCTGCTGCACAACGTGATGATGAGATTTCCACCATAACTTTGCTGATCCTTGTAATTACACTGATAATTTTATCTTTACCAACCTCATCAAATTCTTGTGACTCAAAATAATCATCAAATTTATCTATCTAACCTTTAACTTCCTCTCCGCATTTATGAGACACATCAAATTTAGAAATACAAGCTCTTTTGAATACATGTTTTATGGCCACCCACTAGATTCCTTATAACTTAGCCCTTACCCTTGTAGGTCTTCGCATGAGAACATTTTACCTTTGTTGGTGTGCTGGCTTCTTTGGAACTACTTTTTGTGACCCTGTCACTTCCATTACCATGAGATCATATTGCCTTTCTTGTGTGCTAGCTTCTTTGGAACTACCAATTTAACTTTTGTTACCCCAACACTTCCATTACATCTAGATTTTCCTTCTCCAGTTGGCTCCAGCTGCATTATATTTACACCTAACTAGATGATCCCTCTAAAATCTCCCAGCAGTAAACCGTTGTAAGAAAAATTGGTAAGTTGTTTTTTCGGTAACGTGCACCTCTACACCATATTTTACGCTTGGCTAGATGGTCCCTCCAAAATTTATGAAATCTCCCAAACAAGCCCTATAATTTTTGCTAATGTCGTAGGAAAATTTGGCAATGTTTTTTTGGTGACCTACACATTTGTAATAGTAGCAAACATCCCTCCTTGAGGGGTTGTACCTTCCTCTTTGGCCTCTATCATAATATTGCCTTAGTGAGATGGATTGTCCTGCTTCGGCATACCATGATTCACTATAGGGGCTCTTTTTCGTCTGTTATATCTACAATTCTATGTTGTGTGATTCCATGTTAGACAAGAGGTGCTACACTGTGCTTGGCTTGGACTACATCAAGTGAATAATGGGAGACCCCTTTTATAGTGATGTAAGGGAGCTGGCCGACTGCTCCACGACTTGCTAAATAAGAGAAAAAGATAAAAGCCAATAAAATAGGCATTACCCAAATTACACTGAGATGCACAACTTCTAACACCCCCTTTGCAACTCATAGTGTGCGAGAGTATGAAGAAGATAAGCTGATGAAGATGCAACCATGGACCCTCCAGTACTATAGATACCGGAATCACCTTGGAGAGAGCATGTGGGAAGAGAGAACATTTGTCTAAGGATTATTTATCCAAGAAGAAGGACAAGTCTTCATCTCAGAAGAAGATTAAAGACACAACACACGATAGTGATACAAATACTTCC
Source organism: Cibotium barometz (assembly GCF_041138505.1). Lineage (NCBI taxonomy): Eukaryota > Viridiplantae > Streptophyta > Polypodiopsida > Cyatheales > Cibotiaceae > Cibotium > Cibotium barometz. The sequence continues at coordinate 26,459,728 of NC_141087.1, forward strand.
AGTACCTCATCTAGGGCTCCCAGGGTGCTTTCGGCTTGGGAGGACCAAGATGGTGTACTTCTCTAGTATATATGCAGTTTCCCCCATGGGTTTCAGTCAAAGGAGGCTTGTGGGCGGGAGAGGGCGCTGGTAGCAGCTCCATTTGCTGGTGCATGGGAACCGTGAGTCAGAGTTCCAAGCATTAAAAATCTGGGAGGACATGGTCACCTTTGGTGTAGCAGAGATTGTGGACATGATCTATTGTTCAAGGCTTTTGGGATGTGATGTGTTCACAGTCCACTATTGGTGATTATTGTAGCGGTGTGTCCAATAGCTCATCATCTTATTCTTAGAGTTCATTGCACACTTGTGTGGGAATTCGGAGCCAAGAAAATTTCCTTGCTGTTTGTGGTGGCATTTTGTTTCAAGGAAACAGGTTGGTGGAATTTAACATTGAGGTCTTAACATCACACCCTTAGTTCCATACTTAAACATATGGTCCAATCGAAAATTAAGAAATTTCAAATGCTAAATTTCTTATATCACAAATATAGTGCAAACTGCATGTCCCAAATTTGAACAAGTAGATAATATGATCTTGCAATGTTAATAATTATCTTGTTTTAACTCCAATGCTATCCCTAGTTTGCACGCTATAGAGACATGTAATTGTGATCTTAACTTGATTTATTTTGTATTTAATTCTAATTTAAACAATTATTATATGTTTTGAAGGTATGCAAAAAGATTAGTTTTTTGTGCATCACATCTTTATATTTAATTTGACTTGATGAAATGATACAAGGATAGGTAATTATTAGGATAATGTGGCCATATGACCAAATTTTATTTTTAACAATTAGATTTTTCTTGATCTCTTTTAGAAAGTTACTTCAAAGTCTGAGAGAAATTGAACTTAATTGGTAAACTAGTTATAAAAAATTATATTTTTGAGATTATGCAATAATTTTATGAAAGATAGTAGTGCTAATCATGGTGAATCTATGAAAAAAAATTGGTTTAATTTGACTACAAAAAGGTTTGTTTCCATCCATTTTATGTGAAAATGGCTCTGCTTGAGTAGTTTCTTCAACCAAAGCTTGCACCACTCGGGGACGACAGCCCTCTTTGTTCTTCACCATTCAGGTATCGCAACACCCTTGTCACCTGAGTTTGCATCATCATCACTTCATCTTCCGCTTCCCACTACCACCTCGGAGTGCCTCTACATCCACCAATGCAAGCCTTTGATACCGACCACCTCATGGAGTGCCTTTGCCTCACATCAACTCCAGCCTTCATCATCGACTGTGCTTTAGCTTTGATCAAAACAAGCTCTAGAAGGCCATATCCCCTTGGAAATTGGGAACCTGAAGCTTCTCACCAATATCAGGCTCTTCTTGAACTCTCTAATTGACCCCATTCCCACCTCCCTGTACAACTGCACCGACCTTGTGACAATACAACTTCAAGTGAATTAGCTTACTGGCACCTTGCTGCCGGAGATCAGAGGATTCAAGAGCCTGGATTATTTTTCTACTTTTAAAAACTACCTAACTGAAAGCATTCCCACTGAGATTGGAGCTTGACAAAGCCTCTTATCTCTATACTTTACAACAAAACAACTTGACTGGCACTATACCAAGTACTTTAGGCTCATTGACCTTGTTGCAAGTGCTAGATCTAGGGGAAAATGCACTTAGTGGGCCCATTCCTGACACCATAGTGCATAGTCCGGTAGCTTGATCTACATGACCATCACTAGGCTAGATTTGAGCTATGTTGGACTTGTGAGTGAGTTTTATGTAGGCCCAGGAAGGCACACTTAGATGTGGCTAGATAGATTCTCAGATACATAAAGCCCACTGCTATATATTGATTTTTTAGATGAGGTTGGCAAAGAGATATAATTACATGGGAAGACAGATGCTGATTGGGCTGGTAGTGTCTCAGACAGGAGATCTACTAGTGGCTTTATGTTTTCTTTGGGAGTGATTGTTGTGGGTTGGAGTAGCAAGAAAAGAGGATTGAACAAGCGTATGCTTTAGAAGGTATGGGCCTAGCAAGGCAGAAGGAACGAGCGTGGCAAATAAATGGTACGGGCAAGACAAAGATGACATGTGCATATGCTTTAGAGAAGAAATGGCCCTGTGCTTTAGATGGCATGGGCATACGATCTAAATTGTACAGAATTTCAATTCCAGTTTTCAAAGATTTTTAATGGTACAGGTCTGATAGCCACCTACAAATATTCCCTGATAGTGCAGCTGTCTTGTTTAATGCAATTTATGCTTAATTAATGTAATATATTCCCTTTTGAATGCCCTTTGCCAAATTAAAGTCTGGAAATATCAAAAGATATGCCCACGAGAATGGAACGGGCATGGAAAACTTGCCATGGCCATTCACTTACAAATGTAACGGGCGATTTTTGTAGATTCAAGTGTCTCCCAAATATTTTTTTTTAATTTTTTATTTTTATGAGGGACTAGATCTAGTCCCTAGCTACCTATTGATGCCTAGAATGCATAAGGAAACCTAATGAATTGAGATGAATTAGATGATTAAGCTATTTGTGCAAACTTAACAAAATTTGAACTTAAAAAAAGCATGATACGTGCCTCCTCGGCTGTAGCCGATTGGTTATTCGATTCCTCTCAGAGCAAGGTACTTGGTTCGATTCCTCTCAGAGCAAGGTACTTGGTTCGATTTTACCCTCCTTGCATCAAAATTTAGTACCCACTTTGACATCAAAAAAGAATGTATGAAAATTTTCAATAGGGCGAATTGTAGTTTATCGTATGTTATTCCTAAACCCACTATGTATGTTTTATGTATGGTACTTGCCTCCTCAGCTGTAGCCCGAATTGTAGTTTATGGTATGTTATTCCTAAACCCCCTATGTATGTTTTATTTATGGTACTTGCCTCCTTAGCTATAGTCGAACTATAGTTCGTCGACTCCTTCCTCTCAGAGCAAGGTACTTGGTTCCATTTTACCCTAAATGTATGCAACTTTTAAATAGGGTGTAGTTTATCATATGTTAGGTTAGGGTTAATATATATTCGACAAGGTTTATTATGATCTTAAAGGTAGTAGACACTTACCATGATATAGAGTATATTTTATGCATTCAAGAAACATTAAGAGATAGGGCCCTTAGCCTTTAGACTTTAGGAAATTTCTCAAAAAGGCGACCCAAGATTGTTCATGTCTAAGAACATCGATCAAAAGGTGGTTCCCTCTCCCATCATGCTGTCATGACTCCTTTCTATTTAATCCAATGTTTTTTCTGTGGTATATGATGCATTGATTCTTTTGTGTTGATTGGCTAAAGCTTCTTTGTCAATTCTAACGTTCCCATTGGCTGATTTGGTGGAGTGAGACAGGAGACAAAATCATGCTCGTGGAAGAGTATGTATAAATTTTTTTTAAGGGGAGGATGAACCTTTATTGAAGCTCCTTTCTAGCTTCATATTTAGGTTATTTAGGGTAGCAATAAGAGGGATAGGTTGTAGGTGTGTGGGTAGGGATAATAGAGAATACTTGATTCAATGATTAAGATTGGTAGGTAGGGCAATAATAAGATGGGTAGGTTATTTAGGGTAGCAATAAGAGGGATAGGTTGTAGGTGTGTGGGTAGGGATAATAGAGAATACTTGATTCAATGATTAAGATTGGTAGGTAGGGCAATAATAAGATGGGTAGGTTATAGGTGTGAGGGTTGGAAGAATGGTAGTACATCCTTAAGTGTACTATTGATAGTGTTAAGGTCCAATGTTGAAAAAAAATATTCCTTTACCGATGCAGATTGTAAACTCAGAAATTTCTCTTTGTATTAGTCAACTTTTAGGCCCTCTTGAGCCAACTTGAAAATTTTCATATTCTTTTGCATACTATATCGAGAAGGAAAATACTTTTCTTTTGATGCCACTTAATTTCTTCCCATGTCACAGGACTTGCACTTACACCTCCTGCTTCACAACGTGATGATGAGATTTCCACCATAACTTTCCTGATCCTTGTATTTACACTGATAATTTTATCTTTACCAGCCTCATCAAATTCTTGTGACTCAAAATAATCATCAAATTTATCTATCTAACCTTTAACTTCCTCTCCGCATTTATGAGACCCATCAAATTTAGAAATACAAGCTCTTTTGAATACATGTTTTATGGCCACCCACTAGATTCCTTATAGGAATATTTTTCTCCTCTATCAAATGCATCATCACATTCACACCCATATCTTTAAGCGAAAAGTCTCCATCTACTACAACAGTGCTTGTACACACGAACAAGAGGGCCATAAGATCTTTCCAAACACGATCACTGTCTCGCTATAAAACCAAAGGTGCCTCCTGAAGGAGGGTGAAAAATCAAAGAGGGCTGCCTCTAAATCCTAAACCTTTACTTATAGATAATGACCCCTTTTATCTTATATCATAGAAGGTTTAATAGTAAGTCACGCTGCTAAAATCTCCGATACTAGATGTGAGGCACATGTTCACCCACATTGCAAAATAGTGAAGAGGATGAGGTAGAGGAGGCCGTGGACACGGTCAAGGAGGTGGCCGAATAGGTAATCAGAATTATGGCCAATAGCAGCAGCAACAACAGTCCCAGAATACACAACAACAACATCAAGGTGGAAGAGGCAAATTCACAGGTAGGGGGAGTCAAAGAGGACGTGGAAATTGGCAAAGGCAATATAATGATGCACGTGAATGCTTTTATTGTGGTAAGCCGAGACATGTGCAGGCAGAATGTTATAAGAAGCAGGCTGACATGCAAAATGGGAAAGTGCAGTAGAACAACTATGCATCCTCAAGTAGAAACAATGAGGATAAGGAAAGGTTGTTTGTTATGCAGCATGTCGTGAATGCCATGTCTGAAAATGTTGAAGAAGCACAAAAAGATGATGTATGGTATGTGGATTCAGGTGCTTCGAACCACATGACAAGTCATGGGGAGTGGTTCAAGGAGATGAAAAACCTTGAACGACCAGGTTTTGTGGAAACAAGGGATGACACTGCTCATCCAATTGCCCATGTTGGAGATGTGCCATTATCTATGCAGGATGGCAAAGTGAAGTACCTTGCAGATGTACTTCATGTTCCGAACATAATAAAGAATCTGGTTTCAGTTGGCCAGATGATTGAGTAGGGTTTGCAGGTTCGGTTTAACCCTGATGGTTGTTATGTTGAAGACTTTAAAGATAAGTGCAGGTTGGTTGCAAAAGGCAACAGAGTGGGCAGAATGTTTACGTTGAATGTAGACATGCCTTAAATGAGTGCTGCGATGTTTGCAAATGGTTCAGGAATTGTTGCAGACACAGACATTTGGCATAAAAGAATTGGACATGTGAATGTGCAGCGAATGAAGTCTATGCAGACTAAAGGAATTGGACATGTGAATGTGCAGCGAATGAAGTCTATGCAGACTAAAAGAATTGGACATGTGAATGTGCAGCAAATGAAGTCTATGCAGACTAAAGGAATTGTGACAGGGCTGCCAAAGTTTAAAGTGGAAGGTATGCAGAGAATATGTGAAGCATGCCAATTTGGAAAGCAAACAAAGCATGTATTTCCACGTAACAGATATGTGAGGAGAAATGCACTAGATGTTGTGCATTCAGATGTATGGAGTCCTACGAAGACCATGTCTATGGGAGGCTGTAGGTATTATGTGACAGTCATTGATGACCACACAAGGAAAGTGTGGGTATATTTCATGAAGGAGAAGAGTGAGGTGTTCACTCACTTTCAGAATTTCAGAGTTTTGGTTGAAAAGCAAACAGGGAAATATGTAAAGTGCCTAAGGTCAGATGGAGGGGGAGAGTACTTATCCAATGAGTTCTCTGAATTTTTGAAGAAGAATGGTACACTCCGCAGCAAAATGGAGTTGCTGAGCGGAAAAGCAGGCACATTGCTGAGATTGCGCGAGCATTGATGGAAGAGAAGAATATGCCGCATAGCTATTGGGCTGAGGCTGTTTCTATAGCAGTATACATCATGAACAGGACTCCAACTGCAGACCATGATGTAACTCTAGAGGAGAGGTTTACTAGCAGAAAACCTGATTTGTCTCATCTGAAAGTCTTTGGATGCATTGCATATGTGCATGTGCCAGATGAGCTGAGAACTAAGCTGGATCCGAAAGCTGAAAAATGTGTGTTTATTGGATATTCCCTTGAGCAAAAGGGATACAAGTGTTATAACCACGTGAGTTGACGGTAAGTAGGGATGTTGTCTTTGATGAGATGAGCAGCTGGTATGCTGCTGAAAAAGAAGCTGTAGGGGCTGATGTGAGTGGAAGTGTGGTTGCACAGAATGCAGGTCAGCAATCACAATCTTTGAGTGGACCAGGAGAGTCCTCATCTAGTGGGTCTGTTGATAGACCATGGAGTGGCAGGCTGCGCCATAATACGAGTCCTGCAAATGTGATTAGTACATCACGTAAAGGAAAAGAGAAAGTGGTTGAGCCCCTTGGTATGCCTGACATTTCTGCAGGGCATTCTCATGTTGATGGAGAGTCTAGTGGCTCAGAGATGAGCCTTGATGATGAGCTTGGGATCCTAGCTATGAGAACACCTGGTGTAAAGAACACCTGGTGTGTAAAGAAGGCTATAGAAGCCATGAATGAAAAGCTGCGAAGATCTAGGAGAGTGAAAAACCCTGTGTAGAGGTTTACCTATGATGGTTATGTGGCACATCACTATGCACATATGGCAACGGTTTTGCAGGTTGTAGAGCCCACATGCATTGATGAGGCTATTGGAAATCTATGTTGGGAGAAAGCTATGGATGAGGAGATGGATGCACTATATGGAAATGAAACTTGGGATTTAGTGCAATTGCCTGAAGGCAAGAAAGCCATTGGATGCCAGTGGGTGTCCAAAGTAAAACATAACAGTGATGGAAGCATAAACAGGTACAAGGCTAGATTGGTAGGTTGCCATTGGATGCCAGTGGGTGTACAAAGTAAAACATAACAGTGATGGAAGCATAAACAAGTACAAGGCTAGATTGGTAGGTAGCCAAAGGGTATGCGCAGACATATGGCATTGATTATGAGGAAACTTTTAGCCCAGTTGCCAAGATGGCAACAGTGAGAGTTATGATAGCAGTGGCTGCGTCAAAGCAATGGTCTTTACATCAGATAACAGTGAGAGTTGTGATAACAGTGAGAGTTGTGATAGTAGTGGCTGCGTCAAAGCAATGGTCTTTACATCAGATGGATGTAAAGAATGTATTCTTGCATGGGGATTTGCAAGAAGAGGTGTATATGTTGCAGCCACCTGGTTATGAGGATGTGAATCACCTCGAGCATTGTTGCAGGTTGAAGAAAGCCTTGTATGGCTTAAAACAAGCACCAAGAGTATGGTCTACCAAGATTTTTGAATATCTTGTCACTATTGGGTTTCATGTAGCCAATACAGATTTCTCGCTATATGTGAGACATGGTGATAGAGGGGTTGTGCTTGTTGTCATCTATGTAGATGACTTGATCATTTTTACGGGGGACCATGATGTAGAGATCTTTGATGTAAAGATCTTACTTAGACATAAGTTCGAGATGAAGGATCTGGGGGAGCTCAGATACTTCTTGGGAATTGAGGTGATTAGGTCACCATATGGTATTGGATTACTCCAGAGACAGTATGGCTTGGACATGTTGTCCAAGTATGGTATGACAGGCTGTAAGCCTATTTCCGTGCCATTGGATCAGAATGGCAAGTTGAGTGCAGATTCAAGAGAGATCTTGGAGGATCCTACTATGTATAGGCGCATAGTAGGAAGCTTGATCTACATGACGATCACCAGACCAGATTTGAGCTATGCTGTTGGGTTGGTGAGTCAGTTTATGCAGGCTCCACGGAAACTGCATTGGATGCATTGAGATGCATTTGGATGCATTGAGATGCATACTGAGGTATGTGAGGTCTACTTTGCATTGTGGACTATTTCATGAGACTGGGACACAGATATGTGTACATAGGTACACAGATGCTGATTGGGCTGGTAGTATCTCACATAGAAGATCTACTAGTGGCTTCATGTTTTCTTTGGGGAGTGCTGCTGTGACTTGGAGCAGCAAGAAGCAGCCTACGGTTGCTCTATCCAGTACAGAGGTCGAGTACAAAGGAGCTGCTATGGCAGCATGTGAGGTAGCTTGGTTGAGAAAGCTACTTGTAGATTTGGGTCTATCAGTGGATAGACAAGTTGTCATTTTCTGTGACAACATTAGCAGTATACAGTTGGCCAGGAACCCAGTTTTTCATGCTCGCATGAAGCATATAGAGGTCCACTACCATTTCGTCAGAGAGAAGGTCTTGGCAGGAGACCTTGACCTTGTTTATGTCAGCACACATGATCAGGTAGCTGACATCTTCACCAAAGTATTGGGTACAGAGAAGCTCCGCAGATTTAGAGCTTCACTGGTGGGTGTACATGAGATGGAGTTGAGCTCGAGGGGGAGTGTTGAGATATCGAGCTCGTCTAGTGAGGCGGTGGACACTGATGACCCGCCTGGGGGATAGGCCCCACACTTACACCACTAGCATGGTTGGTGAGATCTTGGGTGATATGCGGCCAGTGGGATGACAGGCTGTGTGACAGCCATTCTAGAGACTGGCATAGTTATAGCACCAGCTCATTTAGTTGGGTTCACACTATAGAGAACCCTTGTTGTATTTGGTTGAGTACCTTTCATATTGTGTGTACTCTTATCTTGTATATGGTGTGTTGAGTACCTTTCATATTGTGTGTACTCTTATCTTGTATATGGTGTGTTGAGTGTTGAGTGAAGAAGAAGAAGATTTTCAGCCTCTCACCTTGTGTGTTCTCTATTAGGGTTTTGTGAGTGTGTGTGTGCTTGCAAGAGCTCAAGCTCTCTTCCCCCCTGCATCTTTTCACTTAACCAAGAGTTTCTACTAGTGATTGGGGACTAATTTTAGTAGTTATGGCAAGCATTTGTGGATTGGTGTTATGTTTAGCTTCATGCTTTTTAAATCACTATAGAGGATTTACTCTACTTAGTCTTGCATGTGACTTCATCACCACCCTTTTTTGCACACCCTCTTCTACAGTGGCACTATGTTGCTACAGCATGTTGCTACAGCATGTTGCTACAGCATGTTGCTACAGCTTGATTGCATCTCCGTGCAATATTAGCTTCCAAATTCTCTCTGGGGTGTACTCTTCATCCCCTAATGATGTTGGTCCTGAAGGTTGAGAATTTTGAGGTATTGTTCACATTCTCCATGCCCACTAGCTATATCAGCATATCGTGGGCTATCCTTGGCTACCTTAGCCATCTCATTGTCCTTGGCTGCCTTGGCCTTCTCTTTATCCTTATTACTAGAGCAACTTCACTCCAAGTCTTCCTGGCACCTCTTTTATTGGATTTTCCTACCATTCCTTGGGCTTCTTGTACCTTCTTTGTGGCCTTAGCCTTTACCCTTGTTGGTCTTCGTGCATAAGACCATTTTGCCTTTCTTGGTGTGTTGGCTTCTTTGGAACTACTTTTTGTGACCCTATCACTTCCATTACCATGAGATCATATTGCCTTTCTTGTGTGCTAGCTTCTTTGGAACTACCAATTTAACTTTTGTGACCCCAACACTTCCATTACATCTAGATATTCCTCCTCCAGTTGGCACCAGCTACATCATATTTACAGCTAACTAGATGATCCCCCTAAAATCTCCTAGCAGTAGACCCTCTAATTCTTGTTGATGTTGTAAGAAAAATTGGTAAGTTGTTTTTTTGGTAATGTGCACCTCTGCACCATATTTTACGCTTGGCTAGATGGTCCCTCCAAAATTTATGAAATCTCCCAAACAAGCCCTATAATTTATGCTAATGTTGTAGGAAAATTTGGCAATGTTATTTTGGTGACCTACACATTTGTAATAGTAGAAAACATTTCTCCTGAGGGGTTGTACCTTCCTCTTTGGCCTCTATCATAGTATTGCCTTAGCGAGATGGATTGTCCTGCTCGGCCTACCATGATTCACTATAGGGGCTCTTTTTTGTCCGTTATATCTACAATTCTATGTTGTGTGATTCCATGTCAGACATATATGACACATCGGCTCGACGGTGCACTCTTCCTTAAAGTGTTGTTCTGCCTATATCTTTTTGCCATTTTGACTTCTAGATTTCTTTTTGTAGATTTCCACAAGGTCTCTCATCTCTTGCAGCTCATAGGCTCCTTGCTCTATGCAATCACCACACCCTTCCTAACTATCTTCTTTTCTTAGACATTTGCATTTTGAATCGTCTTCTTAGCTGTATGCATGTGGTTTGATTCCTTTGCCTCAATGTTAGATGAATCATCAACCACTGCTTTCTTCTTTTCTTGGACTTGGTTTTCTTATACAAGTTCTTCTCAATCCTCTATGCTACCTCTATTAACTCATCAAATCCTAGGTCCTCCATATCCACAATCATTATTGATTATCTGAGCTTTGAATTGAGCCCTTTTATAAACCATTCCCCCATCAGCTAGGGCCTATTGTTTTCATCTAGCCTTTTCTTGAGGGATTTGAATTTTATTATATAGGCCTCAACATCCATGTCTTCTTGTCTCAGCCTCATGATGCCTATTAGTTGTCCTGAAGTCTTGACCTTGTGAAACCACTTCAAGAATGTATCCCTTAGCTCCTCATATGTGTCAAAGTGGTTGTCATCAAATTGTGTGAATCACTCCACTGGTAGGCTGCAAACTAGTCTCTCTTCAGTTGCTCCAGCCTTGGGTCATGGACCCTACTAATTTGGCTAAAGTTATTTGCCATTCTGACACCTTGCTCAGGTTTTGCTTCTTGGAATAATTCTTGAAATCCCAAGTACTCCTCATGTTGTTTCCCTTCCTCTTGTTATTGATCTTAATCTTGTTTTTGCACTAGTTCTTGCAGTAGTTAGCTCTTGGGCCCCCACTAGTCTTACACTTGGTTCTTGGGTGTGTCTTGCACTAGTTCTACTACTTGTTTTTATGTTGATCTTGTGACTACATATGAAGCTCCTCTAGTGATCCTTCTCTATCCAGCAAGATTATTTTAACATCAATGGACTTCACGCTAACACTCCTCTGCTATTAATTTTTATGTTGATCTTGTGCTCTAGTGATCCTTGTCTATCCAGCAAGATTCTTTTAACATCAATGCACTTCACGCTAACACTCCTCTGCTATTAATTTTTCTTCAGCATTATGGATCTCTTCTAATTGTTCCCCAACAAGATTGCCAAAAGTGTCAGGAGTCAATCAACACAACAAGATGGATGGATCATGCAATTCTTGGATGCCAAATGTGTAGGTTCACTAGCCAGATAGTATGGTATGCGACACTTACAGATACACACACACATGTAGAGAATTACATTAACGAACTACTAAAAGATACCAAGTAGATGTAGTGAGAGAAGGTTACACAATTCAAACAGCTTTACCCGATCTCTACTATTATCTATAAAACAAGACTACTAGATGATTGTTGCACATTACTCTATGAGAATACTGTCATGAGTGAGCTTCTGTCTACTATTATCTATAAAACAACACTACTAGATTATTGTTGTGCATTACTCTATGATAATACACTCGTGAGTGAGTGAGAGAATTTGCTTCTGTCTAACTCACTCACTAACACCAAAAAACACCCCTATGTAAGTCCACACATGTTGCTTATACATCCATTATGGAGTTAGCTGTGTGGCTAGATTGTCAAACCAAAGTCTACTAGGGGGTGGGTAGCATGGGTCGACCTTCATGAGGTCCATTGGTACTTCAATTAAGGGGGGATCCCACAGATCAACAACATGGAGTAGGTAGACTATACTCTTGTACATCCAATCTTGACATATGTGATTATATAGGCTTATATACATTCTCGGTGCCTTCTCCACATGGAGTAGGTAGACTATACTCTTGTACATCCAATCTTGACATATGTTATTATATAGGCTTATAGATACACGCTCGGTGCCTTCTACACATGGTTTAATAGTTCATCACTTTATGAGTTTACTACCTAGCTTCTACTTGTATATGTACTCCATTTTAGTAGTTCCAGCTCAAGCATGAAGCTCCCTTCGTAAGAGCATATGGGTCTAGAGCTTTGCCATTGTATTAGATATAATATTCTTCTCTATTTTTGTTATTATGAGTTTAAAAGTTTTGTGGTGTAAAAGATCCTATTTCTTGTGTGTGTTCTTTTTTATACACCACACATTATATAGTCTCTTTACATTATGACCTTTCTAATCATAGAATGTAAGGTGGGGTTCTATTTTGACCTTTCTAATCATAGAATGTAAGGTGGGGTTCTATTTTGTGATTGCATAAATTTCTTTCCACCCAAACTTTTGAAATTAATGAGAATCATGGAGGGTGTTGCTCTTCCTTATTATGCCACCATGCACGGTGTTCTTAAAAAACATAGCTTTTTCGAGGTAGTGGAAAAGCTCCATTCCTCGTGTGCTCTAGAGGGCAAATGACCCAAGTTTATTAAGAAAAAGTAACCATGTACATACACACTAAATATTGGAAAATAAGAAGCATAAGTATTATACAATAAAGGTAATCACTTTGGTACAATTTCACACTTTTTTGTAGCAAAAAAGGGCTTAACCTAATTCACAATAGAGGGGCAAAAAAAAAGGGCTTAACCTAATTGACAATAGAGGGGCAAAAAAAACAAATCTGCTATCGCAAAAAATGTAAAAGAAAAAACAAAGATCTGGCACCTACAATCAAGATTCAGCACTCAAAATTGATACAAATCCTTTCTATGAGGAGTATACACATCAATCTTGAAGGGTTTCATCCACTAGTTGGTGAGAATCAAAGGTTTTCTCAGCTTTCAACATTCTTTCATTAACAATCAATTAGTACTAATCTTTTTCATTATTTCTCAGCATTTGGGGGATCAAAACTAACATTAGGCAGTTCCTATTGCAAACCCTTGATTTATTTCCCAAAACCCTCTTGATTTAGTTCCTCAATTACGTCCTCCAATAATTACCAATTTTTTGCCTATCTTTTTAAGTGGGAGATTTACACTAATCATCTTGAAGGTAAATAATAATTCACTAATCTTTTTAAGGGGGAGATTTACACTAATCATCATTAAAGTACATAATTAATCACTAATCTCTACTATACGGGACTAGCCACACTGCCTTTGGACTTTATTTTCAATGGGTAAGACCTTCCCAGCTATTACACTTATCATGGGTTTCTTTTTACTTACATTATTGATGGGCTAATGTCATCATTCTTGGACCTCATCAAGAAGATCAAACAAAGCATTGGGGATATTAAGAGAGATTCAGCAACAAAGAGAGTTAAATCTTTAATATCACAGATAGCTAATGTCATCATTCTTGGACCTCATCAAGAAGATCAAACAAAGCATTGGGGATATTAAGAGAGATTCAGCAACAAAGAGAGTTGAATCTTTAATATCAAAGATAGCTAAACAATAAGAGGACCACTAAAGATTCACAAAAGGACCCTCCAAGGGTAAAGGAAAGAAATGTAATTATTGTGGAAAAAATAATTATGATGAGAAAGATTATTAATTTAATAAGAAATTCAACTATTATGGAAAGTCTAATCCTAAAGAAAGGGAGTATTTCATCAAAAGGAGATTATCATCAGTAAGAAATGCAAGTAATAAAGAAGAGGCCAACCTCATTAAACAAATTCTGAATGAGCCTTCTAGAAAGACTTTCTTGAATCAAAACCACTCGCATAATATCCCTACTCATTTTTATAATGCCACACCATAGGCCATTTTATAAAACTTAAAATCTAAAGATGCTCATGGGTCATGCAACTAAGCCGAGGAGCACTATTGTAAAACTTAAAAGCTAAAGATGCTAATGGGTCATGCATAGATATCTCTTAAGGTGATGGTGGATAACCATTTGAGGGAGAGTGTTAGAAATAAGCATCTAGTGTGCTTTTTGTTGGAGTATGCACAAGGGCGGGCATAGACAAAGCAAGAGAGAGAAGGAGTAAATGAGATAGAGAGCTTGTGGACAAGATCACCTTTTATAATAGAATGAAGCTTTACAATGGCAATAGCTAGCAAGAGGTGTTACACTGTGCTTTTATAGTGATGTGAGGGAGCTGGCCGACTGCTCCACGACTTGCTAAAATAAGAGAAAAAGATAAAAGTCCATAAAATAGGCATTGCCCAAATTACACTGAGATGCACAATTTCTAACACCCCCTTTGCAACTCATAGTGTGCAAGAGTATTGTAAGATTCCTCCCCAGCCTCTTAAAATGTCCAGCATCTTCCCCTGTAATCAATCCCTCTTCAGAAATATAAAAGACTTGTTTCTAACTGTTTTAACCTAGAGAGAGAAAATATTCTAGAGAGAGAATATTCAAATTTTTAATATTTTTGGATAGAAAATTATCTCATCTTATTAAAATAAGTTTCCCTGAAATAGAAATTCAAAAAGAACTTTCCAATGTGCAATTGGAATTAATTGGAAATGGGTATAAAGGATCTTAGCCTAAGGGTCTAGATTTTCAGAAATTTTTGGATTATGGTCCAATTAAGGTTCCTATGGGCCAATTGCATCAATCCATGTGTAGGGAGGAGATAAATCCAATTTGTAAAAGAAGATACCCAAAAATGAGTAAATGCTCACATAAGATGAAGAGTTGAAAATGTACAAGGTTTATTAGTAAAAAACTATGAGCAATATTAAAAATATGAGATATTTTGGGTATAATGATTCCATTTTGACACATATGTAAGGAAGGGGAGTTCTTTAAAGGAGGTGCATATTTCACATAAGATGAAGAGTTGAAAATGTACAAGTTTTATCAGTAAAAATCTATGAGCAATATTAAAAATATGAGATATTTTGGGTATAATGATTCCATTTTGACACATATGTAAGGAAGGGGAGTTCTTTAAAGGAGGTGCATATTTCACATGCTTGAATCAGTCATAAAAATTGAGATATTTCATCTCTCCTCTAACCTCATTCAAGTCTAGTTCCAAAAAGTTAGCTTAATTGACCTAAAAATGGTCAAAAATTAACCAAACTAAGCCTCTGTACTGGATAAAGCAACTGTAGGTTGCTTTTTGCTACTCCAACTCACCACGGCACTTCCAAGTGTAAAAGCATATCCACTAGTAGACCTCCTGTCATATCCACTAGTAGACCTCCTGTCATATGCGCTACCTGCCCAATCAGCATCTGTGTAGCCATGTATGTCCAAGCTTTTACCACTCTCATAAAATAAACCATAATGTGTTGTGGTCTTCACATATCTCATGATGCGTCTCACTGCATCCAAATGTGGTTTCCTGGGGCTCTACATAAACTGGCTGACTAGCCCCACAGCATAACTCAAATCCGGGCGTGTGATAGTCATATATATGAGACTACCAACCATCTTCCCAGCCCAATCAGCATTTGTCTTCCCATGTAATTATATCTCTTTGCAAACCTCATCTAAAAAATCAATATATAGTAGTTGGCTTTATGTATCTGAGAATCTATCTAGCCACATCTAAGTGTGCCTTCTTGGGCCTACATAAACTCACTCACAAGTCCAACATAGCTGAAATCTAGCCTAGTGATGGTCATGTAGATCAAGCTACCGACTATGCACTATGGTGTCAGGAATGGGCCCACTAAGTGCATTTTCCCCTAGATCTAGCACTTGCAACAAGGTCAATGAGCCTAAGGTACTTGGTTTAGTGCCAGTCAAGTTGTTTTGTTGTAAAGTACAGAGATAAGAGGCTTTGTCAAGCTCCAATCTCAGTGGGAATGCTTTCAGTTAGGTAGTTTTTAAAAGTAGAAAAATAATCCAGGCTCTTGAATCCTCCAATCTCCGACAGCAAGGTGCCAGTAAGTTAATTCACTTGAAGCTGTATTGTCACAAGGTCGGTGCAGTTGTACAGGGAGGTGGGAATGGGGTCAGTTAGAGAGTTCAAGAAGAGCCTTATAGTGGTGAGAAGCTTCAGGTTCCCAATTTCCAAGGGGATATGGCCTTCTAGAGCTTGTTTTGATCAAGGTAGAGGGCAGAGAGACTGGAGAAATTTCCAAGTGGAGGGAATGGTGGCTGTTAGACTTTTGTCATTCATAAGAAGATCTATAAGGTTAGTGAGATTTCCTAACTCTAGGGGTATGAGACTGCTGAGATCATTTATGTAACGTACCCATCTTCACTAATAAAGAAATGTCCATGTAATTATGAGTTTTTATGGTATAAATATCAATGATTTTATTATTTGAGTCATTTCTACTTAGAATCTTCAAATTCTGAGCCCAAATTTGGAATCTCCGCGCGATTTTACCCTAATATAGGATTTTGCAGCATCCAAAACGGACACCGGATCAAGCCTACACGCTAATTTTAATCATTTTAGTTAAAAAACGGCGACCTTTAAACCTTAATAAATACACGACCGCACGTCCGATTGACGAACGGTCTGAACCCCTGCGACCAGGAGAACCTCTTGGACAAAAAAATTTTTCGCCCCCCGGGGCGGTCCGGCACGGAAATCGAGGCGGCGTCCCAAATTTGGGTACCCCGCCCCAAAATTTGGTCCGTACACACTTACTAGGGCACCCGTACAATGGCCGCCCAAGAACCAAAGGACGACCGCCCACTGTATGGTCCACGCGCACCCAGACCGGATAAGGTACATGCGTACCACTCCTTTCACAGACAACCGACACCGTACCTTTCCCGTAGACCCATGGAGGCCACTGATCCATAGCCTTTGAAGGTACACCGTCCTTTCGTCCCTGCTTTGCGCAGCGCCCGTACCCTCACCCCTCAGCTATATAAACCCCCGGGGTGCTCCTCAGTCGGCACGCATTTCTGTGTAGCGTATGCCCTGTTGTGCTGCCGTCCGTACCGCCGTAGCGTACTTGCTGCAAGTACAGCCGCCCTTGCAGCCACCCCTCTCACACCCCCTCATTTGGCTCTTTTCAGATAAGCCAATTTTCCTCCATCCCCCTCTTGCTAGGCCAGTGTCCTTAACTCTTCTCCCCCCCGTGTGAATAGACTTACAGAGAGGCTTGCAGCAACCCCTCCCAGCCCTCTCCACGTTTTTGCCTTTGGCCTTAAGGACATCTCACAATCCCCCCCCCATTTGCGTAGACTTTAGTAAGGGATTTTTGGCTCAAGCAAGGGTTCGTGCGCCATATTCTTTTGCTCATACGGTGAGCAAACGAGCTCGGAATTCAGATCCGACTTAAGCGTTTCGATCGCAGCAGCGAGCTCCACAAGGCGACGCCTAAGATGGCCTCATCCTGGAGACGGCAAAATATTGTCTCAAGAGGCGCACGTAACAACGAGATGGAGGGAGATGCGCCCAATGCGGCTCCGGTCCTCCCTTTTCAAGTCCCTCAAGGAAACGGTGGCCAGGTTAGCTTGGTTAATTTTCAAAAGAAGAGAATTTTCCTTAAATTAGTATTAATGAATGGTGTTTTTTTTTCTTTTAAAATGAGGACATAAAAGTTATATGAAATTACGAATTATGTGATGTTGTTTTCGATAAATTGCGTTGAAATTGCTATCTTCATGAATTGTGAATGCTATACTTAGAAAATTGCATTGAAGTTGTTATCTTTGGAATTCAAGATTTCTTTTGGCTTCAACGCTAACTCCGTTCCGTGCTTGTGTAGCCGGGCGGCGTCATTAGCAAAGCCCGGGAATGGCCCAAGGTATCCCTCATACCTTTGGGAGAATAAGGATCGCCGATTGAGGCGAGAGATTATGAGGCTGCCTAGTTCTGAGGGCCCAGGCTAGTGCGGTAAATAAGCCCATCCTAGTGCGCAGACATCCCTCTGAGGGGCGGGAGGATCGAGCGATGGAGCCTGAGAGGGCGACAGGCCGGCTTGAGTCCTCGCCAGCGGGGCCGACGATGAGGTGTATGGTCCCGTAGGGTTTTGCCCAGCATGTAGAGGCTGGAAGGCCAAATTCTAGATCATCGGCAGAATAAGAATAAGAGAGCCGGATTGGCTTGTATGGAAATGGATTCATGTATAAACTTTTTATATAATTGCATCTTGTCTTTGGTATGATTGTATTGTGTAAGAAGGCTGTTATAACGAACCTTGTGAAGAAGGGTCCTAATTAAGGAATATGTTTATTTATGTCAAACAGTGTGGTAGTATTAATTAGAAAACAAATTGATTGTATTGTGTAAGAAGGCTGTTATAACGAACCTTGTGAAGAAGGGTCCTAATTAAGGAATATGTTTATTTATGTCAAACAGTGTGGTAGTATTAATTAGAAAACAAATTGATGCGTGAGTAGGGTGGAAAGTGGGAGGATGGAATGCCCTGACGGCACCATCCTACGGATGGGTGGACCCGATTAGTCGGGTAGCTTTCCAATAGATTAAGTGAAAGCACTACGTTAGATAGTTAGGTTCTTGGGCAACTCTATCCTAGAAAACTAGGTCAGCGGCTGTGCCTTGCATAAGATGAGGAAAAAAGCGTTGTCTCTAGACATCAAGTCTAGTAGTTGCCCAATTTTTGATCAATTGCCCTATGGGTGATTTGATGTTTAGGAAATCACACTCCCCCTGCGGGATAGAGCTAGGTCATACCTATGAATCGTATCCTTGAATCTCTACAGGGTCAAGGTGTCGATGAATAGGAAATTTTTCCCAAAATAAGACTTAGCGGACTATCTTAAGTGTTTCTCCCATTTTTAAAGGGAGGAACCTTACAATTGGTATCAGAGCCAGTTTGGCTCCTAGGAGTTGCAGTTTAAGGACTGTTTTGTAATAAATGTTTTACCTAACATAATGCTAATTAGTAAAGACATCCTACTAAAACAAATAAATTAAATCGATGTTTGAATGATTGTAGGAAGAGGAAGATGCCTACTCCAAATTTCTAGTTTTCCAATGCATCTTCGAGACTGCTAGTCACTCCTCGAATTTCGAGTTCCGCGACACCATGGTGCAGATATTAGAGAAGATATCCCTCCCTCATTTCTCTCGTATTCAGAGAGGATGGGGTAGAGATTTCTGGAGTCGTGGGCCGAGATACTTCATCATCCGAGCAGATCAGATTGGGAACCTTACCACCGACCTTAAGCGGATTCGTTGGATTGAGAAGCTGAAGATGATCCGCTTATTTTGGTTCGTCGGTACCCCCAAGGCCGACACCTCAGTGACTATAGATGGGATTCGCATACCTCAAGATCGTTGGGTGTATGACAAAGTGATGCAGGTCTTACCTGCTAATAGAGTAGCAGTGTTGGGACCTACCCCAATCCAGAGTTTACCACCCTTACCATCAGTTTTTAGAGTCTTAGAAACTACAGCGGAACCCCCATATTTCACATATGTGGACTGCTCTACCCTTATGTCACAGTGAAGCCTAGGAATTTCCCTTGATGTCAAATAAGACTAATTATATTAGTCTCAGATCTTTGTAATAAAACTTGTCCTTGTAAATATTTGGAAATAAAATAGTTTCAATGGTTTTGCTCTCCAAAAATTAAGCGTTGTGTAAACATGATTCTTGTAATCTTAAAAATTGTTTTTACGATGATGGCCAGGATGACCACCCTCCACTTCCCAATGCACTTTATACCGATACCCAGGAGAAGAAGCTCTTGCTCAAGCAAATGCAACCTCCCTCCTTTAAAGGAGAAGGTTGAAAGGTTGAGAAGGATGCTGAAGTCTGGATTGAGGCGATGGACGATTATTTCTCTGCTGCCGGTACTGGAGTAGCAAATCAGTCTATGCTCGCACGGTTTCGCCTCACTAGAGATGCTAAACTCTGGTGGAAACAGTGGTGCCGTGACAAGGAAGTCACTGAGCATTCTCAAACGTGGGAAGACATCAAGCAGGCAGTGAAGGAAAGATATCTTCCTCCATCCCATGAATCCATAAAGATGAATGAGTTCTTTAGTCTTAGACAGTGCAGCTTAACTCTTGAGGACTACTATTCCAAATTCATTACCCTTCGGAAGTATGCCCCAGCTATGACTACTTCCCAGCAAGTGGCTCGTTTTTGCCAAGGGCTAAATGAACCCCTAGATTCCCGCCTTGAAGCAATGAGGCCAAGCACATTACACGATGCTCTCATACGAGCTAAGCCCCTTGTGAAAGAAATGAAGGCTAACAAACCGAAGAATCAAAAGAGATCTTACCCTGAGGCAAACCTTAGAGATCAACCCTACAAGAAACCTCAACAGAATTTTCCCTACTACAACAGAGGGCGACAAGGCAACTCTTTTGCCCCCCGCTCATATGCTGCTTCTTCCAGAGAAGGCCCTCTGTGTTTTGAGTGCAATGAGCCGGGACACTTTAGAGCCAACTGTCCCAAGATGGCAACATCATTTCCCCAAGGTAACAGAGGAAATCAAGGCCGTGGAACCCCTACCCACCAAGGTGCAAGAGGCAGTGGTGGTCGTGGGGCAGAGGCCGCGGAGGAACAGTTGCTAGAACTGCCTGTGTTATAAGTGAAGAACCAACCTTGGAAGAGGTTGAAGAAGAGCGCGCCACCGTCCATGCGGCAGTAGAACACCAAGGTCCGAATAAACAATTTGGTGTAATCCAAGCCCCCGCCACTCATCACAGTAAGCCATTTCAGCTTTTGATTGATTGTGGCAGTACCCATTCATTCCTTTCTCCTAGGTGCTTGCAAAAATTAAACTTGAGTCAAAAATCAGCTAGAAAAATGATTGTAGAGTTAGCCAGTGGGAAAGAAGTAGTATCTCGCCACTCTATAGGAAACCTTGATTTTGAGCTGGGTAATGAGCAAACTCATGGTCACTTTAGAGTCTTGCCACTAGGAATTTATGATGGAATCCTTGGGATGGACTGGTTAATTGCAAACAAAGCTAGCATTCATTGTAACCAGGGGAGTATCACTTTTGAAAATGAGCATGGCCAAGTAATATCTGTTCAGGGAATCACAGGAAAACCTAAGTCTAGGGTAGTCAAGGCAAAACATCTTCTCAAGGGGACACGTAAGGGTCAGCAAGTTTTCTTAGTCAAACTCAACAAAGTCATTGAACCTAGTATGGAGATAGAACCCTCTTGGCTCCAAGAATTCTCTGACATCTTCCCTGACGAGCTTACAGGGTTACCGCCTCCTCGAGAAGTCGACCATGAAATCGAGGTGATCCCTGGAGCTCAACCCGTCTCAAAAACTCCCTATAAAATGTCCCTTCCTGAAGCCATTGAACTTAAGGAGCAACTTTCCCAACTCATTGAACAAGGATTTGTACGCCCCAGTAGCTCTCCGTGGAGAGCACCTGTTCTTTTCCAAAAAAAGAAGGACGGGACTCTCCGCCTCTGCATAGATTATCGAGGGCTAAATCAAGTCACTGTCAAGAATAAGTATCCTATCCCTCGCATCGATGAACTTCTTGACAGGCTTCATGGGACCAAAGTCTTCTCAAAAATAGATTTGAGGTCTGGTTATTATCAGATCAAAGTCAAGGAAGCAGATATACCCAAAACAGCCTTTAATACCCGTTATGGCCACTATGAGTTTACTGTAATGTCATTCGGGTTAACCAATGCTCCTGCAACCTTCAACCGCCTAATGCAAGATATATTCCGCCCGTACTTGGATGAGTTTGTGCTTGTTTTATTTGATGACATCCTAATCTACTCCAAATCAATGGAAGAGCATGAGGAGCATGTGCGTAGAGTTCTGCAATTGCTGCGCAGACACAAACTCTATGCCAAGAAGAGCAAATGTACCTTCTTTACTCATCAAATTGAGTATCTTGGATTCATCGTCTCTAAAGACGGCATCTCAGTAGACCCTGCCAAGGTCAAGGATATTCTAGAATGGCCACCCCCTAAATCAGTTCGTGAAGTTCGTGGGTTCTTGGGAATCACGGGTTGGTATAGGATTTTTATCAAAGATTATGCCTTGGTAGCTGCACCCTTGACAGATCTTCTTAAGAAGGATTGCAAAATAGTGTGGCTGCCAATCCATCAAAACAGCTTTGATCAGCTAAAAGTCATTATTACTTCTGCCCCAGTCTTAAAGCTTCCTGATTTCTCCAAGGAATTTGAAGTGGTTACCGATGCTAGTAGTCTAGCACTTGGTGGTGTCTTAGGCCAAGAAGGAAGACCAGTCGCTTATACTTCCTGCAAGCTGAAGCAATATGAAGCAAACTATGCCACCCATGATTTGGAACTCTTAGCAGTTGTTCATTGCCTCAAATTATGGAGACATTATCTCTTGGGAGGCAAATTCCAGCTTGTAACTGACCACAAAAGTCTAAAGTGGATCTTCACCCAGCCTAACCTCAACATGCGGCAAAGGAGATGGATTGAAATTCTACAAGAATATGATTTCGACATCAAATTCCGCCCTGGGAAAGATAATGTGGTAGCTGATGCACTTAGCCGCAAATCTTTCTTGAATGCAATTTCAATGCCAAATAATCCCATACTGGTCAAGGTGGTAGAAGTCTCATCTCATGACCCAGATTATCAGAGGATGATAAAGTTAGTAGAAGAAGGGGGACATTCGGAGAAAGAGAAGAATCTAATCAAGGGATACTCCACTCATGAAGGAAGCCTCTACTTCAATCACAGGCTATGTATCCCTAAGGATCCTGCTTTAAAGAAACTAATCCTCCATGAAGCTCATGATAGCCCTGCAGGACACCCAGGTTATGCAAAAACATTAAATACGGTAAGAAGGAGCTTTCATTGGGTAGGCTTGAAAAATGATGTGCTTCGGTACTTGAAACAGTGTCTCTCATGCCAAAGGATCAAGGCTGAAAGGGTCAAGATGCCTGGAAAGCTTCAACCCTTAGATATTCCCCAAATGAAGTGGGAGTGCATTAGTATGGATTTTGTCACAAGTCTCCCCACTGTTCAAGGAGGATATGACTCCATTCTAGTAGTAGTGGACTCACTTACCAAAGTAGCTCATCTTATACCAGCAAAAAAGACCTTCAAAGCTTCTGATGTTGCTCGAATATTCATCAAGGAAGTCCTCAAACTTCATGGTCTCCCAAAAAGGATAGTAAGTGATCAGGATTCTGACTTCACCTCAAAATTCTGGCAGTCTCTATTTCAAGCTCTGGGGACTCAACTTTGCTTTAGCACAGCTTATCATCCAGAGACCGATGGCCAGACTGAGAGAGTCAATCAAGTAATTGAAGACATTCTCAGAGCATACTGTGGACGGGAACCCAGAAGGTGGATTCAATACCTTCCTCTGGTAGAATTTGCCTACAATGCGTCTTATCATCAAAGCATAGGAATGTCACCATTCAAAGCACTCTATGGGCAAGAATGCTTGTCTCCTCTAAATTTCTCTGATCCGACCATAAGAGTTGAGGCATCCAGGAAAATGCTCGAAGAGATGGAGGAACAAACCAAGGCTGTCCAAAAGGATATTAAAGCTGCCCAAGATCGACAAAAGCATTATGCTGACAACAAGAGGTCTGAAAGGATCTTCAAGGAAGGAGACAAAGTTCTTCTACGAGTGCGACCCAAATGAAGTTCTCTATCACTTGGGAAATATAAGAAGCTCAGCCCTAGGTATTGTGGTCCTTATACAGTTATCAAGTGTCTAGGTAAAAGTGCCTATAAACTCCAACTCCCAGCCCATATCAAAGTCCATAATGTATTTCATGTAAGTTTGTTAAAGCCATATGTCCCCAGTCTCGATCATATTCTTGATGATGAACAAGTTGTAACCCCTACTCAAGGAGTCCTTGAATTACAGCCCAGTAGCATCATAGATTCTAGGGAAAGGCAACTCCGAAATAGAACTCTTGTAGAACATCTAGTTCAGTGGAAAGATTACCCTGAAGAGGATGCAACTTGGGAAGATGAAGCTACACTCTTAAAGGATTATCCCCAATTCATGACGAGATGAGGACATCTCGATTTCTTTAAGGGGGGGAAGGATGTAACGTACCCATCTTCACTAATAAAGAAATGTCCATGTAATTATGAGTTTTTATGGTATAAATATCAATGATTTTATTATTTGAGTCATTTCTACTTAGAATCTTCAAATTCTGAGCCCAAATTTGGAATCTGCGCATGATTTTACCCTAATATAGGATTTTACAGCATCCAAAACGGACACCAGATCAAGCCTATACACTAATTTTAATCATTTTAGTTAAAAAACGGTGACCTTTAAACCTTAATAAATACACGACCGCACGTCCGATTGACGAACGGTCTGAACCCCTGCGACCAGGAGAACCTCCCGGACAAAAAAAATTTTCGCCCCCCGGGGCGGTCCGGCACGCAAATCGAGGCGGGCGTCCCAAATTTGGGTACCCGTCGCAAAATTTGGTCCGTACACACTTACTAGGGCGCCCGTACAATGGCCGCCCAAGAACCAAAGGACGGCCGCCCACTGTATGGTCCACGCGCACCCTTAGGTGGACACCCACCAGACCGGATAAGGTACATGCGTACCACTCCTTTCACAGACAACCGACAGCGTACCTTTCCCGTAGACCCATGCAGGCCACTGATCCATAGCCTTTGAAGGTACACCGTCCTTTCGTCCCTGCTTTGCGCAGCGCCCGTACCCTCACCCCTCAGCTATATAAACCCTCGGGGTGCTCCTCAGTCGGCACGCATTTCTATGTAGCGTATGCCCTGTTGTGCTGCCGTCCGTACCGCCGTAGCATACTTGCTGCAAGTACAGCCGCCCTTGCAGCCACCCCTCTCACACCCCCTCATTTGGCTCTTTTCAGATAAGCCAATTTTCCTCCATCCCCCTCTTGCTAGTGTCCTTAACTCTTCTCCCCCCCCCCCCTCCGTGTGAATAGACTTACAGAGAGGCTTGCAGCAACCCCTCCCAGCCCTCTCCACGTTTTTGCCTTTGGCCTTAAGGACATCTCACAATTCCCCCCCCCCCCATTTGCGTAGACTTTAGTAAGGGATTTTTGGCTCAAGCAAGGGTTCGTGCGCCATATTCTTTTGCTCATACGGTGAGCAAACGAGCTCGGAATTCAGATCCGACTGAAGGTACTATATTTGGTCAATATCTAGTCCTCTTGAGAGCCAATTATTTTTGATCCACCCATGGAGGATGTCTGCTACTAGTAGCCTAGGATTGTGACACAAGCCAATAAGGACCTTGGCTTGGTAAGAATCCATGATTTCCTTTACTTTGAAAAGGTAGGGAAACATAGATCTTACCTATTGAATCTCGACACTTCTCTTGCTTAAAAATCCTACGGCCTCCTCCTTCTTCATACCAAGTCACTACCACTTCCAAGCAGCAGCCATGCAAGAGGAGACCATCACATGAGCAAGCATCATGCTTCCTCCCTCGACAAGAAGGCGGCTTTGCTGTGAACAAGCGAGCCTGAGATATGAAGCAGATGCATGCACTCAAATGAGAGAGATGCAGGACTATACTCCAGCAAGTCCACTCCCCCGGCAGAGCCTGGGGATGGTCTGCGCTAGCGCAGACCATCCCCAGGCTCTGCCGGGGGAGTGGACTAGCTAGAGAGGAGGCCAACGAGGCGCCTCCCAAACCTCCATCATAGATTTCTTTGGGTCACAGACACCAACTATAGTGTCCTGACGAGAGCAGCAGCAGGACTAGCCAACTTCACAACAGCCTACATGGATGCATGATCCTCTAGCCCAATGTACACGGGGTGTTCAGAGGCAGGCGCCCCAGATGTGAGGCCTCATCCCTCCACCCTGCAGCTGCCGATCCAGGATATCCTTCGACAACATGGCGAGTTCCCATCATCGAAGGGAGATGCTATGACTGTTTTGCGTTCTATTCTGGAGGAGGATGGTATCAATCTATGACCATACAGTGTCACATCATCTAGCTTCACATGGATACCTAGGCTTATGTAGCTAGTTTGGTATAGTTTTTTTTTGGTTTTTTTTTTTGGGTCCAGATTCATCATGTATACATTGTGCTTTTTGGTCTCCTCTCTAGCTAGTCCACTCCCCCGGCAGAGCTTGGGGATGGTCTGCGCTAGCGCAGACCATCCCCAAGCTCTGCCGGGGGAGTGGACTAGCTAGAGAGGAGGCCATGGCCGGTGGTTACGAAAGCTACACCCTAAACCTCCAACGAAGCCGCTGCCCGGCGCAGAGAAAAGAAAAACAGAGAAAAATCGAGAACAAAGAAAAAAAAAACTTACCTCTTCTGTTTGCTTCTGCCGGCGCATTCGTCTGCGTGGTTGCTGAGTTTTGAAAGAATCCTTCATGTACCCTAAATTTCTTCGTGTACCCTTTAAACTAAGCACCACATATGTGTGTGTGGCCTAAAACATACTTAGCCTAAAAATAGATACATATACACACACATATATGTATGTCAAAATGTATTAAGCTCTATGTGTTTTATTGTACACACGTACATTTTATAGTTTAGGCTATTTAAATATGTATATATATATTGATGTTAATAAATGTCTAAAAATGTATTAGGCTCTATGTGTTTTATTGTACACACGTACATTTTATAGTTTAGGCTATTTAAATATGTATATATATATTGATGTTAATAAATGTGTGTGGTGTGTGTGTAGCCTACTAGATATATAATCTAATATATTTGTATATCCTAAAATAAGTAAAAGACTAGTCTCTTTGTAAATACACACACACACTAAAATACATATATCCTCGTCGGGGGATTCTTAGCCTAGAATATATACAATATATTAATATAAATATAAACGTGTGTGTATGTGTATTTACATATATCCCCATCCGGGGTTCTTAGCCTAGAATATATACAATATAATAATATAAATATAAACATGTGTGTGTGTGTATTTACAAAGAGATAAGCCTGTTATTAAAATAACACTTAGAATAAATGTTTATATTTGTGTATTTTTTTATATATTTGTAGATACATATACATTTGTATATTTTTTATTAAAAAATTTTATCGTGGTCATTCTCAATCGTGATTGCTCCACCTTGTTTTATCATTTCAACCACCTACATTCTCAACCGTGATTGCTCCACCTTGTTTTATCATTTCAACCTCCTCCATTCTCAATCATGATTGCTCCACCTGCTCCTTCGTTTTTATATTTTCATTCCACATTTTCGTCTCTCCTGTCCTTTCTGTTTCACATTTTCGTCTCTCCTGTCCTTTCTGCATCTTCATATTGCCTTCCCTATGGAGCACACTGTTACCTTTGAGTGGGAGCTTGATGGCTGTAGCAAAAAATCTCAAACTTTAATACTTCTCCACCAGACCACGCTTGTCACGGATATCTACAAGGGTTTTTGCCTTCTTCACACACCCTTTCTGGAGTGAAAGCTACTAGGACCGATGGAAGCCTACAGGAAATCATCGCTCATTATGATATGGAGGGCAATAAAAACTATCTCATAGATATTTCTCGAAGTAAAACATATATGCTACAATGTAGTCCTCTTTGTGCTGCTGCTGCTGATAGTCTTGATTCTAGTGCTGACGACATTCCCAAGATGTCCGACATTTGGAGAGTTCAGTGGATAAAGAATTAGGGATACAAAACACCCATGTTCATATCTCGAGCTCCTCCTCTGAGAGTGACTTGAATGGCTCAGCAACTATTTTGCAACCAGGTGAAGGCACAAGCAATCCAAAAGGTTCAAAGCACAAGATCTCTGAAGATGAATGTATTGCTTCAGAGAGTATACTTTCGGTTCTTCGTAAGAAGGAGCAACCTTCTCTTCTGCGTTCATTGTTGGAAAAAGTTACTCGAGTCATCCAAGTCCAGGAGGTGCCAAGACATTATGATGGTGATTCCATCCTAGAGTTTCCACCAACATATGGCAAAATAGGAAATATGGATGGAATGGAGCAAAAATATGATGGTCACCTATGGACACGTCCAGTAACATCAAACATGTCTGTAAGTTGTACCGTGCGTATTAGCTATTGTGTTGGTACTTTGGAGTGCCATAGACTCAGCTGTCCTTTTTACTTGAACAATGTATAACAACACCTTCTTTCATGGACATCTCACAAAAAAGATTGCAATTGGACTTTTGACAGAGGATGAGAAATCTAAAATAGTTTGTCACTTTTGTCGCAAAACTGCACATTGTGTGCAAGTGTGTAGATGTATTGTGTATTACGTAATGCCTCGTGACACAACTATTACAAGAATGATGCTCCACACTGGGCTGCATGAACATCCAGTTCAGCCAGGAACTTCAAGGTCAATGTTGGAGCGCGTGAAAATGTTTGTTTCTCAAGTGCTAAAAACCCAGAGAAGTGCTGGTCCTCGAAAAATACAGATGGATATTGTGAAGGATATGCTATTTTCCTCCATGATGAATCAAAATGATGAGCTACCTACAAGTATTGGGGATCATGAGCTCTGCAATTTTTTGGAGGAGTTGAGTCCTCTTGTGGAAAACCAGAGGTGAGTATTCACTCTATACCTTAATTATATTTGGAAGTATTTTTCTACATTCGGTCCTCTCTTTATTGTGAAATTATGTTTTTTAGGTTTAGACGCATTGTATCCCAGGAGAAAAGAAAATTGATGCCAGCAGGAGAGGGCTTTGATAGCATCCTTCTTATACAGAGAAGATCTCGCTATTCATTTATACAAGGTAGCCGTTTCCCAGGACAAGGTGGCCCTGATGACAAATGTTATGTCTTTAAGATGTCTTTGCGAGGACCAGCATCAGGCGTGGACTTGGTGAATCGCATGCGGTGTGACAGTGGAGGTGACTTGTCAAAATCCTGGGTTTTGTTTGATCACACTCATCGAGTTTTTGGTTGGTCAACAATGGCTTGTCATGTTTACGACCCAAGGTGAGACTACGTACTCCAATTTTTTCATTTCTTTCATTAACCTTGAATGATAGCTGACTGAAAAAATTATCTCCAAAATCTTATAGTGTTCAAGAGCTATTGACAATTGCCACATGCGAAATGAAGGAGGAGGATACAAAAAGCCAAGTACTATTTTGGGAAATGCTGAATAGCACAATGGAGCAATGCGGTTATGCACCCGCACACTTCTATGGGTTTATGGGGCTGATGAAGCAGGGTCTAATTGGTGTGCAGTTAGGACCGTTTTCAATGGGGGTCCGCACAACATTATGGAGGACAGGGAGCGAACGTGCTTATTCCATTGGAAACAAAGTTTGATGAAGCATGCTAAACAATGCGTGAAGGCAGAAAGTCGACAACACCATATTGACTTGTGTGAAGAATGGAGATTGGCAACCAATAAGGAGTCAGCTTTCTTAAAAAGTAAAGAGATTCGTGAGTGGTGGAGAAATGGACATGTTCATGAGGGAAAACTATCAGTGATGGATACGTGGATGAGTTGGTGGGAAGTACGAATAGCACATTGGAACCTCATGTCAAGGGTGAGAAATTTTATGGAGAACTGATATGTTGTATGGATGCATTTGTATTGGAGTCAATTTTATGAATTCTTGTATGAAACCTCTTGTGTGCAGGTGGTCTTAAGCTCGGTGGATTTAGCACAAACCCCTCGAACAAACTTATCTGAAAGTGTACATGGGAGTTGGCTTGCTGGTGAAGGATACAAGGAAAAGGTTAGCTTGTATGATGCGTGCATTTCAGATATGGCAAATGCTTTACTACAAAGTGCAAAGCAATATGCATATCAGATGGGGAAGCACAAAGGCGAGGGACCAAGCTTGAGCAAGTTGCTGGACAGGGTAACAGCAAGGTCAAGACTGACACCACCACAAGTGGCTCGCATGGTCCATGAAACAGTAGCTAATACTCCTATGTATGAGGAATCAAGGCCTCTACATGGGGATAAGGAGACTATTCAACGGAAGAGGGTGAGGACAACGGAAGTAGACCAATGCTCACATCGTCCAGGTTATGTCATGCAGAGCAGACATCGTCAAAATCGGGGAACAGCAAGAAGAGTAAGTTTTGGAGATAGATCTAGAACAAACAGTGCAGCAAGTCCCGCTTCAAGGGGAGGACCAAAAAGTCCAATGACTGGAGGAAACAAAGATGTCGGACATGAAGAGCCTAAACAACATTATGGCACAATGAGCGGAGGACAAATGCATGTAAAGGAAGAGGCTGTTGGGGACGCACAATGTGGGCCATTAGACGAACCCCATTGAACTCAAAAGTCAAATGTTTGGGAGGTATTGATGGAAGACTTAAGTGCAACTCATTCATACAGGGAAGCTCTATTGGAGTTGTTGCCCCTAGCTTCTACTCAGAGCGACGACATCCTGGTCCGGGAGGGCCAAAGGCTCAAATGATGTGGTTTTGTCCTTCAGATGTTTCACACACATGGCATGTAGATCCAAACATAATATACAAGCCATCATACCCATATATGTGGAAAGTGGATGTTGGGACCAACATAACCAGCCACAAGAGGTAGATAAATTAGTAAAGGCAGGGTTCAAGTTAGATGTTACTCATGAAGAACCTTTTGTGTCGGGGGTGGGAGAAACGTCCACACAAGCAGCGGGCAACAAAGAAAGTGACAAGAGGCCACATGATGCTACACAGAATACAAAGAGATCAACCAAGTGGAGGCATTGGATTTCCAAAGAAGCAGAAAAGAGGATTGGTAGTGCCGAGGCCATGACAGCGACAGTCCTTAATGAGAGTGCAATGCAGCCATCCCCCTACTCTATTTTTCATTTGGCATGTGAGAGTGGAGAGGACTATTTTATACACATCAAGGTACAACCTTGGTGTACATGTCCTGATTTCATGCAAAGAGAATCTAGAGGAAAGTCTTACGTTGCATGTAAGCATATCTATTTTGTCTTCTTGCGAGTTTTGGGATTACATAAGAATGAGGATATGGTAATGCATCAACCGACACTATCACCAGAGGAAGTGGACAATATACTATCACGTCCTTGAAGCAAGGATGTTTGTGCTTATACTTAAGCTTTAATCAAGCCTGTTTGTGCCTATACTTAAGCTTTAATCAAGCCTCTCATGTTTGTGCCTACTTAAGCTTTAATCAAGCCTTCCATGTTTGTGCTTACTTAAGCTTGTAAGGAAATGTGAAGTCAATCTTTTTGTAACAAAATTTGAACCAATATTATTTTTGTCTTGCTTTGGGATGGAGTATACTGTCACGTACTCTAAAGTCTTATTGTAGGTAGCTTGCGACGCTATGGTAAAGGAGTTATACCAACCAGATATCTTCTTGTAAGGAAATGTGAACTCAATCTTTTTGTAAGAAAACATGAGCCGGGTATACTTGTTTTTACTTGTGTTGAAATAAACATTGGAAGAAAGGTACATAGATAGGTATTTTTGTGCCTATATTTAAGTTTCTTGGACATAAAATGTGTGTTTATATGTAGGAAGGTAGGTATGTAGGTATGTATGTATGTATGCATGCATGTATGTATGTATATATGTAGGAAGGTAGGTAGGGAGGCAGGTAGGTAGGTAGGTAGGTAGGTAGGCAGGTAGGTAGGTAGGTAGGAAGGTAGGTGTGTTTGAGAATATACATGTATATATGTATGTATGTATGTGAATGTATTTAGGTAGGTAGGTAGGTAGGCAGGTAGGCAGGTAGGTAGGTAGGTGTGTTTGAGAATATACATGTATATATGTATGTATGTATGTGAATGTATTTAGGTAGGTAGGTAGGCAGGCAGGCAGGTAGGTAGGTAGGTGTGTTTGAGAATATACATGTATATATGTATGTATGTATGTGAATGTATTTAGGTAGGTAGGTAGGCAGGCAGGCAGGTAGGTAGGTGTGTTTGAGAATATACATGTATATATGTATGTATGTATGTGAATGTATTTATTTCTCTTTCATAAATACTTACTATATGAAAGCTCACCAAAATGTATCATTTTTCTTACAAGCTCACATAAAACTATCTTATCTCCAAAAAGCTCGCCAAATAAAGCTCGCAAAAAAATCAAACCCCTTTTTCTCGATCCCATTAAATCTAAGTATCAGAGTGTTGTTGAAGGTTTAAAAAGAGAAAATAAACCTTATCAAAATTGAATAGTAAAAACTCAGAAAGAGCATTTACATATTGTATTTTCATTCCTTAAGCTTCATTAATGAGAACTAATTCTAAGCTTCCATTTACTCATTGGATCCTCGATCCTCCAAGGGATTCCAGATTCCCTTTTTTCTGAATAAGAATTATCCAAGTTTTCTCAGTGGATATTTTCACATTCTTTCTCAAATTTCTCAATTAAGATATATTCAATATTCTTCTTTTTAAATAAAAGATTCATGGGATTTACAAAAATCAATTCTACCCATATTTCTCAATAATAATAATAATACTCAAAATTCCACTTTTGATAAATACTCATAATTTGAATTATGCCTAAAATTCCTCTTTTAACATTTAATTGTTTAGATCTCGAATATCATGGGAATTCCTCTTTTTGCATAAAAATAAACTTACCAAAAATTTCTCTTTTCTCTTAATTAAATATTTATGCATAAATACAAAAAACTTATTTCCCATGAATATGATGAAAATCATTCTTTTTGCATAAGATGTCTAATCCTAGAATATGGTAGGAAGTCATCTTTTAGCATTATGCATAAAAATAAGATATGTATTATTTTTTCAAAAATTTACCATAGCTTCGCTGCTATTACTGATAATTCTTAATTTTTCCTAAAAGAATAAAAGCTTGTAAAAAATATGATAGAAGTTCTTCTTTTATGCTTAAAATCAAACTATGTATTCAAATCATAATTTTAACCATAACTATAAACATAATTATGATTATTCCACTAGATTAAGTTAATTTAGACTTTCCTCTTTTCCCAATTTACTAGGATAATCCTTTTCTCATTTGGAATGAATTAAAGTAATCTTTATTTACTCATAAACAATCTAAAAAGGATTAACCATTATTTTCACTAATCTAAAATCATGAAAATATCAATTCTTATCCTCTAGCTCATCGAGCCTAGAGTTTAGATTTGAATTAAGAGACTATAATTGAGAAGTATCCCTTTTCCAAGAGATTTAGCCATAAAGATGGCTACTCTTTTAGAGAGAGATTTACTTAAAGAAAGCATTATAATTAAGCATAAAGATGGCTACTCTTTTAGAGAGAGAGATTTACTTAAAGAAAGCATTATAATTAAGCATAAAGATTAACTTTCTCTTAATTAAGCATTAAGACTTTAAGGGAAAGCTTGATTTGAGTTGAAATAATTTTTTAGAAAGCTTCTCAAGCTTGAAAGGGGTTGAGAAGAAGGTCATTGAGATAAATTGAAAAAAACCATAAAAATTGATTTTAACTCCAAGTTTGGCTTGATTCTCTATTAGAGCAATGAAGTCCCCAACAAATCAATTGGTCCACCAAGAGGAGAAGAGCAGCTTGAAGAGTTGTTGGAGAGAGAGAGAAGCTCCAAGCTCCCACTTTATCAATGACTCGGGTCTAGTCACCTAATATAAACCTATGCAAATTAATTACTTTGATTAAGCATTGATGGATTTTCTTGCATAATAAAGTATGACTGGTAAGTTACACTACTCTTGCACCTTATTACTCACACTCTGATCTCTCTCTCTCTCTCTCTCTCTCTCACACACACACACACACACACACACACACACACACACACACACACACACACACACACACACACACACGCACATACACACACACACACACACTCTGATCTCTCTCTGATCTCTCTCTCTCTCTCTGATCTCTCTCTCTCTCTCACACACACACACACACACACACACACACACACACACACACACACACACACACACACACACACACACACGCACATACACACACACACACACATACACACACACACATTCGAATAAGTGCCCGTGTGTCCACGGTGCCATGATGATCTACTCCAATGCTGATGTAAGCCTTGCTTCTTATGTTAGTTGTTCTCTATGGGGAGGAGTGATGCTCTAAATGAAATGATGGGTTTAGCTTATATGCAATCAGGAGTATTTGTTATGCCGACATCATCCCATGGGGAGGCTATAATGCTGGCCAATAGCCAATGGGCATGTGTAGGGAAACCCATTGGCTGTCCAAGCCCTCCTATGGCCTAGAAGATTTCCTTTATGGGCTTTCCATGCCTCCATGGCTCGCCCAAGGCTACCTACATGCTCCTAATGCAAAAAAACTCCCTGTCACGCCCCATTCCTTTAGATCCTAGCTCGCAATCTCCATTTTCTAGACGTGGCTTACAATAACCTCACTCACAGCTTGCCTGCATACATGAGGGATTGCACCAACCTCCAAATTCTTTTCTTCAATCAAATAAAATCAATGGGAGCATTCTGGATGCTTTGGGTGCTATGCATGTCACATGAATTAAGTGAGCATTTAGCATGGCATTCAAGCATAAGGAGAATCTCTAGCATGTGTACCATATCCTAACCAAGCATTTTGCATGGCATTCAAGCATAAGGAGAATCTCCAGCATGTACTACAACCTAACCAAGCATTTACAATAGTTAAATCATGTACCCAAGCATAGGTCACAATATTTACATGGCTTGGCAAAGGCCATGTTTATAAACTCAGCCATGTTTCCACTTACCCTATGTGGCAATTTGTAAAGCATCTAGAATCTCATAATTCTTTTGTGGATGGATTTGTATTTATGTGTATTTTATCACACATCAAAAGTTGCATGTTATTCGCCACATTAGAGACTGTAAGTGGATAAATGTAAATGGATAAAAAGGTGAATTCAATGATGTATGCAATGAATAAAGTCTCACATGGGAGGTGGAGAGGATTGAGGATTCACGTGGAATAGGTGGAGATGATTGAGGATTCACATGGAAGAGGAGATGATTGAGCTTAGATCATGAATCTTCAAGATGGAGGTTTGCTTAGAAGAGGAAGGTTTCATTGAAGGAGGAAGATGAAGAGTTTATTTGTATCTTGGAGGAGGGGTTAGAGGAGGAGTCAGAAAAATCTGAGGAGGAGTCAAAGGAGGGATCAGAGGAGGAGTCAGAGGAGGAGTCAGAGGAGGGATCAGAGGAGGAGTCAGAGGAGGAGTCAAAGGATTGGAGGAGGGGTCATAGGAGGCACAATAGAGGACTCAGAGGAGGAAATGGAGGAGGCATAATAGAGGAGTCAAAGGAGGACTCAGAGGAGGGGTCAAAGGAGGAGGGGTTAGTGGAGAAAGACTAAAAAAGGAGGTGTCAACACCCCTCTGCTAATTGCCTATACTGACTCCTGTTTGATTCAGCCTTCAGACCTTTCCACTTTTGTGTCCTCTGACACTTACAAACCCTCAAACACCTTAGATACCACAACGATTCATTACTATAGTCTCTTATCTAACATCAACTAACCTCTAGTTAACCCTATTTGACATCCTCCAACTCACAAAACTCTATCTAGCCCTGATAGACTTTTGGCTCTCAGATTTGACCCTAAATGGCTTCCTCTCAGCCCAAAAGTCTTGTTTCTACCCTTCTACACTTTCAATTGACTTATCCTGACACTAACTAACCACTCTTGACCCTTAGCTGACCGTGTCCCTAGTCGAGGTCATTGACTAGGGACATCATAACTACCACATCGAGGTCTAGACCATATGGTTTTTGTAATTGCTAAAGTTTGGGGCTTGCTCAATTACATTCGCTTGGTGTCTTGTAACACTCATGAGCATTTAGCATGGCATTTAAGCATAAGGAGAATCTCAGCTGTATCACAACCTAGCATTTACAATAATTAAATCATGTACCCAAGCATTTACAATAATTAAATCATGTACCCAAGCATAGATTACAATATTTAGAACATGTATAGCAAGGTATGGGGATTCTATAACACCTACATCAGTACATAAGGCATTAAAAGCATTTAGGGCATGCATCACAGTAGGTTAGATCTGTGGAACAATCCGATAGCATAGAAAGATGATTTTGGGAATTTTATGAGGTCATGAAGGACCCATACAAACAGGCGTACAACATTATCCTGGCTAGCAATATAAATCCATATATAAAGAAAACACATCATTCATTCCAATCATCTCCTTCTTCTCAGCGTTTCTAGCCTAAGGAGTAGGGGAATCATTCATAGTCACCATTATCTCTTTCTCTTCAGTATCCAACCATAGAGCACACTAAGAGAAGGGGAAAAGTAGTCCTAACATTCAGTTCTTCATTCAAAATTTAGTAGCATAGTAGTACAGTAGTACAACAATATTGCATTATTCAAAGTTAGCATTCAGAACCATTTCATCAAAGTCAGCATCATCATCATCATAGATCTTTTTAAATCTCAATCGTAACCATTGCATTTAATATAGTTGCATTGCATTGCAGTTTAGTTAAGGCTAAGGTTTTGTTACCAATCAATCTCCCGCATGTCATAGTGTCTCACATTCAGCTCATAGGTCTCAGAATCAATTGACTTGGTCTATCCCCAAGGCTCTTGGCAACTCTACAACCATATAATCATTACATCTGTATAGCAATGCTCTAACATGGCATGTTCCTCTCAACCTTTGCACAATTCTAGCCTTAAAATACCTTCTCTTGGTCCCAAACAGTCTTAGAGGAGAACTATCAAGCCTTGTAAACTGCTCTAGCTTAGTTTATCTTTTTGTATCTTACAACTATTTTATAGGCTCCATACTATATCAGTTTGTCTTCTTCACAAGCCTCCAATCTCTCTTCCTAGCTTGCAACAAAATCACTAGCCATATCCCAACTACACTCGCAAACTGTACCAGCCTTAACACTCTTCTCTGTGTGAAAATGGTATTTATCTAGCGCTAAAAAGGAGATTTTTTAAGATTTTTTTGGTTTTATTATTTGTTTTGTGGGTCTTGCTGCACGACAACCCCTGGCCCGAGCCCTTGGCCTGGCCGACCTAGTAGCCCCACTTAGTATATATAGGATATCCTCATCATTCAGCACATTGTACCACTCCATTAACCATATCAGGTAGCACATGATTATCTGCTGCTACTGCGCGGCTGGTGCCTGCATATCATTTGTTTCATCATCATCGATTGCTGCCAGCTCTAGCATACCATTGTTTCACATCATCTCATGGGATAGCATCCCTCTCCGCTACATAGAGCATACCATTGTTTCATATCAGTTTATGGGAAAACAACCCTCTCTGGTACATAGAGCTGGTACATAGAGCATACCATTGTTTTACATTAGCTCATCGGACATTACCCCTCTTTGGTACACTTTAGCATATTAACATTTTATCTTCAAGTCACTATTTGGGACATTCCACTTGGAGAGACAGAAAACTCTCTCTGTGTAGCAAGAGTAGCATGATCCACGTATAGCTCAATCTAATGGGATTTGCATTCCTTTCGGAGCTAGGGATTCAACCCGTACACCGGTGCACAAAAGCTTATCCACAAATGGAGAGAATGCTTATGGCTACCATCACATGACACTAGACTAAGCACACACACAAGCTCAACTTGCCCTCATTCTTACACACCCATTCATTCACAAATACAAGCAAGAGGAACACAATCACTATGCACACAAGCAAAGAGAAAGACCTCACTCCACTCCTATCTTCCTACAAGCATGCACACACTCAAGCACATCAAGCTTCCATGAAAGCTTCAAATCAGCCCACATACACAAAAACGAAATACTAAAAGCATGCATAAGAGTAAAATGATTAGAGTAGAGGATGAGAAAGACTCATGACATTGCTATTGATTCAATGAAGAGATTTATCTCATACAAAGATGTAGATGGGGTGAGAGAAGAGTCTTCATCTCTATGGAGAAGAGGGAGAGTAGCTCTCTCAAAGGATCTCTTGCATGAACTTAGCCCAAAGTGTACCTAAGCTCTCAAATGAGCCACTTTTTATACAAAAACTCTAAAACTCCCAAAACTTCCCATGTGGGATTATTCTCAAGCCCACTCCCACACTCATCTACAACTTGGAACTCTTTACAAGAGCCCTAAATAAGAATGTCACTTGTTTTTCTGCTTGCATCTTTGTGATCATCACACAACACTCTCCCCTTCCTATTTTGCGCACGTCCTCGAGTGCGGTAGAAGCAAAAGCTGCAAAAAACAATGGATACAAGTAAAGCCTTTTATTGAAAAAAAACCAGCAATGACAATCTCACACGTGAGCATACAAGTGAACGGCTGATTAGAGTTTTAAAGAGTGCTAAAAGAGGTGAGTAAAGACTAGTCAAAGTGAGACTAAGTGGTAGATAGTCCTCGAGCGCGGTAGAAGCAAAAGCTGCAAAAAACAATGGATACAAGTAAAGCCTTTTATTGAAAAAAAACCAGCAATGACAATCTCACACGTGAGCATACAAGTGAAAGGCTGATTAGAGTTTTAAAGAGTGCTAAAAGAGGTGAGTAAAGACTAGTCAAAGTGAGACTAAGTGGTAGATAGTGCTATGCAAAGGCAAGTGTGCTTGCACATGACAGGTTATGACCGTGCAGTCTCAATGTCCTACAAGTATTTAAGTTATTCCTAAGTGGCAAACCTACTCCTAAATATGAGCAATGGTGATTGGACCTCTTCTTTTCTCTTTTTTTATTTTTTATTTTTTTTAATATCTCAAGGGCGACAGACCCTTTTCTTTCTTTTTGACATAAGGAGTACCCCATGAAGATGAGGGCATCGGTCTCGAGGGCCCATAATGTACCCCAGAGTCCTACCAACATCTTTCAAGGCGATAGAGTCCTTGAAGGTCTTTTTCTGAATCTTTTAGACGTCAGTGTTCACCCCATGGAAACCAAGGCATCGGCCCTTAGGTGCTAAGACAACCCAAGGTCCTACCAAGCATTCCACATGGCTGTAGACACGTCATGTCTCAATTCACTTGTATATATTTTTTAGGGCATGATTTTCCTAAATTTTTTATTAATCCTAGCACCTAGCCCATACTTAAGAGGTAGCTACCCCACTAGGGATAACTAATATACTTCGAGAGTATAAGAACTTAGCATACTCCGTTGGTATATATCCTACACCGTCTTCAAATAGAAATACCTTCTACTAAGTCCTCTAAGAATCTAGAAATCACTCACCACATTTTAACAACTAATTTAAAACTTAAACCAGCCAACTGTGTGTGAACATGCAAACAATATATCCAAAAGTTAAAAGCACATAAAGAACAAAAGATTATGATTTGAATACACCTGTTGTAGTGCTCGTCGTTGATGTTGTGCGTTTGCATTGATGCATTGCTGATGTTGTGCAGATTGCTTCTCTTTGCTCTTTGTAGGCATTGCATGTCTCCCCCTTCCTAATTTGTGTGCACGGTAGGTGGACTATTGGGGCGTGTTTGTATGCTCTTGTTTAGCTGAGATCTCTACAAAATGTTTATTAACAAACAAGAAAAGAAAAGAAAGGAATAAAATTTGTTATTGGTGCCAATCACCGAATATAGCCGAGGGGAAAAACCCAGTGGGAGAAAAGTGCCCTGGCTTGTTGATCTTATTGTGGAGTTGATAAGCTTACCCTTGTACTGGTGGTGGATCCGTGTCCACTTCTGCTGGAAAGATGGTATCAATCACTTCAGGATGCAAGGACAACCCTGTACAAAAACCGGCCTCTGGAGAAGGTGGTAGAGGAAGGAGTGCTTCCTCGCTAAAATATGGCATTGGTTCTATGGGAAGGTTAAGCAGACAATTTCGATTTTGGAACTGCTTAATATAGGTACTCATAGTGATCCAAAATTGACATGTTGAGGCTGGGGGAAGGAGGGCTTGCAAGATAGGTGGTTGCAAGTCATTTATGCATGTATCCCTCCATTGTTGTGCTTGAACCTCCTCAGGTAATCTACGTTGATTTGGTCCTCGGTCTGGTACTCTCACATCAAGAAGGTTATGGCGTTGGGGTGTAATTCCCACAATTTGTTTCATTAAGCCTGTGCCATATCGTCAAAAGTAAGAGCGGCATAGCCAACAAATGTGTGAAGCTTCTCCTAATACGAGTCGTGCACACTCTTGACAATGTGGAAATGGGTGATGCTGTTGATAGAATAAAGTGACAAAGTGATGCCCACAGCAATTTTCACCTAAGGGAGCATAAAAGTACCTAGAATGAGTTTGAAAAGGAGGAGCACTATAACCGCCGCGATGTTCAGGTTTTGAGTACTATTAGGGTCAATGCATGGTGGACACGTATCTCGCCAAGTATCCATCAGGAGGTATCCATCACGAGGTATCTGGTCGTAGAACAATGAATTTAGTAACTTCAAACTTTATACACTCATATCCATCATTACAATCCCAATCAAAAACATTGTAGATAAGATCATCTCAAAAAGAACACAATCCTCTAAAGGCGTAAGGAACCACATTAGTAAATGTGAGACTATTCAAACACTGATCTACCAAAGAGCTTCAATTGTAGTGTTAATGCCTTATCTTTGGTTTTGGGTATGTCCTTCTTAAGAGGTGGGAAGGTTAGCAATTGTCGAGGAATTTGAGCAAGATAAGAGGATTTAGGCATTGAAGTGCTAGAATCTATGCTCAAAGGAGACTCATGTAAAGTTGGATTTGTCTTAGGTACAGAAGTTGATGGTGGAATTGTGTAACAAGGAGAAATTGGGACAACTGGTGATTCAATACATGTTTTGGGAAGGCCAACACAAGGAGATTTGTAGGTGCTATTACAACCACATATCCTATCTTGAAGAGGATGTGTTGATTTCCTTTGCACCCACTGATATGGAAAACCAAGGGTGGCTTTTGGAATCTTATTGATACGCTCTTTCACCTCTAGTAAACCATGGCATTTGGGAAGCCAAAGTGCTGTTGCACCCTCATAATAGCCTTGTACTTTAAGAACATGCTTTGGGACCCAACGAGTAACAATCTGAGGTTTAGGCTTGGAAAAGATGTGCTTTTTAGGAGGCTTAGCAACTAGGCTAGATGGTACAAGTTTGTATGCATCTTTGGGTAGCCAAATTGATAATTCCTTCTTGCCTGGCGTTCTTTGAGCAGTGACTAGAGTAGTTGGAACATGCCAGCCATGGCCCTCACTTGAGGACTCATCGATTATCCACATCATTTGTGTTGGAGCTTCAAGAGAAGATTTTGAAAGTGGGTTGTGTAAGGTAGAAACACCACCCTTTTGACATGATAAAGCTCGTGGAGTAGCAGATCCCAAGATGCAATCAGAATCAATTTGCATTTTGTATTGTCTATTCTTCCAATCTAATGAACAATTGGTAGCACCATGATCGACCGAGAATAGCCTCTACCACTGCCTTGGACTTACTTGCCACATAAAAGGGAACTGACATCTCTGGTGATCCTGAATGGACATCATAATGACACATTTTTCCTCTATAGGGTTATCTTCACTTGAGAAGCTTCGTAAGTCAATAGGAATGTGCACAAGTGTTGGTTGTCCCAAGGCTATCCATGTGTCAAACGAGAGAACATTATAATCTGCACCAGAGTCAATTAAGGCAGAGACAAAGTAGGTAGTCTCATGAAGATGAAGACACACTTGAATATTGAAAGGATCGACATATTGTTCATCAATAGCCAACTGTAAGGCCAACATAGAAGCCTTGCGACGCTCCTTGGCTTTTGCAACTCTAGCTTTAGCCTCTTCTTGAGCCTGACGTTTAAGTAGGTCATGTGCTTCTTTCCGTGCGTGTGCAGCATGCATTTGTTGAAGCATGGCTTCAGTTAATGGTTCATTGTATTTCTTGAGACGACTTCCATTAACGAAGTTAGATTTGCTCACCTTCTAGTGTCTCTAAACGCACTGCACCACTTGGAGTAAGCTCATTAATCACAAACGATCCTAGGCCACGTTTCTTGAGCTTTCTCTTATGCTTCTTAAGTGTGTACAAGAGCACATGGTCCCCTTTTTTGAATCGGCCACCACCAGTTGTTACATTTCTATCATAAACCAAAATTTTCTTTTGCTTTGGGCAACCCTGATTTGCCTTGTTTGTGCTTGAATCACTTGCAATCCGCTCAAGGGTGTTTAGCTTTGCTTACCCATGGTCCTTAGCTCTTGGATTTGTTGAGTATTTTTGTGCTCCAAGCTTCACAACTCCAAAGGTTTGCTTCACAGCTTCTTCTCCCTCTTCTCACTCTCACTCATAAACCCTAATTAGAGAGCACCAAGCTCTGATACCATGATGAAAAATAGATCAAGAAAGAGGGAGCACACACAGAAGAGAAAACCCTAATGTATATTACAAACCCTAACCAAAGAGGGAATCCATCTCCCTTCTCACACAATGCATAAAGCCATCATCCATAATCTACAACACACTACTTGTGTTGTGTCCACACACAGCTAACCCTAGCTAATGTCCACACACTATGACTAGCTGGACACGGTCATTTATGTCTCACACATGTTACTACCTAACATGCCACCACATAGTGCAACTGGCACAAGCTGACATCAAGCTTGAATCTTAACAAAGGGATCATGGGGGGATCTGAGATGAGAAATGGCTCTTAAAAACAAGGACTACATGACACTCACCATGTCACGGCTAGGCAATCCTGCATAACTCTCATCCTCTGTAGTTTAGATACAGAGGGAAACACTAGAAACTCTACGGGGCAAGGGAAATGAGAGGGTGGGAATCCACCAAGAAGTCAAATCTAGCAGGATTTGTGAGACAAGATCTCTAAGTTATTCTCAAATCTAGGGTCTCAAACAATGTGAACCCTATGCTCTATATCTCCTTAGAAGGTAAAAATGTAGATAATGATGAGACCAAAGGATGGCAAGGGAAAGATGCCTCTTTATAAATTGGATTGGTTGAGGTCATGGACAAGGTTGAAGACCACCCAATAAAGTAGCCACCAAGATCTCCACCTCCGGGCAAGAGGAGGTACCACACAGGACTGCCAGAGTCGAGGCCTCTAGAAGGCTTGGATTTGCTCAAAAGTAAGTCATCTCTGAGGCAGTGATAAGGAACCTTGCCAAGGTCACCAAAAGCCATCCAGTGTGAGCATGCACCACAAGGGAGCATGTAGAAACAAGATGGGGGGAGGCTTTAAAGAACCTCTCAAATGTGAGAAATAAGTGGTGCTATAGTGGTTGACAAAACTATTTTTAACACTATGGAGGGGAGAGCAAGTTATAGGCCTTTGGCTAACAAAGGCTCTAAACTCTTGCTAGGGACTATTGAAGTAAGCCATGAATGGGGGGAAAATAAGAAGGAGGTTATTTTAAAGAGGGAACAAAAGATCTTTGCATATAAGAATCGAGAGAGTTAGGGAAAGCATTGATTGACGGACATGATAGAGGAGAGCAAAAAGGCAAGAAAGGTGGATATTCTAGCAAGCAGAGCGAAGAAGAAGAGGCTCACGATTATGGCAAGAAATTAGAGAAAATAGAAAGTGGCAATGGGAGAGAAAAAACAAAGGATGATCATGTGGTTGCAAATGCAAGGACATGATTTTTTTTTTAAAATACCTCTAGTTGGAGAGATTTATTTTTCCCAATTGCTAAATTCATAGATATGGTCGGTGGAAAACTCGATGGTGAAAACTCGATGGTGAAATCAACATGCTTGTTTGGAGACAATTTGTTTTCCCCTTGGGTGAGCTCTCATGGTGGACCTCCATGCTTCATGGTCGGTGACCTCCCTCTTTATAGTTGGTGACCTCCTTCCTCATGGTCTATGGTAATGTCCTCTCTTGATTAGTACAAATAATAGATGTTTGGTCGATGGAGATCCCAAAATTCAAGTCAATGGTGAACCTCCACTTCATGGGTTTATCCTCTTGGTCAAACCAAAAATTTGTGGATAGTGGAAAACTCCTCCTCATGGATGGTGGTCTTCAGTATAGGCAGTGTAGAACTTTTAGATAAGTGGTGGGAAACTAAGGTGAACTTATAAAATTATCTAAAGTGAACCCATAATAAAGTAAAAAAATAAGAAGAATATTAATAATACATAATATGAAGGAAGAGGGGATTGGTGTGATTTGCAAGATTACATTTCCTAAAATAAAAAATCTTATCCTTTTATCATTAAAAGATTCGACGATGTAATTTTTCACGGCCATGACTATCTCAACTTTTTCACAGCCACCATGACTATCTCGACTTTTTCATGTTGTGACTATCCCCTAGATACTCATGCCGTGAATTCCTTGAGCAAATCAAGTCAAAATATTTTCATTATTTGAGGATTTTGAGATGACCACATGATTTAAACTAATGATTTAAGTTTATTCCAAGTAAATTTGACATAAAAAACAAAAAAAAAATTGGTGTGAAAAACTAAGTTTTTCATAGTTGAGTTTCTTGAAAAATTCACACACCAAAATTATTTCATCAGTTAGCACCTTTAAGGTGCCTACATGTTTTTGATAGTCTGTTAGACCTTTAAGGTGCCTACATGTTTTTGATAGTTTGTTAGACTTAATTGGTAATGCTTTTGAATTTT
This sequence comes from Cibotium barometz, assembly GCF_041138505.1. Classification (NCBI taxonomy): domain Eukaryota; kingdom Viridiplantae; phylum Streptophyta; class Polypodiopsida; order Cyatheales; family Cibotiaceae; genus Cibotium; species Cibotium barometz. The sequence goes on from NC_141087.1 coordinate 26,504,027, forward strand.
GCACTTAAAACTTGATTGGTAATGATTTTGCACTTAAATTTAAAAAAAACGTTTGGCATGAAAAACTAGAGTTTTTCATGGTCATAACTATCTCTAGTTATTCATGGTCATGACTATATCCAATTTTTCACGTGCGACTATCTCTTAGATGTTCCTGTTGTTAATTATCTTTTTGGGCTAGCTTATTTGTGAATATGGTGCATAGTCTAACCAGCTAAGGGAATAATGTTATACATGAGTGTCACCTTGAAATTAATGGATAGATAAAAAGTTGGGCATGGAAACCAAAGTTATTCAGGTTGTGAATAACTCAACCTTTGGGTAACCAGAGGTTCATGAATTTGGTCCAAAAATTGAAATTTAGTATGCTAAGACACCGTTTCATGCACTTAAGGTCTTGGGAGATGAAGTCACTTTTGAGGATAGTGTATCCAATTACCAAGGATCTTCCTATCATAGGAGTATTGAATCCAATTACTAGGGATCTTCTTACCATAGGACTATTGGATCCAATTACCAAGGATCTTGCTACCAGAGGATAATGCATTCAATTACTATAAGGATCTTCCTACCATTGGAGTATTGGATCCGGTCCCTTAGCACACATCAAAGTGTCTTGGTCTTGAGAGGTCTACATTTAAGCAAAACTAGTAAGTGAGGAATCCATGAAAGATGCTCAGATGATTGATGAGTGATGAACGAGTGGAGGAGAGAGTTTCAAGCTCCCCCACAATATCCAGTGGCTTGAACAACACTTTCCAAAGGCTTACTTGAAATACTACCAGACATGGAATAAGAGGCTCATTCTACCAACGGGGTCATGCAATAATTAACATTCAAAGGCTCTCCCAACCATGAAGAGGAGTTGCACAAGCAACACCTCCTATACAAGCTTTTGTGCCAAGGGAAACTTTTACCCATCCCTAGGAGAAAATCTCTTACACTCCTATATTAAGAGGGATGCTAAGAGTATTTCCAGAATTGGAGAGAACTTTCTCCCTATGAGTGAGGAGATGGAAGTGAAGAAATTCAGGGTGATCTAGAATTTTAGAAATAATCGCAAATCTATAAACAACAGAAGAAAGAACTAGATGATAAAAGGGCCCTACCATAGAAGGCAGGTCCCACGCCCATAGGTAAGCATTTATCTCCACTCCATGTCTCCACCCTATGGGATCCCTTTAAGAGATGGGGCATAGACTTTTTGGGGCCTATTACTCCCCTCACCCAAGCACCTATGCCTACATTATTGTGGCCAAATGGGTGGCAAATGCCACGAGGGATAATACGGTAGCCACAGTGGCCAAATTCCTCTATGAGAATAGTTTTACTAGATTTAGGTGCCCCTTAGAGGCCCCCATTTCAACATTTAGGTGATGGAAACCTTTCTTCCCTGGTACTAAGTCTTCCATAGAAGGTCCTACACATTCTTCCCAGAGCAAACACAAAAAAATAGTGATAGGCCCCCTATTTCATCAATGAGGTCATGGTAACCTTGCTTATTGGTACCTAGAAAGTCTTATGCATAATACCCAAGAGAAAAAGGATAGGTGGAGAGAACTAACAAGGTGCTATGTAAGATGATGCTCAAGGAAGGCAGTGAACACTTGTCAAAGTGGGACCAAGCCCTTTTGGGGGTACTCTAGGCTTACTACACTACTAGTACACCCTATTATAGCTTGTTTTTGGTCTAGAGGCAATCATGGCCTTGAAGTTTAATTATGGATCAATGTGGGTGGCCAATCCCACGAAAGAAGGATTTGGGGCAGCCTATTTTGACTCGGTAGGTGAAATTTGAGGTCCTAGAGTTGCTTGTCATATTTGGCTACTATAAAAGCAGAACAATCAAGAAGAAAAGCTTGGCATGATCACCATCTTTAGCCAATCATGAGTTTGTAGTAGTAGGGGATTTAGTTCTTGTTTACAACTCCAAGATTTGTAAGAAGGCATGGACTCTCATGTATGGGTGGTAATGCCCATACAAACTAGTGGAGATTTTACCTAGAGGAGCACTACAACTGGCCACCCTGGATGGCAAGGCACTCCCCCTAATTAATAACTCTGAGATGAATAAATATTATCTGCCCCCCCCAATGATGGAGTGGTAAAGGCATCCCCTTGTGATTTTAGGGACTTTTTGTTGTCATTAATTTCTTTGGTTTTTTACGGTCATGAAAAACTCTCAAGAATGAAAAACTAGATCTTAATTTTAAAGGTCCACCAAATCTTGTTTTACCTACTCACATAAGGTATAGTTTGAGTCAATTGACTATAGCTAAGGTAATGAAACTTTTAGCAAATATCAAACAATCATATTTTTATGTTTTTATAATTTTTATAAAAAAGGAAAAAATCCCATGGCATTGAACACACTGGTTTTTCACATGAAAAAGAAGAATGTTGCAAAACTCAAAAAATTAAAGGAAAAGTGATTAGAATGCTTCCCTCTAGGCAACCCAAGTACTCATACACTAATCCTTCACTAATAAACAATAAAAAAATTAGACATCTACCACACTTTTCTTCACACTACAACAATCTAATGAGAATCTAATCCATTTACAACATCACTCAAAACCTCAAAAAAACTTAAAATAAAGAGTGTTAAAACATGCAAGGAAGGAGTAGAACATTGAAAGGGGATAGTGGTGCAAAAATGTTATGGACTATTTCTAGTCTCTCAATAACTCTTCCATTCTAAAACAACGAAATAGACTACAACCATTGTGGGATTCTTACCTTGATTCTAGCCCATGATCTCTTCAACCTTCAAGCACCACCAATGGTGGTTTCTAGCTCTAATCTCCTAAAATATCCTCCTTGTTGACACATCCAAGAAGTTACCTTCACTTCCACTCTTGTTCATTCCCACACACAACAAGCAGAGGAACATGCACCAAGAATCATACACTCTTATTTTAACTCTCATTGTCTTTCTCACTCTTGCTCACTTTCACATAACAAAAAGATGCACATGCACCAAGAATCATACACTCTACTCTCAAATCTCATTGTCTCTCTCTCACATAAGCTTAGAGAAAAAGAGAGCAAGTAGATAAACTAGACTCAATTGGCACAAATGGGGATTGTGTCTATTACAACTTGCCCTTATTCACACTTGGATGGGCCATCTTTGTCTTAGCTTTCAATCTTCATAACTTCTCTATTTTTTGTTATTAAGAGACTAAGGTTATGTAGAAGGGGAAGAAAAGGGTGTGTGTGAAGGGACTTAAGGTCCACTAGCTCATCTATTTAAAGGTGGAGCTAGGAGGCATTTTGTATTGAGCAAGGCCTAGTTGTATGCATAAACAACTTAATAAGCAAGATATTGTTCTTGTATTTTGTGAGTTCTTTTCCTCCACACACTTGATCTAGCATAAGCACCATGTTTTCTCAACATGGTATCAGAGCCTAGGTTGATTAGGCCCCTTGTGGTGTAGATTACGTCATTCTCTTTTATTTTTTCCTTATCTTCTACTTGTGGAGCTCAACCCCCTGGAAGTGGAGGAGCTCTAGTAGCTCGTGGAGGCCATAACTCTAAGATATTTCTTCAAGGAAGATGTAGAGGAGGCCTGGGCATTTCATTTCGTGTACGACCAATTGATAGGAATGAGGCTGCACTGCTGCGGCATTGCTCACTGAGGGAGCCGACGTCGATTTTTTACAGCGCAATAGTCCGTACATCCATGTGCAGCTTGTAGTGCATCATTACCCATTGGACTTGAGGGCTTTTGAAGGCCACTTTATCCCCTACCTACAGCTCAACAAGTTTGAGCTTCAACCATGCACTAACGCGTCGGCTACAAACAAAAAACCAGGCGCCCTTCATCTTCTCCATGAAGCTTTCCATTAAAGCTTCATAATTGTGTTTTTCTTGCTCAAATCATCTCCTCCCTTGCTCTAATCACTCAAGTGATGTTGTGAATGAGTGTTGCTGATCCTTCATCTTGATTTTGAAGAGTGGCCAACCATATGAGGTATCCATAAGCCTCATTCCCATCAAGCTTCATCATCAACATCAACTTTCAAGCTTTCAAAATGTGCTTATGAGCACTAATAGTGTTGTTTAACACTAATGAATCTGTTAATCCAACAAAGGGAAGTTATTATAAAGTGTTATTAAACACTAATAGTGTTATTAAACACTAATGGTAAACTAATCACCAAAATAAGTGTCATTTGACACTAAAAATATGCTTTTAAGCACTAATTGTGTTTTCTACACACTAATGGTAATCTTAATCACCAAACAAAGTGTTGCTTAACACTAATGTGGTTTTAACCATCAAAGGAGGAGGTATTTAACACTAAGGAGGCTCTCCTTCATCAACATTGGAGGTCGGGCACACACTATAAGTGCTACATTACAAGTCTTCATCGTCAACCCGTTTCTTCCAACGAGAAATGGTGCAACCATGAGCCATTGTCTTCATCCCATCAGCCAAAGAGGTTGAAGATTTCTGGTTTTTCATCATCAAACTCATTTTTTTTGAGTGGTTTAAAGTTGGGCACATGTACACTAAGTGCTCATCTTCAATGTTTATGTGTATTACCCTTGAGGCTCTTATTTGTAAAAGGCATAGGCATGTCATAAGCCATATGCTCTCATTTCCCAAGCCCAAGGCATGTTATTCCGCTGCATATTCAACATTTTCATCATCTAAGATGAGTTGTAAGGTTGAGCATAGCGTCACTAAGTGCTCTACCTTGTTGTTTGTCATGATTTTAAACATCTCTTGGCATTGTCTTTGTAAGAGGCATTGGCAACATTATGAGCCATGCCCTCTCCTTCTTGAGCCAAGGATGATGTACCTTATTTGTTTGAGCATTTACCTCAACCACTTACTCACTTTCATTAATCTTTTACCTTCAAACCCTAATGGGTATCATGTAATCAACATGCACAAAAGTTGTTGTAATTATGGAGTAGACACTGCCCTTGACCAATCCATAAGGCAAGTGGTAAGACCCTCCCTTTCCCATATAAATCTACCTCATTGCCCATGGAGGAGGTATGGTATTAAAGGATGCATCAAGCATGTTGAAGGAACATCTATAAGCAAACCACTTAAGCAAGGGTGGCAGCCTTGTTTTGATCATTGTGTGAGAATGGTCAAGGTGGAAAGCATGTGGAAGCAATGGCATGTATGTCTAAAGCATGTCAACTACAAGAAATCAAGCAAGCACAAAGAGTGGGGTGCACCATCATTGAGGTGTACATCTTCATCGACAACAAATAAAGACTTAGATGGCATCATTGTATTAGCCTCTAAGGCACTAGGAACATGGTTGTAAATCCTAGATAACTATTCCAAACCTTGTACCTAATGTTATAAAGGCATCCTATGTCCAATACCACCTATTCCATTCTTTCATAGTTGGTATTAAGGGGGGGTATTAAGAGGCTAAGGTTATGTAGAAGGGGAAGAAAAGGGTGTGAGTGTGAAGGGACTTAAGGTCCACTAGCTCATCTATTTAAAGGTGGAGCTAGGAGGCATTTTGTATTGAGCAAGGCCTAGTTGTATGCATAAACAACTTAATAAGAAAGATATTGTTCTTGTATTTTGTGAGTTCTTTTCCTCCACACACTTGATCTATCATAAGCACTACGTTTTCTCAACATTTGTTATGTGGATCAATGGATTAAGGAAATGATCTTCTATCTTAGATCTTGGCCACATCACTAGAAAGCTAAGCATGATTCCATGATGCCATCATAGATAAAAGGCAAAATCAATAATTAAGTGCACTTGACATACCACTCTTAAAACTTTTACATTCAAGGTATATGGGTGGATACAATCTAAAAAGGGATTAATGTTAACCTAGTCTATGGGGGGGTCGGGTGTGGAATAGGCATCAACCAATCCTCACGGATAGCTAAGTCGATGTCGATGTTGAGCTAATCTTGACCCGAGATCCTAGTTAGGCCTCTCTTGCTCCTCCAAGGGTAACTGCCTATGTGTTATCCAATCTCCTAGAGACCTGGCTGGCCCCGTGCTCAAAGCTCTCCAAGATACATGTGGCCAATGTGGCCACTAGGTAAATGTATTAGGGGGTTCCAGACCAAAGGATGCCGAAGCTGTTCCTCTGAGGCAACTAGTGCTATCTATATGAGAGCTAGCCTAAGATGATCCCAAGCCCGCCGAAGTAAATTGGCTGCAAATCTATCCTCTCAAAACCTGGGCTAAAACCATGGGCTCGCATCTCTGTGAAGATCCATCGGGTACACTGAGGCCGTTAGCCCCCCAAGGCTTGGAGTTTGGGCCGAGATCTGGGCCAATAAGAAATCCTTCCAAGGCTCACCACCAAGAAGGAGTCCTCTGACAATCAACTTTCCCAACAAGGCATGGCTCTGAATAGCAGGATCAATGAGGCCAAGCCCCCCTATGCTACGTGGTTGGATGATCACACGCCATGACAATTTGGCCCTGGCAGGCCTCTTGTCACTTCTGGCCTATAAGATTTTCCTAATCAATCGCTGTACCTAGCCAATGCACGCCCGAGAAAAGGCCCAACATGAAGTGATGTACCACATGGTGGCTAGAAGTACCTGGTTCTCCACCACTCTATCTGTAAGAGAGAGCCTCACTGAGCTCCAGTATAGAAGCTTCTTCCAAATCCTTAGAATAAGCGGAGCCAGTTGTCTGCTACTTGGGAGAGATGTCAATGCAACCGAGATATCAAACCGGAGTGCCCCTTGGGAAAGCCTCAACTATTCTCAAATTCGGGGGTAGGTGCTCAGCCTACCTAGAAACCACATGACTTGTGCTAGTCGATCTATGCTCCTGATGTGCAGTAAAAAATCTCCATCACCTCTGCAAATCTCTGGAGACTCCCAACATCACCTAAAAGGAAGGCTGTTGTGTCATCTGTAAACTCTGAATCCAACAACTCCTCCTGCATACAGAGGGGGAGGCACAATCCCAACATCACCTAAAAGGAAGGCTGTTGTGTCATCTATAAACTCTGAATCCAACAACTCCTCCTGCATACAGAGGGGGAGGCACAATCCCTGAAGCTCGGTCTCCTGGGGGCAGAGAGAAAACTACTCATGGCCTTGGCGATGAAAAGAAAGAGGTAAGGTATTAGTGGGCAGGCCTGCAAAACCGAGCGGGAAAGGGGGAATCTGTTACCTCGAGCCGCTTGAATGAGGACCTGGCTATGCGAGGCTGAGTAAACTCCAAAACCCCATGAATCCACTCATCTGGGAATCCCATCGGGCTCATTGTTCCCTCTAGAAATCTCAAGTCCACCCTATCATATGCTTTCTTGAAATCTAGGAGAAGCACAATGAGGTCCTGCTGCCGCATCCTAGCCGAAGCTGTCACCTCCCAGAAGGTAAAAATGTTGTCTAGGATGCTCCTATCCTAAACAAAGCCAGTATGAGTGTCATGGATCAAGTTTGGGAGAAAAGGCTAAAGTCTCTTGCAAATGGCCTTGGCCAATATCTTGTAGGTTGTCCCAACCAAGGAGAGTGATGGGTCTCCACGATCGAATCTCCAATCTGTTGCCACCCTCCTTGTTGGGAATCAAGTGAAAGCCCTCTGAATGCCTCTTTGGCATGACAACTGTAATCTCATAATTTCATTGAAGGAAGCTCGAAGGCCACCTTTCATGAGGTCCCAATGGTGAAGAAAGAAGGAGACTGGAAGCCCATCTGCCCCAGGGCATTTACCCCTGGGAAGTGCCGTCAATGCCTCCACCAACTCCTCAGCACAGTAAATGGTGTCAATAAGAATGACCAAAGAGAAGGGGGAACCACCTTCCTTGTATGCCACTAGACCCTCTTGCATGTGTCACCGCCTATGCAGATGCTTGGGTAAGAGTAAGGAGGGATCTAAAAAAGTGCATCATGATGGCTCTCACCTGGGGGGGATCTGAAGCAATAGCTCCATCCTGGCCATGCAACCTGCGAATAACATCTCTCCTCCTCTGGAGACCAGCTATCTCAAAGAAATTCAAGTGACTCTATTGCCTGCCTGTGTCCAGAAAGAGGCCCTAGCATGATACCTGTATACCACCCTCCTATGGATCTGATCTCCGTGCACAGTGGCGCAAGCTGACTCTCAATCAATTGTCTAGCTGGGGACCTCTCCTGAAGACGTTGTACAGAAGCAATGCTCCTCCTCAAACTCCTCTCCTGCTCCCGGAAACTATAAAAGTGTTACTTTCATCAATATTGATTTTTATGCATAAATAGATGCATAAAAGAGTTTTTTTAATTATAAAAGTGTTACTTTCATCAAAATGAATTTTTATGCATAAAAGAATTTTTTTATTATAAAAGTGTTACTTTCATCAAAATGGATTTTTATGCATAAATAGATGAATAAAAGAATTTTTTTATTATAAAAGTGTTAGTTTCATCAAAATTTATTTTTATACATAAATAGATGCATAAAAGGATTTTCTTTTATATAAAAGTGTTATTTCCATAGAATTTGGATTTTATGCATAAATAGATGCATACAGAATTTTATTTAATATCAAAATGAGAGTTCTCTTTAATCATTGTTTAAATCCCATGAATATTGGTAAATGAATAAGTAAATACTCTAAGAAAGAAAATTCTACTGTTTCAAATTCTATAAGATAGTAATGAGAAATTCAGAAGATCTATCGAAGTTGAAATTTTAGATAAATGATTAAAGAAAATCGAGTCTTGTCCAAATGTGCTCTATCTTGGTGCATATCTCTAAGTCCTGAATGAGGTTGTCAAGAATCCTTGAGCTCACATGCATATCATGCCTCCAGGGGTCCTCTAAGGACAAAATAACCGGGGCGTGATCAAAAAAGGAAGTACCTGCCAAAATACCAATCATACCCCCTTGGCTGCAAGCCCACTCATCATCAACATAAAACCTGTCAAGTCTGAAGAGGTTGGGGCTAGTGCTCCTCCTATCCGATCTCAAGAAGAAGAGGCTGCCAAGGCTACACCCAAACTCGAGAAGATGCCAAGGGTCCTATTTCAAGAATCATCTCCTCTCCTAGGCCGAATACTTTGCTCTTGAAACTATGGTCATGCCACCTCCAAGCTTGTCCTTTGCTGTCTCTATCATGTTAAAGTCACCACCCAAGCACCAAAAGTCAGCCTGAGGGAGGGCCTTTCATACTGAGCTCCAGAAGAGGGCTCTACTTGAGCAGCATTTCACAGAGCATAAATGTTGAGGAAGACAACGCTATCCTCTCCAATAGTAATGGTAATCCACTGAGCCCACCTTGGAACAATGACTCCTGAACCAGTTACGGCCAGCAAACAGCTGCTCACTCTCACAACAATAATAAACAAGGGGCCAAAGGATGGGGACCAGAAAAAATGACTCTTTTCTAGAAGAATCTTCTGGCATCTGTGGGGGTGCGGCCCTCTAAGAGATGATGCTCTTGGAGGAAAAGAATGTCTATGGGTCCCCCCATATGGCCCTCTGAAGCTTGCCTCTCATAGAACACCTCATCTCTGAAAGCACTCAGGCCCCCCCCTAAACCTTGAATGTTCCATGAAATGATCCACACATTAATCTCGGTGTGATGCACTAGCGGAACTACTCGAAGAGTCTCGGGCGAGGGATTAGATGGGGAGTAGTAGCAATTCATGTGAGGGCGAAGACACGCTAGACGGGCACTAATCCTATCCTCCATGTGGCTCCACTTTGTACGAGTGTGAGGATATGCATGCTCCGGACTTCATCGATCACAATAGAGGTATCTGTAAGAGGGGGGAAGAAGTATCGTGATAGATGTATGCATGAAGACAAAAAGAAGCACCTCCAAGCTAGTGACTACCATCTCCCCGTCCTGGCCTCAATGAGCAGAGCCTCCAAGCTCCATCCTAGCCAAAGGCTAGAAATGGGTGAGAATGTCAGTGATGCACAAGTCATGTAGGTGGTGAGAGATTTTGACTACCTATCCCTAAACGGCAGTTGCCACCATCTCGAGATCCCACTTTGTCCTCGGGGCTACACTGAAGGGGAAAGATAAGATCATCGCGCCATTACCTAGTGTAGAGGGCCTGGAGTGGTGGAAAACCACACATACTCAAACGAGAGCTGCTGTCTCCTCAAATATGTTGGTTCCTTTCATTGGTAGACATCGGAAGAAACTGTAGTCCACTGGCTATCCTAGGATCCTTGGAGCCCTCAGCGGGGAAGCGGCAATGGTTATCTCTAACGGCTCAGAAAATCAATGAATCAGGTGACGGACGGATCCGATCGGTTGCCTCCACACCGAGTCAAGGGCTACATGGGGGCAATGAGAATGCTCCGGGGAGAGGCGCAAGGGGGGGGGAGGGCTTGGATGATAAGGGTGGGGTGGGGGGAACTACGGTGGGGTAGGGGGGCAGGGGGACAGGGGGGAACTACGGTGGGGCAGGGGCAGTGACAAAATAGGGAGAGGAGGAGGAGGAGGAGGGGGAGGTGGCAAGGGAGGGCGGAGAGACGGAGAGGCAGGGGGTGCTGCTGGGAAAGATCCATCGGAGAGGACAACTACAAGGAGGGGCTCGCTGCGTGGGCACAGAGCGGTCGGTCGGCCTCTCATATCACAAGGGGCCGCGGGGGGGGATCTTGATGAGGAATCGGGCAGAATCGGTGGGGCCGGAGGGGCCCTCTTTGGACTGGCAAGGGCTTGTCACCAATGGAGAAATCCTAAGATAAATGCTCATAATGGTTCTCTGACAAAACCGAATCCTCGTGAGATTTGCCAGCCTATCACGCGTGGCGGCGGGTGACGCTTGGCTCGGGTGGTCATTTAGTTGCCACCCGTCTGCCACTCGCTGATAGTTGGGTCATCAGGATTTGGGGTTTGATGCTCTGTTTCTGGAGGGCCTACCTCTCTCCCTGCCCCTTGCTGAGGATCAACACGAGAAATGGGGGCAGGAACCACTCGAGGCGGTCTCCTCGCTTACCGCCTAGGGCAAGCTCTGCCAAGATGGCCCATCTGCCCTGGAGATGAAAAATACTCTACGTGTTGTTGTATAGGGAAAGGATGACTTGAAAGAGGTCCATGAGCTGTTTGTGTGTGGGGCAGCTACCAACAAGTTTGTAGACCAGCGTGGAGGCCTCAAGAGAGGCAACTGTCATAGGCAAAAACCTGAAAATTCGCTTCAGAGAAGGAAATGCAAGCAACGACGACCTTGATTGGGGATGACGAAGAGGTGCCATAGAGTCGTCTTGAGGGCGAAGACCAGAAAGGCCGAAGCTTGCCTAATAGAGCAAAGACCCCAGAAGCGTGAAGCACCAACCTGCACGGGAGAGGCAAAGTGAAAGAGGCATAGAAAAGACGAAAGAGTTTTTTTTTTTGGGGGGGGGGGGGGGGGGGGGGGGGGGACGAAACGGGAAAAAGAAAGAAAGGAAAAACGAAGGAGGTAGAGAAAAGGAGAAAGGAAATTTTATTTTTAATTTTTAATATTATTTGGAAAGGGGGAAGAAACAGGAAAAAGAAAGAAAGAGGGGACGGGAAAGGGCGAAGGGAGGCCGGAAGAAGGAGGGGGTGGGCTAGGCGGAGGAGAGAGAGGGACGGGACAAGGCAGGCAAAGGAGGAGGAAGCGGGTGAAAAGAGGGAGAGAAGGGGAGGCAACACTGGGGGAAGGGCAGCGCTGGAGACGGGCAACGGGGCGGCACACGATAGCCCACAGAGGGGGAGGCGAGCAGCGGGAGAAGAGGGAGGGCGGCAACAGAGAGAAGAGAGCAAGGGGGCAACGACCAGAAAGCTAGCGTAGGCAACGCAAAGGGGGGTGGCGCAGGCGACTTGAAGGGGGGGAAGATCACGAGCTCGATATTCGACCATTACCAATTCCGCTTTGCACTCCACCTTATTCATTCTCAACCTTTTTGAAGTCAAGAAAGTAGCATTGTAGCCACTACTAATAACAACATAAATTGAGTCATGATATTTTGGAGGCATTAACTTATAGAGGAGGTGCAAGAAAGATGCCTACTCATCACATGGAGTAGACAACAAGGGTGTAGGTCACCATCCTAGATCTCATATGGACGAAGCTGACTATAAAAGCTTGGGCATGAGCACCAAGAAGACATAGATGTCTATAGAGTGAATATGATCAAAAAGGTACAATGCCCATGAGCCCTATGTGTAATATAGCCCAAGCCCCCCAAAAGTACACATGTAAATGACCCTAAGCCCAAGTGCCTAGGCCCCATCCCCCATATGCATGTGTAACCAAATCTATTTCATCCTCAAAATCAAAGGGTGGTCGTGCACAAAAACATATACAAGAGGCTACAAAATCCAAAAATGCACTCATGGCCTAGGTGTATGGGGATCAAAAACATGTCCATGACACCTGCCTAGATTGAATGGAAAGGATAGGAGGGTGTTGTTGATGGCAGCGATGCTAATGATAATGATGCCTATATTGAATGGAAATCCAAGCCATGCATGACCCATGAACGTATCGTTCCTACCTCCTCCTAGATCAAATGGATAGTATAATGCACCACATCCATTGATGAGATGCATCCAATGTCCCCCTGGGTCAAAAGGATAATGCACCCATGCATAGGACCCCGTGGGTACATGATAGTCCGTATAGAACCACCCACTTGGATCATACATGAATACATCATGATGGTGTATTAATCTCACATATGTATCATGTCCAAAAGTGAATGCCTAATATACTATGTGTGTGTCAATGCACATGAATCCATGAGCATCAAAAGAGAATTCCTCATACTCCATAGCCATCTCCATCAAATGTGAATCCATGTCCTCACTTCATCTATCACCATGCATAGGTCCATAGGCATGATCCACATCACAAGTGACTATCTGAGCATGGTCCATATGTATCAAGGCATAATCCTCATCATTGTCCACATGACCCTCGTAGAGCTCATAGTCATAGAATCTCCACTCATCTCTCAAGAAAGGGTTTCCATACATCCTCCATGAGGTACCCAATAGCTGCTCACTACTAAATGCATGAGTAGCCTCATCATCGAAGTCATCCACATGCTCGCTAGCATCATAGAACTCATCCTCATCATAAGTAGCATATGTATGCACACTACCATCATCCACATCAACATAGATGCTCTCCTCATCAGTAGGAATGATGGTAGATGAGTCATCAACACTTGCATGAGAATCATCGTCACCATTACCAACAATGTATGTGTCTCCACCATGTGTGTAATACTTATACTCATGTGCAAGACCTATGTTAAATGTATCCTCATAGGCATTCCTTAAGAAGACTCACCATTTTTTTCAAGATTTGCAAAATCAAGTGTATGAAGCATTTAAGAATCCATTTGAAACCTTGATTAAGATCAAGGTTAAGATCAAGTGTATGAAGCATTTAAGAATCCATTTGAAACCTTGATTAAGATCAAATGTATGAAGCATTTAAGAATCCATTTGAAACCTTGATTAAGATCAATGGCATATGATTTACCACAAATAGTAGCTCCAAGGATGTAGAAAAATGTGCAAGTGAATCTACTTAAATCGCCACAAATAGCCACCTACTCTTCCCCAAGACCAAGCTTAAAGGGGATCTAGTTCTTGCTTAAGCTTTAGGTCATACCTTGGCTCAACTAAAATACCATGAAACGTGCCAAAAGGCGGGCCGAATTGCACATAAAAAAGTACAGAAAATGCCTTCGATTGAAGCAGGGATTCCAAGCAAAGTTTCTTTGGCTAGTCTAAACTTTGCTAAGCCTTAAGACATGCATTAGCTAAGAAAAAGACCTATTTGGATCCAAAATAGTCCAAAATCATGTAGTCTAATGGGAAGGAGATCTCCACAAAAATTGATAAGATCAAGCTTGGATCGAAGGCATTGTCTTGTTCAAAAACAAAGCCCTATGTTAATGCTAGTGCTCAGCCAAAGATTGAAGTCCTAATTCCTTCAAGATCAAGCAAGAATAAGAGAAAGAGTAAAATGTTTCTGGATTAGCACACTAATTAGGATTAGCAAGTTTTTTCCAAATTTAGTCCCATGATTTGAAATTAGGAGCAGCTCCCTCAAAATCTAGTCCTCTGCCAACCCATGGCCACAAAACTTAGGAAAGGTGAATCAAAAAGATCAAATCCACTCAATCAAGATCACCATGTCCCAATTCTTGATCAAGAAAATCAAGAAATCCAAGAATTTCTCAAATTTTCTTGAAACTAAGCTAAAAATGGATGAAAGGCTAGATTGTGATACCACTCATCACATGGAGTAGACAACAAGGGTGTAGGTCACCATCCTAGATCTCATATGGGAGAAACTAACCATGAAAGCTTGGGCATGAGCACCAAGAAGACATAGATGCCTATAGAGTGAATATGACCAAAAAGGTACAATGCCCATGAGCCCTATGTGTAATACAGCCCAAGACCCCCAAAATTAAATATGTAAATGAGCCTAAGCCCAAGTGCCTAAGCCCCATCCCCTGCACTTGGCTTTTAACTCCGAGCCAAATATTGCATAGATGAAAAAAAACGTACAACATATACCACAATGATGTCTCCACTCCAGTTATGAACTATACACCTATCATTAACAAATATGACCAGTAGGGCTACCCTAGGATTGGTTGGCACAAACAAGACTTCTAAGAGAGTGATTGTCCCACCATTTATAGTAGTGAGAACTTACCTTACCAACTTCTTTTACTAGATAAGAGGAGTTGTTTACACAGAGGATTACACACAACTCAAGTGAGAAAATAACATTAGGAGACCTTTGGACACAGAGGATTACACACAACTCAAGTGAGAAAATAACATTAGGAGACCTTTGGACATCTTTTGGGCCTTGTAAGGATTCCTAATTTTTAGGGATTAAGGCTAATTTTGTTCTTTCTTAAGGAGACAAGGTCAATCAAGAGGCCTATAACTCCCCGGTGGCAAAATGGACAATTTTCTTTTTCCATTTTGCAAGTTTTATACTTTGAAACTGACCCTAGACCCATATATATGTAAAACATTCAATTTTTAACCTTGATTTTCTCCTAAAATCCATTCTACCTCATCATCGAATGCCTCCACCTTTTTCTCCTTCATTTAATACCTCCACTTCCCCACCAAATCAACCAAATCAGTGTGGAAAGTGTCAAGATCTGTTGTCACTTTCCACATCATCAATCTCACAACTAAGGGGGGCCAAAAATAGTGATTTTTTGTTTCTCATTTTAGAAATTTTTTTCTTTAATTAAAAGTTATCCCAAAACCATATATATGTCAAAAAATCAATTTCAACCTCTTTTTCCCCCCAAAATTGAACTCTCTCTCTCTCTCTACTCATCTCTCTATTGTGAGCTTGGCTTGCATAGCCTCGCTCTATCCCTCTCTCTTCAATCCTCTCATTTACTCTCGGCTCTCCCTTTCTCTCTCTACTATGAGCTAATGGCCTACAAACTCTCTCTCTCTCTCTCTCTCTCTCTCTCCTGTGACTACATCCTCGCTCTCTCTAATCTCAACTCCTTGGAATATCTCTCTCCATTGTGAGCTTGGCCTACATAGCCTCACTCCATCTACTCTCAACTCTCCCTCTCTTTCTCTTTCTCTCTCTCTACTATGAGCTAATGGATTGCAAACACTCTCTCTCTCTCTCTCTCTCTCTCTCTCTCTCTCTCTCTCTCTCTCTCCCCCCTGTGACTAACACCATTGATTGAGTCAAATTACCTTCATGGGAATCTAAGGGATAGCTGGCAAGCATATACTTATGATTTGAGGCATACAATATTATTAGTTCAACTAGTTGTCACCGTGGTATATAAATTATAATCAGGGATTTCAGTGACGTAAACGAAAACATGTGAACATGTTAATAACATATGTTAATAACACAAAAAATCTTGTGATCACATGTTATATTCACAAAGTTTTCACAAGGGCCTAAAAAAATTATCTTTGTCGGGCATAAAAAATCTTCTTAGGTGGCTACTGACCTGCTATTATGTGAAGATGGTAACATGGGAACATGTGAATAGCTTATTCCCATGTGTAGCCAAGCTTTTAAGGGGTTCCCAAATGGCAAGTGACCTGTTATTTTGTGAACGGTAACATGAGAACATGTGAATAACTTGTTCACATGTGTTATTATCACAAAAAATCTTGTGATCACGTGAATATTAAATCCCTGATTATAATTTCAGAGTAGCTCTCAAGGTGTCACAATGATATGCCTACTATTATGCTTAAGCTATTACTTTTTACGCAATAGTGTTACCAAACACAATAACTACAAACAAAACAAGTTATGAGTGACTATAAACATCTATGGAGTTCCCTTATCCTTTCATTAATAGAGAAGTTAATTCCTCTACATTCTAATTGACATGCTTTAGATTATTTTAAGAGCTCATCTCTCTCTTTTCCTCTTGTTATTGATTCTTGTTACTTTATCTAGTGATTTGCAAGTTCTAAGTACAAAGTGCGTGAGTCCTCAAGCTCTTTAATGACCATTTTGTAACTAAATTCAGTTAGGGAGAATTGTGTATTGCTTTAGATGGAAGCCTATGCTATGTGTGGGAATGATATATATAATCCTTACATTGAATGTAGGGATGGGATTCTAGTGGTGCTAGGGAGTTATTAGAGATAATTTGTTAAATTGAAATCTCAACTTGTATTAGTTTCATTTAGGGTGTATGTCTCATTGAGAAAAAGTTATTATCTACGAGGTTCAATGTTCAAAGAGGTTGAGGTTCAATGTTCAAAGAGGTTGATGATGTAGTGTACTAGAAACATGGAACAAGCTAGTGTTTGAGCACATGGTTTGTGCAAGCCACATTATGTGTCATATTAATGAGTGAAAAAGGAATATGTACTTGTATTAGTTTTTTTTTAGGGTTTATGGTCATTGAGAAAAGGTTATTCTCTATGAGGGTCAATGTATAGAGGTAAAGTTTGATGATGTCGTGTACTAGAAAATGGATCCATCCAGTGCTTGGTTTGTGCAAGCCACATGATGTGTAATATTATCCAGAGTGAAAATGAATGTGTAATTTTTTTTATAGAGCTATATATTAATGTGTACTTTAGGCTCTCTTTTTCAAAGGCTTTTGTATTTAGAGTGGCATGAATTTTAAGCATTACCATTTTGCTTACCTTTATGTAATCAAGTTTTTAGTCATCTTTTTTTTTTCCAATTTTGGATTTATTTAAGTGCTTTGATACATCCTAACTCTTAGGAAATCAAGTTAGTATCATAAGTTTTTATGGAGGATAAACACATACCTTAGACCTTAGAGTTATCTTTATTTATTTTTTGTGGGTCTAACTTGATTATATTGGCTATAAGGTACTAGCTAAGGGGTTGTATAATCATGTTTCATTAGGATAGTGTACTTTTATATTGAGGCAATCTATCTTTGATGTGTAGAGAAAAATAGAGACTGAGAAGCTTTATGCAAGCTAAGAGAGTAAAAAAAGAGAGGAAGAAATATATGGATGATGACATCATCAAGACAAGAGATTGGTAACCAAAAGGAAGGAAAGTGATAGCAACAATGTAGCATAGGGTGAATCTAGACACTATGGAGCAACAAGTAGTATGAATTCTTCAATCTACCTTCTTACTAGCCTAGTGTCATCAGAGCATAAGGCAAACTTAGACACTATGAAGCAACAAGTAGTATGAACTCTTCAACGAGTCTTCAACGTACCTTCTCACAATTCTATTCTCCCCTCTCAACCATCAAAATAGAGTTCTTCATAGTAGACTACATCATAAGTAAATTCTTAGAAGGTAACCTTTCCTCAACTCCAACACCCTCCTACCAAGGGTCATGCGGAGAACCTCTTTCCTTGATCCCAACTAATCATTTCACTTCAATGGAAAATTTAGACATCAACTTTATCTCTAGCACATGAGTAGTAATAAACATTTGGTGGTACTATCTTACAAATAAACCCCTCATGTCTCTATCATGGTTGAGAGAGAGAGTGTGTGCATGTGCATGTGCATGTGTGTTTGTGTGAATGCATGCTTATATGTGTGTGATGGTCCAAAACTTTGGTAGCATCATCTTGAAAATAGCCATAGCCCCTCTTATCTCTATCATGCGATGGTTGCAGGATCAAGGTGTCCAATTTTGTCCACTCAGGCACCCTGTAAACAGTAAAAAAAATAGGGATTTGTTTACCATGGCTAATCTCTCCTAGATAATGAAAGAATTTTCTTTCAATTTCTTTTGTTAGAACATCATATGCAAATTTGGAAATATAGTTGCATAATCTGATTAAGCATTAGATAGTTGAAAGTCCATTTTCTTAGGTACAAAGTCAATGTACACCTTGTCCCAAATTTGGACTGATTCCATAACTTACTAATAGCTTTTACATATAAACTCATATGAAATTACCACTTTGGACCTTAGATCTCCACATAATATATCGCTTAACTTGATTTTTAAAGAAAATTTTAAGCTTTTTGTCTATTTTTTTTAAATATTTCAAGGTCTTTAAAGTGTTATAATATATGCTAATTTTTTTACCCACAATAACTACCACTTAAAATGCTCAATGTTGTAGATCAAAAGAGTGGTAGATAGTGAGACATTAGTAGAATGTGGTGGTTAGTCAAAATTACAAATCTAATGGTTGGATTTTTTATGATCTCTTTTCCAAAATTCTTCCAGGCTATTAGAAGGCCTGCAAATATTAATAATCTAATTAGTAAAATTATATTTTTGATGTAAATCATTTAAAATCTATAGAGACTAGTGTACTTGTAATGGTGTATCTATAGAAAAAAAGTTAGATCACTCTAAGTATGGAAAGATCATTTTTATCATTTCATATTTTTGATTAATTAAACTAATTTATATTGATTTAAGTTGCATTTGGTTTATTTGAGTGAGTGTGTATTTTCTATTAGTTGCTTGATCTCATTTGAAGTACCTTGCCCTCCCAAATTTTCTCTCCAAGCATTGTCCGAGTCCAGCATAAACTGGACACGCTAATCTTGCAACAACCCCATCATTGAGTGAGTGTGTATGTATACATATATACACATCCTTTTTCCTCTTCATATGTAGGGACCCACCAATAGGGTGTTCTAAAAAATATTTGAGGCACCTAAAAATTCCCTCATCTTACATATTTTGTGGTTGTGTTGACCCATTTTCCTTACATTAGGAGTTAGATTCTTTTCTAAGTTTGAGTGTGGATTCCTTGGGTTGCGCTCTCATCGCTCTCCTTGTACGAAGATGGTCAAGGTGGTTAAGGTGGCCGGTCACTCCGGAAAAAAAAAAAGGGGATAATGGAGTGTGCTCCCCCTTTGCACACAAATATAGATATATACTAGTAACTAATATTTTTATTTATTTTTAAATTATTTTTCAAGTTGCTGCATGGATTCCCCTTTGCACACAAATATAGATATATACTAGTGTTTTATCTATTTATTTTTTCAAGTTTGCTGCATGGGTTCTTGCACGGTGCACTACATGAGTGAGCACTTGCACCCTTGCATTTCACCAGCTACTTCTCGCATTACAGTTCCTTTGTACTTGTTGCTTATGCACACCATCTTTTGCTTGCACTTGTTGGCTTCTCGTTTTTTGCGCATGCGAACCCCAGCTTCGACTGCCTTGCAGAAGCTATCGAGACGAACCCTCATCAAGCCTCATTGACCCTAGACCTCATGAAGTCCGATTAGCAGCACAAGCACACATTCAGCTCTTTGAGAACAATACAGACTGGCAATAAGTTAATCACATGACAAACGGTGTTTACTTAGGTGACATGTGATCGTGAATCAATGCCACTTGGATTCATCATACTAAGCAAGCGATGTATGAAAATCCATTCATGGCCAAAAAGTTAGAGAGAATAGCAAGAACAGGTGGATGAAGATGCATTCTTAGTCAAAAGAAAAGATTTGGTTCACCTCCTTGTTGGCCCCATGCCATGATGATGAAAAAATTAACGACGAGAAAATATATGCACAAACGGAAAGATCATAATTCAGTGTGGCTTGATGAATTTATGTAGCACGCATGGTGCCACATCTTTGGATCTCTCAACAAACAGGAGCCAGAGATAGCATGAAGAACCATGTTATCAATTGGTGTCCTTGAGCTAGTAAACTGAGTGATTAATAAGGCTCTGAAGTGAGGGAGCTGCAATATCAGCTCAGTAATGGTTGCTGGAACCAGAGCAACAGTCATGCGTTAGGCAACGTTACACCACGCAGGGTTCCGCATAGGTAATTGGGTACAACCTGGGATTCCTGGCACAATACATGCAGATGCATTCAAGGAATAAAAAGCACACGCGGACGGACAAGGACGAGGAGGTACTGGTGGACGTGGTGGTGGTGATGGTGTAAGCGCATGCATCATCATGAAGTTTCCAGGAGCTGTCGGATGCGCAGGCAAAGCTCGAAGCACGGTTATAGGGCCAGGGTGAGGGGATGGCAGACAGGGAACGGTACTAGGTTGCCGTAGCTGGGTGGCAACAAGAGTAGGACCAGCTGCGACCAGCTGACTAGCGGGCTGCTGCAGGTGCTGTCGAACGGCTGGTCGACGTTGGTAGCAGCGTGGCTGCAAAGTTGCAGTCTGCTTGTTGTAGGAGGAAGACCTGCAGGCATTGATGCCATGACTACGGCCGATGTGAAGAAAGGTTTGCAAGGGCCGACGGTTGGGGAGACAACGACCACGCTTGGCGAGCCAGTCAGCTGTCTCATTGCCGGGGATGCCACAGTGGGCGCGCACCTTCTTCACGTTGACACGGCACGGCAACGATTGGGCGGCCTCCACAATACGGCGGAGGATGGCCAGGTCATGGTGGGCGGAGGTGAGTGAAGGGTCGGTGATGGGCTTGGTCTGGAACATGTCCAACATCTGCAGAGCAGAGAGAGAGTCGGTCCACACAGTCACCTCTTGGTGGCGTTCGTGCATGAAGTCTTCATCGTGGTCGAGCAAGGACTCTAGCGCACAGCAGATGCCCATGAGCTCTACAGAGGCAATGTTGATTGAGATAGACATGTCCAACAGTATTTTTACAGCCAAACCTGTGTCTTCTGACTCAAAGTAGACTCCATACCCAGCGCTCTCATCGCTCTCCTTGTACGAACCATCGGTGAAGATGTTGTAGGTTGCAGATGAAGAGATCGCAGAGAGGTCCACCCTTTCTGATGTGTCGATGGCCAGCATGATTGAGAATTAAAGGAAGCTCAATGCTTGTGTGCTCAAGAAAATGGAGAACAGGGGGGCTTATATAAATGCTTGTTCGTACTTTTCCTCCTGCTTTTTGCTTTTCGGCGTAGACGCGGCCACTATGCTTTTTAACCAAAATGCAACTTTTGTACCGCTGGCGTCACGGAAGGCGCCCACCATGATTTGCCACGTAGGCTCCATTTAAATGGAGAATTGTAATTTCAAATATCAGTGTCGCCGGGCATAACGGAATCAAAAAACTTATGATTACAACTTTACACATTTCACTTTTTTATCTTAAAACTTTACACATTTCACTTTTTTTAAATATATAAAAAATCTTCACATATTTATGAAATATATTATAATAATTAAACTACCTTAGTTTACTATTTTTTTAAGATTTGGAATTTTTTTTATTTTGCCACAGTTGTAATTGCTCTCCTTAAAGAAGGAATCAAGCATAATCTCACAAAATCAATTCCCTTAATAATAGTGCCTTGAGAAGAGCCATAATAAAAGTGTAGTGCCTTGAGAAGAGCCATAATAAAAGTGCCTTGAGAAGAGCCATCTTCTTATAGAAATTCAGTATCCATGAGATGTTCACATGTCATTCTTCTCTACTCGATATGCTTGATTTGATCTTTTCCTTTTCCTTTTTGAGCTTCTTGTTAGCTTGATAATGCAGAAGAGTCCATGTTAAGCTTGGAATTGTGCTCAATTTCAGTGAACCTTCCTTGCCACCTTAGAAACTAGGGGGCTGACCCGTGCTTCGCACGCATATAATTTTGAGCTTGATATTTTTCAAATTCTACCCCTTCACGATAGGCTTTCTAGCCTTATCCCACTTTACACATCATCATCCATGTGGCACTCCCTTTTCCACTCTTTTGGTCAACACTCACACTCCATTCAATATTACATGTGGCATTTCTATCTTGCCACAATATCTTGCACCTTTAGGGTGCTTTCCCACATACACACAACACCGCGATTACATCTCTCAACACCCCCTCTTAATCGAGGTGTTCTACAACTCACCCATCATCCATCACCCATATCAATGTAGCATTGCACAAACGCAATCGCTACCTCTCAACACTCCCCCTCAATGATACATTGAAGTGTCCATCAACCAGTCATGTGTGCGCGTGTCTACCATCTTAGACACCTAGTCCGTTTTGAGCCCACTTGCTCACAGCGCGGAACCACTGAGTCTGATTTGAACAATATGGAAGTTCCGGTGGGAACCAACCCATGCGCATGCACCTTACACGTGCATCGCTTATGCACATATTGTAAAGATGCAGGGGGGAAGAGAGCTTGAGCTCTTGCAAGCACACACACACACTCACAAAACCCTAATAGAGAACACACAAGGTGAGAGGCTGAAAATCTTCTTCTTCTCTACTCAACACTCAACACACAAGGTGAGAGGCTGAAAATCTTCTTCTTCTCTACTCAACACTCAACACACCATATACAAGATAAGAACTCGTACACAATAATATGAAAGGTACTCAACCAATACATACACGGGTTCTCTATAGTGTGAACCCGACTAAATGAGCTGGCGCTATAACTATGCCAGTCTCTAGAATGGCTGTCACACAGCCTGTCATCCCACTGGCCGCATATCTCCCATGATCTCACCAACCATGCCAGTGGTGTAGGTGTGGGGCCTATCCCCTAGGCGGGTCATCAGTGGCCACCGCCTCACTAGACGAGCTCGATATCTCAACACTCCCCCTCGAGCTCAACTCCATCTCATGTACACCAAGCGAAGCCCTGAATCTGCGGAGCTTCTCTGTACCCAATGCTTTGGTGAAGATGTCAGCTACCTGATCCTCTGTGCTGACATAAACAAGGTCAAGGTCTCCTACCAAGACCTTCTCTCTGACGAAGTGGTAGTGGACCTCTATGTGCTTCGTACGAGCATGAAAGACTGGGTTCCTGGCCAACTGTATATGACAACTTGTCTATCCACTGATAGACCCAAATCTCCAAGTAGCTTTCTCAACCAAGCTACCTCACATGCTGCCATAGCAGCTCCTCTGTACTCGGCCTCCGTACTCGATAGAGCAACCGTAGGCTGCTTCTTGCTGCTCCAAGTCACAGCAGCACTTCCCAAAGAAAACATGAATCCACTGGTAGATCTTCTGTCTAAGATACTACCAGCCCAATCAGCATCTGTGTACCCATGTACACATATCTCTGTCCCAGTCTCATAGAATTGTCCACAATGTAAAGTAGACTTCACATGCCTCAGTATGCGTCTCACTGCATCCAAATGCGGTTTCCGTGGAACCTGCATAAACTGACTCACCAACCCAACAGCATAGCTCAAATCTGGTCTGGTGATCGTCATGTAGATCAAACTTCCTACTATGCTTCTGTACATAGTAGGATCCTCCAAGATCTCTCCTGAATCTGCGCTCAACTTGCCATTCTAATCCAATGGCACAGAAATAGGCTTACAGCCTGTCATACCATACTTGGACAACATGTCCAAGCCATACTGTCTCTGCAGAGTAATCCAATACCATGTGGTGACCTAATCACCTCAATGCCCAAGAAATATCTGAGCTCCCCCAGATCCTTCATCTCGAACTTCTGTCTAAGCAAGATCTTTACCTCAAAGATCTCTGCATCATGGTCCCCTGTAATGATCAAGTCATCTACATAGATGACAACAAGCACAACCCCTCTATCACCATGTCTCACATACAAATGAGAAATCTGCATTGGTTACATGAAAGCCAATAGTGACAAGATATTCATCAGAAATCTTGTCAGACCATGCTCTTGGTGCTTGCTTTAAGCCATACAAGGCTTTCTTCAACCTGCAAACATGCTCAGGGTGACCCACATCCTCATAACCAGGTGGCTGCAACATATACACCTCTTCTTGCAAATCCCCATGCAAGAATGCATTCTTTACATCCATCTGATGTAAAGACCATTGCTTTGACGCAGCCACTGCTATCACAACTCTCACCGTTGCCATCTTGGCAACTGGGCTGAAAGTTTCCTCATAATCAATCCCATATGTCTGCGCATATCCTTTGGCTACCAATCTAGCCTTGTACCTGTTTATGCTTCCATCACTGTTATGTTTAACTTTGTACACCCACTTGCATCCAATGGCTTTCTTGCCTTCAGGCAATTGCACTGAATCCCAAGTTTCATTTCCATATAGTGCATCCATCTCCTCATCCATAGCTTTCTCCCAACACACATTTCCAACAGCCTCATCAATGCATGTGGGCTCTACAACCTGCACAACCTTTGCCATATATGCATAGTGATGTGCCACATAACCATCATATGTAAATCTCTGCACAGGGTTCTTCACTCTCCCTGATCTTCGCAGCTTTTCATTCATGGCTTCCATAGCCTTCTTTACACCACAGGTGTTCTCATAGCTGGGATCCCAAGCTCCTCATCAAGGCTCATATCTGAGCCACTAGACTCTCCATCAACATGAGAATGCCCTGCAGAAATGTCAGGCATACCAAGGGGCTCAACTACTTTCTCTTTTCCTTTACGTGATGTACTAATCACATTTGCAGGGCTGGTATTATGACGCAGCCTGCCACTCCATGGTCTATCAATAGACCCACTAGTAGACGAGGACTCTCCTGGTCCACTCAAAGACTGTGATTGCTGACCTGCATTTTGTGCAACCACACTTCCACTCACATTTATGACGCAGCCTGCCACTCCATGGTCTATCAATAGACCCACTAGTAGACGAGGACTCTCCTGGTCCACTCAAAGACTGTGATTGCTGACCTGCATTTTGTGCAACCACACTTCCACTCACATCAGCCCCAACAGCTTCTTTTTCAACAGCATACCAGCTGCTCATCTCATCAAAGACAACATCCCTGCTTACCCTCAACTCACGTGTAGCAGGGTTATAACACCTGTATCCCTTTTGCTCAAGGGAATATCCAATAAACACACATTTTTCAGCTTTCGGATCCAGCTTAGTTCTCAGCTCATCTGGCACATGCACATATGCAATGCATCCAAAAACTTTCAGATGAGACAAATCTGGTTTTCTGCCAGTAAACCTCTCCTCTGGAGTTACATCATGTATGGCTGCAGTTGGAGTTCATGATGTATACTGCTGTAGAAACAACCTCAGCCCAATAGCAATGCGGCATATTCTTCTCTTCCATCAATGCTCGCGCAATCTCAGCAATGTGTCTGTTTTTCCGCTCAGCAACTCCATTTTGCTGCGGAGTGTATCTGCATGTATACTATCTCCGAATACCATTCTTCTTCAAATATTCAGAGAACTCATTGGTGGAGAAGTACTCTCCCCCTCCATCTGACCTTAGGCACTTTACATATTTTCTTGTTTGCTTTTCAACCAAAAATCTGAAATTCTGAAAGTGAGTGAACACCTCACTCTTCTCCTTCATGAAATATACCCACACTTTCCTTGTGTGGTCATCAATGAAAGTCACATAATACCTGCAGCCTCCCATAGATATGGTCTTCGTAGGACCCCATACATCTGAATGCACAACATCTAGTGCATTTCTGCTCACATATCTGTTACGTGGAAACACATGCTTTGTTTGCTTCCCAAATTGGCATGCTTCACAGATTTTATGCATACCTTCCACTTTAAATTTTGGCAGCCTTGTCACAATTCCTTTTGTCTGCATAGACTTCAATCTCTGCACATTCACATGTCCAATTCTTTTATGCCATATGTCTGTGTCTGCAACAATTCCTGAACCATTTGCAAACATCGCAGCACTCATCTCAGGCATGTCTACATCCAACGTAAACATTCTGCCCACTCTGTTGCCTTTTGCAACCAACCTGCACTTGTCTTTGAAATCTTCAACATAACACCCATCAGGGTTAAACCGAACCTGCAAACCCTGCTCAATCATCTGGCCAACTGAAACCAGATTCTTTGTTATGTTCGGTACATGAAGTACATCTGCAAGGTACTTCACTTTGCCATCCTGCATAGACAATGGCACATCTCCAACGTGGGCAATTGGATGAGCAGTGTCATCCCCTGTTTCCACAAAACCTGGTCTTTCCGGGTTTTTCATCTCCTTGAACCACTCCCCATGACTTGTCATGTGGTTCGAAGCGCCTGAATCCACATACCATACATTATCTTTTTGTGCTGCATCAACATTTTCAGACATGGCATTCACGACATGCTGCATAACAAACAACCTTTCATTATCCTCATTATTTCTGCTTGAGGATGCATAGTTGTTTTGCTGCACTTTCCCATTTTGCATGTCAGCCTGCTTCTTATAACATTCTGCCTGCACATGTCCAGGCTTACCACAATAATAGCATTCACGTGCATCATTATACTGCCTTTGCCAATTTCCACGGCCTCTTTGACTCCCCCTGTCTCTGAATTTGCCTCTTCCACTTGCGTGTTGTTGTTGTTGTTGATTTTGGGACTGTTGTTGTTGCTGCTGCTGCTGGCCATAATTCTGATTACCTGTCCTCTACCTCGTCCTCTTCCTGAACTCGTGTAGAAGGCCCGTTGCTCTGAACTGTTTTTACTTTATGAAGACTGTTGGTCTTCACCCAAGTTCTTCTCTTCGATAATCAGCATAGACACCAAATCTGTAAAGTTGGGAATGTTTTCCCGAGTCTGAATAGACGTCTTGAACGCCTTGTATTGTGGCCCGAGACCACGTAGACAGACTTCCACCTTGTCATCATCATCTACTGACACACCAATAGATGCAAGGGATTCCACAA
This sequence comes from Cibotium barometz, assembly GCF_041138505.1. NCBI lineage: Eukaryota > Viridiplantae > Streptophyta > Polypodiopsida > Cyatheales > Cibotiaceae > Cibotium > Cibotium barometz. Next base: position 26,530,903 of record NC_141087.1, read on the forward strand.
TACCCTTTATTTTCAGCGCATAATCATTCACAGACATGCTCTTTTTCTCCACAGTATGAAGTTCATTCTTCAACTGTATCTTACGTGCCTTGGTATTTGTTTCATAGAGCTTTACCAAGGTGTCCCACGCCTCCTTGGGGGACTTGGCATCCTGAATGTGCCCAATCATGGTGTCCTGTATACTAATGGATAGCCAATACATAACCTTCTTGGCTCCTTGGTTCCAGTCTTTAAACTCGTTCACATCTGCAGCAGTCGGGTTTATATCCGGTATCTCCGGTGCCTCTTCATGCTCACCTTCTATGTAGTCCCAATAGCCTTTTCCCCTTAGGAAATTTGTCAACCTGAACCTCCAAGCATGGAAGTTATTCTTATCCAGCTTCTCAGCCACAATCTGTGTTATGCCATCATTAGACATCTTGCCAAACACACAATTTTACTAGAAACTGCACTGGTTTTTCTGCACAACTGCTGTATTTTCTGCACAGCGGTACTGCAGTCCACTCAAATGTCACAACCAGTGACCTCAATGTGCATACATACACCCAATGGCAACTGTAGACCTCTTTGTAGCACCCACAGTGTCTGCACAGCCAATCTATCTTCCTGCAGTACTTAAAATAGAGTTCTGCAGAGAATCGATGACTTACCTGCAGTGCTCGAAATCGCCTGCTTTCTGAAAAACGGAGGTCCAGACGCGCCTGAAACGCGTTTTCGGCCCGAAAATTTTAGTCCGAAGGACTGCATAGTTGCCCTATAGCTTTACTCCCGCGAAGAAAGCTCCTCAATCAGAAACCGTTTGCCGGTGCCTCCCGTAGAGCTCCCGACGACAAGGGTGTAGTCACCAACACAATAGGGAAGAGTAGTTGAAGCTCTTACCCTCGTACCGCTTCCTGTGGTTCTCTTGCTTGCAGCTCAGCCCTTAGCACAAACCAGGCTCTGATACCATGTAAAGATGCAGGGGGGAAGAGAGCTTGAGCTCTTGCAAGCACACACACACACTCACAAAACCCTAATAGAGAACACACAAGGTGAGAGGCTAAAAATCTTCTTCTTCTCTACTCAACACTCAACACACCATATACAAGATAAGAGTACACAATAATATGAAAGGTACTCAACCAATACATACACGGGTTCTCTATAGTGTGAACCCGACTAAATGAGCTGGCGCTATAACTATGCCAGTCTCTAGAATGGCTGTCACACAGCCTGTCATCCCACTGGCCGCATATCTCCCATGATCTCACCAACCATGCCAGTGGTGTAGGTGTGGGGCCTATCCCCTAGGCGGGTCATCAGTGGCCACCGCCTCACTAGACGATCTCGATATCTCAACACATATCACGACAACCATTTTGAGCTTCTCGGTGAGCTCGGGTAGGTTACCATCATACCATGGGTGAATACACAGCTCGTTTTGAGCTTTAAGCTCGGGTACGGTTACCCATCTCATAATCATGGGTGAAAAATACAATCATTTTGTTATAAGGCACTAGGGAGAGAGGCACCACAAATCTCAAGTTGCCTCCACCCACCATCACGAACATGATGCCCAAAACATGCCTTTTTAAAGGCTTATAACACATGCATGGGAACACCCCTTGTCAAAGTTTTTTTAATAAAAAACTTAAAGGTTTTTTCCTTTTGAAAAAAATATTTTTCTGCTGACAAATTTGCAAACTCCAATGTGGCTACTCTTTGCACCAGTGTTGGTGTGGTGCCTGTCTCAGAATCGTTAGGGCCTGTGAGAGCTATTTGTCTTCTTCCATTGATGGCCAGCCTTCACAAACACACCATAGGCTTTTGCTTGATATAGGTCTTCATCTTCTAGCCTGAGCGCATCGTATAGAGATAACGTGGTCCATACACTCTTGTATCTACTGCTCCGGATGCTTCCACTTCAGTTGTTGCATAAATAGACTTGTTGCGTCACCAGCTCTTGCTCCGTTGACTGCATCTTTCTTTGCAATTTCCTGAGTAGTGCCATAGCTACAATCTTGCACTGCCATCTTCTTTTGCAGCCCTGCTTTGCTCTTGTGCCTGTTGTTTGTAAGATATGGAAAGTATCGCTAGCTTGGTGTGGACATCCACCTCCACGACTTTGTGGTTTGTAAGTGGCCCGTCACCAGCATTCGCTCCACTCTGTGTCGCTTGCCTACCGTCAGAGTGGCATAGAAGCAGATATGCAGAGCAGCAATACCCCTATGGTGGCTAACACATTCCTGGAGACAATCCAGCATCCTCTGTCTCCCGTAGTCTTCTTCAGCATGGCTTTCTTCTAGTCTGAGCTCGCAATGCATACTTTGATTAGGTCCTCTAGCTTCTTCTTCAAGCTACTTATTCTGCCCATACTTGCAACCTTCTTGTTGCAACTAGATTTGCCTCTTCATACCTCCAAACTGAGGTTTTTGTAGCCACCATTATGGCCAATATGAGCTCTATGTGTAGCTTCTTTTGCTACTACACTTGCCTTTGTAAACCTCCCTAGTGAGGTTACCCACAGCCATCAACATGGCCTTTGAAAGCTCACAAATGAGCTCCGTGTTGCATGCTCTTCCCATTTGCATACAAACTTCAAGGGTTCCTTCTTCAAAGTGGTTTCTCACAAGAAACCAAGGTGCAAAAAACTTTGTGAAGACTCCTCCATTGTCTCCACCACAAATGAGTGCATCCCTCTCTTGATGCACACACATGGACTGCATCTTGAGTCTCAAACCTTGCCTGCTTCAGCCAATCAAAACATGCACCTTAAAACATGCTCTTTGCCCAAATGCAAGAGCTATGGGATCCACATATCCCAACAACCAGCAACCCTTCAACATTGAGCATTTTTCCATGCTCAAAACCAAAACTTTGAGGCAAAACTTCACAAGACCAACCTTCTTGAGACACCTTTGTCTCCTTGGTAGCTTCCTTGTTGACACTAAAGACTCCATAGTGTGCTGAAATCTCCATTTTCAGCTTCCATTTTCAACGGGGTCATGCAATAATTAACATTCAAAGGCTCTCCCAACCATGAAGAGGAGTTGCACAAGCAACACCTCCTATACAAGCTTTTGTGCCAAGGGAAACTTTTACCCATCCCTAGGAGAAAATCTCTTACACTCCTATATTAAGAGGGATGCTAAGAGTATTTCCAGAATTGGAGAGAACTTTCTCCCTATGAGTGAGGAGATGGAAGTGAAGAAATTCAGGGTGATCTAGAATTTTAGAAATAATCGCAAATCTATAAACAACAGAAGAAAGAACTAGATGATAAAAGGGCCCTACCATAGAAGGCAGGTCCCACGCCCATAGGTAAGCATTTATCTCCACTCCATGTCTCCACCCTATGGGATCCCTTTAAGAGATGGGGCATAGACTTTTTGGGGCCTATTACTCCCCTCACCCAAGCACCTATGCCTACATTATTGTGGCCAAATGGGTGGCAAATGCCACGAGGGATAATACGGTAGCCACAGTGGCCAAATTCCTCTATGAGAATAGTTTTACTAGATTTAGGTGCCCCTTAGAGGCCCCCATTTCAACATTTAGGTGATGGAAACCTTTCTTCCCTGGTACTAAGTCTTCCATAGAAGGTCCTACACATTCTTCCCAGAGCAAACACAAAAAAATAGTGATAGGCCCCCTATTTCATCAATGAGGTCATGGTAACCTTGCTTATTGGTACCTAGAAAGTCTTATGCATAATACCCAAGAGAAAAAGGATAGGTGGAGAGAACTAACAAGGTGCTATGTAAGATGATGCTCAAGGAAGGCAGTGAACACTTGTCAAAGTGGGACCAAGCCCTTTTGGGGGTACTCTAGGCTTACTACACTACTAGTACACCCTATTATAGCTTGTTTTTGGTCTAGAGGCAATCATGGCCTTGAAGTTTAATTATGGATCAATGTGGGTGGCCAATCCCACGAAAGAAGGATTTGGGGCAGCCTATTTTGACTCGGTAGGTGAAATTTGAGGTCCTAGAGTTGCTTGTCATATTTGGCTACTATAAAAGCAGAACAATCAAGAAGAAAAGCTTGGCATGATCACCATCTTTAGCCAATCATGAGTTTGTAGTAGTAGGGGATTTAGTTCTTGTTTACAACTCCAAGATTTGTAAGAAGGCATGGACTCTCATGTATGGGTGGTAATGCCCATACAAACTAGTGGAGATTTTACCTAGAGGAGCACTACAACTGGCCACCCTGGATGGCAAGGCACTCCCCCTAATTAATAACTCTGAGATGAATAAATATTATCTGCCCCCCCCAATGATGGAGTGGTAAAGGCATCCCCTTGTGATTTTAGGGACTTTTTGTTGTCATTAATTTCTTTGGTTTTTTACGGTCATGAAAAACTCTCAAGAATGAAAAACTAGATCTTAATTTTAAAGGTCCACCAAATCTTGTTTTACCTACTCACATAAGGTATAGTTTGAGTCAATTGACTATAGCTAAGGTAATGAAACTTTTAGCAAATATCAAACAATCATATTTTTATGTTTTTATAATTTTTATAAAAAAGGAAAAAATCCCATGGCATTGAACACACTGGTTTTTCACATGAAAAAGAAGAATGTTGCAAAACTCAAAAAATTAAAGGAAAAGTGATTAGAATGCTTCCCTCTAGGCAACCCAAGTACTCATACACTAATCCTTCACTAATAAACAATAAAAAAATTAGACATCTACCACACTTTTCTTCACACTACAACAATCTAATGAGAATCTAATCCATTTACAACATCACTCAAAACCTCAAAAAAACTTAAAATAAAGAGTGTTAAAACATGCAAGGAAGGAGTAGAACATTGAAAGGGGATAGTGGTGCAAAAATGTTATGGACTATTTCTAGTCTCTCAATAACTCTTCCATTCTAAAACAACGAAATAGACTACAACCATTGTGGGATTCTTACCTTGATTCTAGCCCATGATCTCTTCAACCTTCAAGCACCACCAATGGTGGTTTCTAGCTCTAATCTCCTAAAATATCCTCCTTGTTGACACATCCAAGAAGTTACCTTCACTTCCACTCTTGTTCATTCCCACACACAACAAGCAGAGGAACATGCACCAAGAATCATACACTCTTATTTTAACTCTCATTGTCTTTCTCACTCTTGCTCACTTTCACATAACAAAAAGATGCACATGCACCAAGAATCATACACTCTACTCTCAAATCTCATTGTCTCTCTCTCACATAAGCTTAGAGAAAAAGAGAGCAAGTAGATAAACTAGACTCAATTGGCACAAATGGGGATTGTGTCTATTACAACTTGCCCTTATTCACACTTGGATGGGCCATCTTTGTCTTAGCTTTCAATCTTCATAACTTCTCTATTTTTTGTTATTAAGAGACTAAGGTTATGTAGAAGGGGAAGAAAAGGGTGTGTGTGAAGGGACTTAAGGTCCACTAGCTCATCTATTTAAAGGTGGAGCTAGGAGGCATTTTGTATTGAGCAAGGCCTAGTTGTATGCATAAACAACTTAATAAGCAAGATATTGTTCTTGTATTTTGTGAGTTCTTTTCCTCCACACACTTGATCTAGCATAAGCACCATGTTTTCTCAACATGGTATCAGAGCCTAGGTTGATTAGGCCCCTTGTGGTGTAGATTACGTCATTCTCTTTTATTTTTTCCTTATCTTCTACTTGTGGAGCTCAACCCCCTGGAAGTGGAGGAGCTCTAGTAGCTCGTGGAGGCCATAACTCTAAGATATTTCTTCAAGGAAGATGTAGAGGAGGCCTGGGCATTTCATTTCGTGTACGACCAATTGATAGGAATGAGGCTGCACTGCTGCGGCATTGCTCACTGAGGGAGCCGACGTCGATTTTTTACAGCGCAATAGTCCGTACATCCATGTGCAGCTTGTAGTGCATCATTACCCATTGGACTTGAGGGCTTTTGAAGGCCACTTTATCCCCTACCTACAGCTCAACAAGTTTGAGCTTCAACCATGCACTAACGCGTCGGCTACAAACAAAAAACCAGGCGCCCTTCATCTTCTCCATGAAGCTTTCCATTAAAGCTTCATAATTGTGTTTTTCTTGCTCAAATCATCTCCTCCCTTGCTCTAATCACTCAAGTGATGTTGTGAATGAGTGTTGCTGATCCTTCATCTTGATTTTGAAGAGTGGCCAACCATATGAGGTATCCATAAGCCTCATTCCCATCAAGCTTCATCATCAACATCAACTTTCAAGCTTTCAAAATGTGCTTATGAGCACTAATAGTGTTGTTTAACACTAATGAATCTGTTAATCCAACAAAGGGAAGTTATTATAAAGTGTTATTAAACACTAATAGTGTTATTAAACACTAATGGTAAACTAATCACCAAAATAAGTGTCATTTGACACTAAAAATATGCTTTTAAGCACTAATTGTGTTTTCTACACACTAATGGTGATCTTAATCACCAAACAAAGTGTTGCTTAACACTAATGTGGTTTTAACCATCAAAGGAGGAGGTATTTAACACTAAGGAGGCTCTCCTTCATCAACATTGGAGGTCGGGCACACACTATAAGTGCTACATTACAAGTCTTCATCGTCAACCCGTTTCTTCCAACGAGAAATGGTGCAACCATGAGCCATTGTCTTCATCCCATCAGCCAAAGAGGTTGAAGATTTCTGGTTTTTCATCATCAAACTCATTTTTTTTGAGTGGTTTAAAGTTGGGCACATGTACACTAAGTGCTCATCTTCAATGTTTATGTGTATTACCCTTGAGGCTCTTATTTGTAAAAGGCATAGGCATGTCATAAGCCATATGCTCTCATTTCCCAAGCCCAAGGCATGTTATTCCGCTGCATATTCAACATTTTCATCATCTAAGATGAGTTGTAAGGTTGAGCATAGCGTCACTAAGTGCTCTACCTTGTTGTTTGTCATGATTTTAAACATCTCTTGGCATTGTCTTTGTAAGAGGCATTGGCAACATTATGAGCCATGCCCTCTCCTTCTTGAGCCAAGGATGATGTACCTTATTTGTTTGAGCATTTACCTCAACCACTTACTCACTTTCATTAATCTTTTACCTTCAAACCCTAATGGGTATCATGTAATCAACATGCACAAAAGTTGTTGTAATTATGGAGTAGACACTGCCCTTGACCAATCCATAAGGCAAGTGGTAAGACCCTCCCTTTCCCTTTCCCATATAAATCTACCTCATTGCCCATGGAGGAGGTATGGTATTAAAGGATGCATCAAGCATGTTGAAGGAACATCTATAAGCAAACCACTTAAGCAAGGGTGGCAGCCTTGTTTTGATCATTGTGTGAGAATGGTCAAGGTGGAAAGCATGTGGAAGCAATGGCATGTATGTCTAAAGCATGTCAACTACAAGAAATCAAGCAAGCACAAAGAGTGGGGTGCACCATCATTGAGGTGTACATCTTCATCGACAACAAATAAAGACTTAGATGGCATCATTGTATTAGCCTCTAAGGCACTAGGAACATGGTTGTAAATCCTAGATAACTATTCCAAACCTTGTACCTAATGTTATAAAGGCATCCTATGTCCAATACCACCTATTCCATTCTTTCATAGTTGGTATTAAGGGGGGGTATTAAGAGGCTAAGGTTATGTAGAAGGGGAAGAAAAGGGTGTGAGTGTGAAGGGACTTAAGGTCCACTAGCTCATCTATTTAAAGGTGGAGCTAGGAGGCATTTTGTATTGAGCAAGGCCTAGTTGTATGCATAAACAACTTAATAAGAAAGATATTGTTCTTGTATTTTGTGAGTTCTTTTCCTCCACACACTTGATCTATCATAAGCACTACGTTTTCTCAACATTTGTTATGTGGATCAATGGATTAAGGAAATGATCTTCTATCTTAGATCTTGGCCACATCACTAGAAAGCTAAGCATGATTCCATGATGCCATCATAGATAAAAGGCAAAATCAATAATTAAGTGCACTTGACATACCACTCTTAAAACTTTTACATTCAAGGTATATGGGTGGATACAATCTAAAAAGGGATTAATGTTAACCTAGTCTATGGGGGGGTCGGGTGTGGAATAGGCATCAACCAATCCTCACGGATAGCTAAGTCGATGTCGATGTTGAGCTAATCTTGACCCGAGATCCTAGTTAGGCCTCTCTTGCTCCTCCAAGGGTAACTGCCTATGTGTTATCCAATCTCCTAGAGACCTGGCTGGCCCCGTGCTCAAAGCTCTCCAAGATACATGTGGCCAATGTGGCCACTAGGTAAATGTATTAGGGGGTTCCAGACCAAAGGATGCCGAAGCTGTTCCTCTGAGGCAACTAGTGCTATCTATATGAGAGCTAGCCTAAGATGATCCCAAGCCCGCCGAAGTAAATTGGCTGCAAATCTATCCTCTCAAAACCTGGGCTAAAACCATGGGCTCGCATCTCTGTGAAGATCCATCGGGTACACTGCGGCCGTTAGCCCCCCAAGGCTTGGAGTTTGGGCCGAGATCTGGGCCAATAAGAAATCCTTCCAAGGCTCACCACCAAGAAGGAGTCCTCTGACAATCAACTTTCCCAACAAGGCATGGCTCTGAATAGCAGGATCAATGAGGCCAAGCCCCCCTATGCTACGTGGTTGGATGATCACACGCCATGACAATTTGGCCCTGGCAGGCCTCTTGTCACTTCTGGCCTATAAGATTTTCCTAATCAATCGCTGTACCTAGCCAATGCACGCCCGAGAAAAGGCCCAACATGAAGTGATGTACCACATGGTGGCTAGAAGTACCTGGTTCTCCACCACTCTATCTGTAAGAGAGAGCCTCACTGAGCTCCAGTATAGAAGCTTCTTCCAAATCCTTAGAATAAGCGGAGCCAGTTGTCTGCTACTTGGGAGAGATGTCAATGCAACCGAGATATCAAACCGGAGTGCCCCTTGGGAAAGCCTCAACTATTCTCAAATTCGGGGGTAGGTGCTCAGCCTACCTAGAAACCACATGACTTGTGCTAGTCGATCTATGCTCCTGATGTGCAGTAAAAAATCTCCATCACCTCTGCAAATCTCTGGAGACTCCCAACATCACCTAAAAGGAAGGCTGTTGTGTCATCTGTAAACTCTGAATCCAACAACTCCTCCTGCATACAGAGGGGGAGGCACAATCCCAACATCACCTAAAAGGAAGGCTGTTGTGTCATCTATAAACTCTGAATCCAACAACTCCTCCTGCATACAGAGGGGGAGGCACAATCCCTGAAGCTCGGTCTCCTGGGGGCAGAGAGAAAACTACTCATGGCCTTGGCGATGAAAAGAAAGAGGTAAGGTATTAGTGGCAGGCCTGCAAAACCGAGCGGGAAAGGGGGAATCTGTTACCTCGAGCCGCTTGAATGAGGACCTGGCTATGCGAGGCTGAGTAAACTCCAAAACCCCATGAATCCACTCATCTGGGAATCCCATCGGGCTCATTGTTCCCTCTAGAAATCTCAAGTCCACCCTATCATATGCTTTCTTGAAATCTAGGAGAAGCACAATGAGGTCCTGCTGCCGCATCCTAGCCGAAGCTGTCACCTCCCAGAAGGTAAAAATGTTGTCTAGGATGCTCCTATCCTAAACAAAGCCAGTATGAGTGTCATGGATCAAGTTTGGGAGAAAAGGCTAAAGTCTCTTGCAAATGGCCTTGGCCAATATCTTGTAGGTTGTCCCAACCAAGGAGAGTGATGGGTCTCCACGATCGAATCTCCAATCTGTTGCCACCCTCCTTGTTGGGAATCAAGTGAAAGCCCTCTGAATGCCTCTTTGGCATGACAACTGTAATCTCATAATTTCATTGAAGGAAGCTCGAAGGCCACCTTTCATGAGGTCCCAATGGTGAAGAAAGAAGGAGACTGGAAGCCCATCTGCCCCAGGGCATTTACCCCTGGGAAGTGCCGTCAATGCCTCCACCAACTCCTCAGCACAGTAAATGGTGTCAATAAGAATGACCAAAGAGAAGGGGGAACCACCTTCCTTGTATGCCACTAGACCCTCTTGCATGTGTCACCGCCTATGCAGATGCTTGGGTAAGAGTAAGGAGGGATCTAAAAAAGTGCATCATGATGGCTCTCACCTGGGGGGGATCTGAAGCAATAGCTCCATCCTGGCCATGCAACCTGCGAATAACATCTCTCCTCCTCTGGAGACCAGCTATCTCAAAGAAATTCAAGTGACTCTATTGCCTGCCTGTGTCCAGAAAGAGGCCCTAGCATGATACCTGTATACCACCCTCCTATGGATCTGATCTCCGTGCACAGTGGCGCAAGCTGACTCTCAATCAATTGTCTAGCTGGGGACCTCTCCTGAAGACGTTGTACAGAAGCAATGCTCCTCCTCAAACTCCTCTCCTGCTCCCGGAAACTATAAAAGTGTTACTTTCATCAATATTGATTTTTATGCATAAATAGATGCATAAAAGAGTTTTTTTAATTATAAAAGTGTTACTTTCATCAAAATGAATTTTTATGCATAAAAGAATTTTTTTATTATAAAAGTGTTACTTTCATCAAAATGGATTTTTATGCATAAATAGATGAATAAAAGAATTTTTTTATTATAAAAGTGTTAGTTTCATCAAAATTTATTTTTATACATAAATAGATGCATAAAAGGATTTTCTTTTATATAAAAGTGTTATTTCCATAGAATTTGGATTTTATGCATAAATAGATGCATACAGAATTTTATTTAATATCAAAATGAGAGTTCTCTTTAATCATTGTTTAAATCCCATGAATATTGGTAAATGAATAAGTAAATACTCTAAGAAAGAAAATTCTACTGTTTCAAATTCTATAAGATAGTAATGAGAAATTCAGAAGATCTATCGAAGTTGAAATTTTAGATAAATGATTAAAGAAAATCGAGTCTTGTCCAAATGTGCTCTATCTTGGTGCATATCTCTAAGTCCTGAATGAGGTTGTCAAGAATCCTTGAGCTCACATGCATATCATGCCTCCAGGGGTCCTCTAAGGACAAAATAACCGGGGCGTGATCAAAAAAGGAAGTACCTGCCAAAATACCAATCATACCCCCTTGGCTGCAAGCCCACTCATCATCAACATAAAACCTGTCAAGTCTGAAGAGGTTGGGGCTAGTGCTCCTCCTATCCGATCTCAAGAAGAAGAGGCTGCCAAGGCTACACCCAAACTCGAGAAGATGCCAAGGGTCCTATTTCAAGAATCATCTCCTCTCCTAGGCCGAATACTTTGCTCTTGAAACTATGGTCATGCCACCTCCAAGCTTGTCCTTTGCTGTCTCTATCATGTTAAAGTCACCACCCAAGCACCAAAAGTCAGCCTGAGGGAGGGCCTTTCATACTGAGCTCCAGAAGAGGGCTCTACTTGAGCAGCATTTCACAGAGCATAAATGTTGAGGAAGACAACGCTATCCTCTCCAATAGTAATGGTAATCCACTGAGCCCACCTTGGAACAATGACTCCTGAACCAGTTACGGCCAGCAAACAGCTGCTCACTCTCACAACAATAATAAACAAGGGGCCAAAGGATGGGGACCAGAAAAAATGACTCTTTTCTAGAAGAATCTTCTGGCATCTGTGGGGGTGCGGCCCTCTAAGAGATGATGCTCTTGGAGGAAAAGAATGTCTATGGGTCCCCCCATATGGCCCTCTGAAGCTTGCCTCTCATAGAACACCTCATCTCTGAAAGCACTCAGGCCCCCCCCTAAACCTTGAATGTTCCATGAAATGATCCACACATTAATCTCGGTGTGATGCACTAGCGGAACTACTCGAAGAGTCTCGGGCGAGGGATTAGATGGGGAGTAGTAGCAATTCATGTGAGGGCGAAGACACGCTAGACGGGCACTAATCCTATCCTCCATGTGGCTCCACTTTGTACGAGTGTGAGGATATGCATGCTCCGGACTTCATCGATCACAATAGAGGTATCTGTAAGAGGGGGGAAGAAGTATCGTGATAGATGTATGCATGAAGACAAAAAGAAGCACCTCCAAGCTAGTGACTACCATCTCCCCGTCCTGGCCTCAATGAGCAGAGCCTCCAAGCTCCATCCTAGCCAAAGGCTAGAAATGGGTGAGAATGTCAGTGATGCACAAGTCATGTAGGTGGTGAGAGATTTTGACTACCTATCCCTAAACGGCAGTTGCCACCATCTCGAGATCCCACTTTGTCCTCGGGGCTACACTGAAGGGGAAAGATAAGATCATCGCGCCATTACCTAGTGTAGAGGGCCTGGAGTGGTGGAAAACCACACATACTCAAACGAGAGCTGCTGTCTCCTCAAATATGTTGGTTCCTTTCATTGGTAGACATCGGAAGAAACTGTAGTCCACTGGCTATCCTAGGATCCTTGGAGCCCTCAGCGGGGAAGCGGCAATGGTTATCTCTAACGGCTCAGAAAATCAATGAATCAGGTGACGGACGGATCCGATCGGTTGCCTCCACACCGAGTCAAGGGCTACATGGGGGCAATGAGAATGCTCCGGGGAGAGGCGCAAGGGGGGGGGAGGGCTTGGATGATAAGGGTGGGGTGGGGGGAACTACGGTGGGGTAGGGGGGCAGGGGGACAGGGGGGAACTACGGTGGGGCAGGGGCAGTGACAAAATAGGGAGAGGAGGAGGAGGAGGAGGGGGAGGTGGCAAGGGAGGGCGGAGAGACGGAGAGGCAGGGGGTGCTGCTGGGAAAGATCCATCGGAGAGGACAACTACAAGGAGGGGCTCGCTGCGTGGGCACAGAGCGGTCGGTCGGCCTCTCATATCACAAGGGGCCGCGGGGGGGGATCTTGATGAGGAATCGGGCAGAATCGGTGGGGCCGGAGGGGCCCTCTTTGGACTGGCAAGGGCTTGTCACCAATGGAGAAATCCTAAGATAAATGCTCATAATGGTTCTCTGACAAAACCGAATCCTCGTGAGATTTGCCAGCCTATCACGCGTGGCGGCGGGTGACGCTTGGCTCGGGTGGTCATTTAGTTGCCACCCGTCTGCCACTCGCTGATAGTTGGGTCATCAGGATTTGGGGTTTGATGCTCTGTTTCTGGAGGGCCTACCTCTCTCCCTGCCCCTTGCTGAGGATCAACACGAGAAATGGGGGCAGGAACCACTCGAGGCGGTCTCCTCGCTTACCGCCTAGGGCAAGCTCTGCCAAGATGGCCCATCTGCCCTGGAGATGAAAAATACTCTACGTGTTGTTGTATAGGGAAAGGATGACTTGAAAGAGGTCCATGAGCTGTTTGTGTGTGGGGCAGCTACCAACAAGTTTGTAGACCAGCGTGGAGGCCTCAAGAGAGGCAACTGTCATAGGCAAAAACCTGAAAATTCGCTTCAGAGAAGGAAATGCAAGCAACGACGACCTTGATTGGGGATGACGAAGAGGTGCCATAGAGTCGTCTTGAGGGCGAAGACCAGAAAGGCCGAAGCTTGCCTAATAGAGCAAAGACCCCAGAAGCGTGAAGCACCAACCTGCACGGGAGAGGCAAAGTGAAAGAGGCATAGAAAAGACGAAAGAGTTTTTTTTTTTGGGGGGGGGGGGGGGGGGGGGGGGGGGGGGGGGGGGACGAAACGGGAAAAAGAAAGAAAGGAAAAACGAAGGAGGTAGAGAAAAGGAGAAAGGGAATTTTATTTTTAATTTTTAATATTATTTGGAAAGGGGGAAGAAACAGGAAAAAGAAAGAAAGAGGGGACGGGAAAGGGCGAAGGGAGGCCGGAAGAAGGAGGGGGTGGGCTAGGCGGAGGAGAGAGAGGGACGGGACAAGGCAGGCAAAGGAGGAGGAAGCGGGTGAAAAGAGGGAGAGAAGGGGAGGCAACACTGGGGGAAGGGCAGCGCTGGAGACGGGCAACGGGGCGGCACACGATAGCCCACAGAGGGGGAGGCGAGCAGCGGGAGAAGAGGGAGGGCGGCAACAGAGAGAAGAGAGCAAGGGGGCAACGACCAGAAAGCTAGCGTAGGCAACGCAAAGGGGGGGTGGCGCAGGCGACTTGAAGGGGGGGAAGATCACGAGCTCGATATTCGACCATTACCAATTCCGCTTTGCACTCCACCTTATTCATTCTCAACCTTTTTGAAGTCAAGAAAGTAGCATTGTAGCCACTACTAATAACAACATAAATTGAGTCATGATATTTTGGAGGCATTAACTTATAGAGGAGGTGCAAGAAAGATGCCTACTCATCACATGGAGTAGACAACAAGGGTGTAGGTCACCATCCTAGATCTCATATGGACGAAGCTGACTATAAAAGCTTGGGCATGAGCACCAAGAAGACATAGATGTCTATAGAGTGAATATGATCAAAAAGGTACAATGCCCATGAGCCCTATGTGTAATATAGCCCAAGCCCCCCAAAAGTACACATGTAAATGACCCTAAGCCCAAGTGCCTAGGCCCCATCCCCCATATGCATGTGTAACCAAATCTATTTCATCCTCAAAATCAAAGGGTGGTCGTGCACAAAAACATATACAAGAGGCTACAAAATCCAAAAATGCACTCATGGCCTAGGTGTATGGGGATCAAAAACATGTCCATGACACCTGCCTAGATTGAATGGAAAGGATAGGAGGGTGTTGTTGATGGCAGCGATGCTAATGATAATGATGCCTATATTGAATGGAAATCCAAGCCATGCATGACCCATGAACGTATCGTTCCTACCTCCTCCTAGATCAAATGGATAGTATAATGCACCACATCCATTGATGAGATGCATCCAATGTCCCCCTGGGTCAAAAGGATAATGCACCCATGCATAGGACCCCGTGGGTACATGATAGTCCGTATAGAACCACCCACTTGGATCATACATGAATACATCATGATGGTGTATTAATCTCACATATGTATCATGTCCAAAAGTGAATGCCTAATATACTATGTGTGTGTCAATGCACATGAATCCATGAGCATCAAAAGAGAATTCCTCATACTCCATAGCCATCTCCATCAAATGTGAATCCATGTCCTCACTTCATCTATCACCATGCATAGGTCCATAGGCATGATCCACATCACAAGTGACTATCTGAGCATGATCCATATGTATCAAGGCATAATCCTCATCATTGTCCACATGACCCTCGTAGAGCTCATAGTCATAGAATCTCCACTCATCTCTCAAGAAAGGGTTTCCATACATCCTCCATGAGGTACCCAATAGCTGCTCACTACTAAATGCATGAGTAGCCTCATCATCGAAGTCATCCACATGCTCGCTAGCATCATAGAACTCATCCTCATCATAAGTAGCATATGTATGCACACTACCATCATCCACATCAACATAGATGCTCTCCTCATCAGTAGGAATGATGGTAGATGAGTCATCAACACTTGCATGAGAATCATCGTCACCATTACCAACAATGTATGTGTCTCCACCATGTGTGTAATACTTATACTCATGTGCAAGACCTATGTTAAATGTATCCTCATAGGCATTCCTTAAGAAGACTCACCATTTTTTTCAAGATTTGCAAAATCAAGTGTATGAAGCATTTAAGAATCCATTTGAAACCTTGATTAAGATCAAGGTTAAGATCAAGTGTATGAAGCATTTAAGAATCCATTTGAAACCTTGATTAAGATCAAATGTATGAAGCATTTAAGAATCCATTTGAAACCTTGATTAAGATCAATGGCATATGATTTACCACAAATAGTAGCTCCAAGGATGTAGAAAAATGTGCAAGTGAATCTACTTAAATCGCCACAAATAGCCACCTACTCTTCCCCAAGACCAAGCTTAAAGGGGATCTAGTTCTTGCTTAAGCTTTAGGTCATACCTTGGCTCAACTAAAATACCATGAAACGTGCCAAAAGGCGGGCCGAATTGCACATAAAAAAGTACAGAAAATGCCTTCGATTGAAGCAGGGATTCCAAGCAAAGTTTCTTTGGCTAGTCTAAACTTTGCTAAGCCTTAAGACATGCATTAGCTAAGAAAAAGACCTATTTGGATCCAAAATAGTCCAAAATCATGTAGTCTAATGGGAAGGAGATCTCCACAAAAATTGATAAGATCAAGCTTGGATCGAAGGCATTGTCTTGTTCAAAAACAAAGCCCTATGTTAATGCTAGTGCTCAGCCAAAGATTGAAGTCCTAATTCCTTCAAGATCAAGCAAGAATAAGAGAAAGAGTAAAATGTTTCTGGATTAGCACACTAATTAGGATTAGCAAGTTTTTTCCAAATTTAGTCCCATGATTTGAAATTAGGAGCAGCTCCCTCAAAATCTAGTCCTCTGCCAACCCATGGCCACAAAACTTAGGAAAGGTGAATCAAAAAGATCAAATCCACTCAATCAAGATCACCATGTCCCAATTCTTGATCAAGAAAATCAAGAAATCCAAGAATTTCTCAAATTTTCTTGAAACTAAGCTAAAAATGGATGAAAGGCTAGATTGTGATACCACTCATCACATGGAGTAGACAACAAGGGTGTAGGTCACCATCCTAGATCTCATATGGGAGAAACTAACCATGAAAGCTTGGGCATGAGCACCAAGAAGACATAGATGCCTATAGAGTGAATATGACCAAAAAGGTACAATGCCCATGAGCCCTATGTGTAATACAGCCCAAGACCCCCAAAATTAAATATGTAAATGAGCCTAAGCCCAAGTGCCTAAGCCCCATCCCCTGCACTTGGCTTTTAACTCCGAGCCAAATATTGCATAGATGAAAAAAAACGTACAACATATACCACAATGATGTCTCCACTCCAGTTATGAACTATACACCTATCATTAACAAATATGACCAGTAGGGCTACCCTAGGATTGGTTGGCACAAACAAGACTTCTAAGAGAGTGATTGTCCCACCATTTATAGTAGTGAGAACTTACCTTACCAACTTCTTTTACTAGATAAGAGGAGTTGTTTACACAGAGGATTACACACAACTCAAGTGAGAAAATAACATTAGGAGACCTTTGGACACAGAGGATTACACACAACTCAAGTGAGAAAATAACATTAGGAGACCTTTGGACATCTTTTGGGCCTTGTAAGGATTCCTAATTTTTAGGGATTAAGGCTAATTTTGTTCTTTCTTAAGGAGACAAGGTCAATCAAGAGGCCTATAACTCCCCGGTGGCAAAATGGACAATTTTCTTTTTCCATTTTGCAAGTTTTATACTTTGAAACTGACCCTAGACCCATATATATGTAAAACATTCAATTTTTAACCTTGATTTTCTCCTAAAATCCATTCTACCTCATCATCGAATGCCTCCACCTTTTTCTCCTTCATTTAATACCTCCACTTCCCCACCAAATCAACCAAATCAGTGTGGAAAGTGTCAAGATCTGTTGTCACTTTCCACATCATCAATCTCACAACTAAGGGGGGCCAAAAATAGTGATTTTTTGTTTCTCATTTTAGAAATTTTTTTCTTTAATTAAAAGTTATCCCAAAACCATATATATGTCAAAAAATCAATTTCAACCTCTTTTTCCCCCCAAAATTGAACTCTCTCTCTCTCTCTACTCATCTCTCTATTGTGAGCTTGGCTTGCATAGCCTCGCTCTATCCCTCTCTCTTCAATCCTCTCATTTACTCTCGGCTCTCCCTTTCTCTCTCTACTATGAGCTAATGGCCTACAAACTCTCTCTCTCTCTCTCTCTCTCTCTCCTGTGACTACATCCTCGCTCTCTCTAATCTCAACTCCTTGGAATATCTCTCTCCATTGTGAGCTTGGCCTACATAGCCTCACTCCATCTACTCTCAACTCTCCCTCTCTTTCTCTTTCTCTCTCTCTACTATGAGCTAATGGATTGCAAACACTCTCTCTCTCTCTCTCTCTCTCTCTCTCTCTCTCTCTCTCCCCCCTGTGACTAACACCATTGATTGAGTCAAATTACCTTCATGGGAATCTAAGGGATAGCTGGCAAGCATATACTTATGATTTGAGGCATACAATATTATTAGTTCAACTAGTTGTCACCGTGGTATATAAATTATAATCAGGGATTTCAGTGACGTAAACGAAAACATGTGAACATGTTAATAACATATGTTAATAACACAAAAAATCTTGTGATCACATGTTATATTCACAAAGTTTTCACAAGGGCCTAAAAAAATTATCTTTGTCGGGCATAAAAAATCTTCTTAGGTGGCTACTGACCTGCTATTATGTGAAGATGGTAACATGGGAACATGTGAATAGCTTATTCCCATGTGTAGCCAAGCTTTTAAGGGGTTCCCAAATGGCAAGTGACCTGTTATTTTGTGAACGGTAACATGAGAACATGTGAATAACTTGTTCACATGTGTTATTATCACAAAAAATCTTGTGATCACGTGAATATTAAATCCCTGATTATAATTTCAGAGTAGCTCTCAAGGTGTCACAATGATATGCCTACTATTATGCTTAAGCTATTACTTTTTACGCAATAGTGTTACCAAACACAATAACTACAAACAAAACAAGTTATGAGTGACTATAAACATCTATGGAGTTCCCTTATCCTTTCATTAATAGAGAAGTTAATTCCTCTACATTCTAATTGACATGCTTTAGATTATTTTAAGAGCTCATCTCTCTCTTTTCCTCTTGTTATTGATTCTTGTTACTTTATCTAGTGATTTGCAAGTTCTAAGTACAAAGTGCGTGAGTCCTCAAGCTCTTTAATGACCATTTTGTAACTAAATTCAGTTAGGGAGAATTGTGTATTGCTTTAGATGGAAGCCTATGCTATGTGTGGGAATGATATATATAATCCTTACATTGAATGTAGGGATGGGATTCTAGTGGTGCTAGGGAGTTATTAGAGATAATTTGTTAAATTGAAATCTCAACTTGTATTAGTTTCATTTAGGGTGTATGTCTCATTGAGAAAAAGTTATTATCTACGAGGTTCAATGTTCAAAGAGGTTGAGGTTCAATGTTCAAAGAGGTTGATGATGTAGTGTACTAGAAACATGGAACAAGCTAGTGTTTGAGCACATGGTTTGTGCAAGCCACATTATGTGTCATATTAATGAGTGAAAAAGGAATATGTACTTGTATTAGTTTTTTTTTAGGGTTTATGGTCATTGAGAAAAGGTTATTCTCTATGAGGGTCAATGTATAGAGGTAAAGTTTGATGATGTCGTGTACTAGAAAATGGATCCATCCAGTGCTTGGTTTGTGCAAGCCACATGATGTGTAATATTATCCAGAGTGAAAATGAATGTGTAATTTTTTTTATAGAGCTATATATTAATGTGTACTTTAGGCTCTCTTTTTCAAAGGCTTTTGTATTTAGAGTGGCATGAATTTTAAGCATTACCATTTTGCTTACCTTTATGTAATCAAGTTTTTAGTCATCTTTTTTTTTTCCAATTTTGGATTTATTTAAGTGCTTTGATACATCCTAACTCTTAGGAAATCAAGTTAGTATCATAAGTTTTTATGGAGGATAAACACATACCTTAGACCTTAGAGTTATCTTTATTTATTTTTTGTGGGTCTAACTTGATTATATTGGCTATAAGGTACTAGCTAAGGGGTTGTATAATCATGTTTCATTAGGATAGTGTACTTTTATATTGAGGCAATCTATCTTTGATGTGTAGAGAAAAATAGAGACTGAGAAGCTTTATGCAAGCTAAGAGAGTAAAAAAAGAGAGGAAGAAATATATGGATGATGACATCATCAAGACAAGAGATTGGTAACCAAAAGGAAGGAAAGTGATAGCAACAATGTAGCATAGGGTGAATCTAGACACTATGGAGCAACAAGTAGTATGAATTCTTCAATCTACCTTCTTACTAGCCTAGTGTCATCAGAGCATAAGGCAAACTTAGACACTATGAAGCAACAAGTAGTATGAACTCTTCAACGAGTCTTCAACGTACCTTCTCACAATTCTATTCTCCCCTCTCAACCATCAAAATAGAGTTCTTCATAGTAGACTACATCATAAGTAAATTCTTAGAAGGTAACCTTTCCTCAACTCCAACACCCTCCTACCAAGGGTCATGCGGAGAACCTCTTTCCTTGATCCCAACTAATCATTTCACTTCAATGGAAAATTTAGACATCAACTTTATCTCTAGCACATGAGTAGTAATAAACATTTGGTGGTACTATCTTACAAATAAACCCCTCATGTCTCTATCATGGTTGAGAGAGAGAGTGTGTGCATGTGCATGTGCATGTGTGTTTGTGTGAATGCATGCTTATATGTGTGTGATGGTCCAAAACTTTGGTAGCATCATCTTGAAAATAGCCATAGCCCCTCTTATCTCTATCATGCGATGGTTGCAGGATCAAGGTGTCCAATTTTGTCCACTCAGGCACCCTGTAAACAGTAAAAAAAATAGGGATTTGTTTACCATGGCTAATCTCTCCTAGATAATGAAAGAATTTTCTTTCAATTTCTTTTGTTAGAACATCATATGCAAATTTGGAAATATAGTTGCATAATCTGATTAAGCATTAGATAGTTGAAAGTCCATTTTCTTAGGTACAAAGTCAATGTATACACCTTGTCCCAAATTTGGACTGATTCCATAACTTACTAATAGCTTTTACATATAAACTCATATGAAATTACCACTTTGGACCTTAGATCTCCACATAATATATCGCTTAACTTGATTTTTAAAGAAAATTTTAAGCTTTTTGTCTATTTTTTTTAAATATTTCAAGGTCTTTAAAGTGTTATAATATATGCTAATTTTTTTACCCACAATAACTACCACTTAAAATGCTCAATGTTGTAGATCAAAAGAGTGGTAGATAGTGAGACATTAGTAGAATGTGGTGGTTAGTCAAAATTACAAATCTAATGGTTGGATTTTTTATGATCTCTTTTCCAAAATTCTTCCAGGCTATTAGAAGGCCTGCAAATATTAATAATCTAATTAGTAAAATTATATTTTTGATGTAAATCATTTAAAATCTATAGAGATTAGTGTACTTGTAATGGTGTATCTATAGAAAAAAAGTTAGATCACTCTAAGTATGGAAAGATCATTTTTATCATTTCATATTTTTGATTAATTAAACTAATTTATATTGATTTAAGTTGCATTTGGTTTATTTGAGTGAGTGTGTATTTTCTATTAGTTGCTTGATCTCATTTGAAGTACCTTGCCCTCCCAAATTTTCTCTCCAAGCATTGTCCGAGTCCAGCATAAACTGGACACGCTAATCTTGCAACAACCCCATCATTGAGTGAGTGTGTATGTATACATATATACACATCCTTTTTCCTCTTCATATGTAGGGACCCACCAATAGGGTGTTCTAAAAAATATTTGAGGCACCTAAAAATTCCCTCATCTTACATATTTTGTGGTTGTGTTGACCCATTTTCCTTACATTAGGAGTTAGATTCTTTTCTAAGTTTGAGTGTGGATTCCTTGGGTTGCGCTCTCATCGCTCTCCTTGTACGAAGATGGTCAAGGTGGTTAAGGTGGCCGGTCACTCCGGAAAAAAAAAAAGGGGATAATGGAGTGTGCTCCCCCTTTGCACACAAATATAGATATATACTAGTAACTAATATTTTTATTTATTTTTAAATTATTTTTCAAGTTGCTGCATGGATTCCCCTTTGCACACAAATATAGATATATACTAGTGTTTTATCTATTTATTTTTTCAAGTTTGCTGCATGGGTTCTTGCACGGTGCACTACATGAGTGAGCACTTGCACCCTTGCATTTCACCAGCTACTTCTCGCATTACAGTTCCTTTGTACTTGTTGCTTATGCACACCATCTTTTGCTTGCACTTGTTGGCTTCTCGTTTTTTGCGCATGCGAACCCCAGCTTCGACTGCCTTGCAGAAGCTATCGAGACGAACCCTCATCAAGCCTCATTGACCCTAGACCTCATGAAGTCCGATTAGCAGCACAAGCACACATTCAGCTCTTTGAGAACAATACAGACTGGCAATAAGTTAATCACATGACAAACGGTGTTTACTTAGGTGACATGTGATCGTGAATCAATGCCACTTGGATTCATCATACTAAGCAAGCGATGTATGAAAATCCATTCATGGCCAAAAAGTTAGAGAGAATAGCAAGAACAGGTGGATGAAGATGCATTCTTAGTCAAAAGAAAAGATTTGGTTCACCTCCTTGTTGGCCCCATGCCATGATGATGAAAAAATTAACGACGAGAAAATATATGCACAAACGGAAAGATCATAATTCAGTGTGGCTTGATGAATTTATGTAGCACGCATGGTGCCACATCTTTGGATCTCTCAACAAACAGGAGCCAGAGATAGCATGAAGAACCATGTTATCAATTGGTGTCCTTGAGCTAGTAAACTGAGTGATTAATAAGGCTCTGAAGTGAGGGAGCTGCAATATCAGCTCAGTAATGGTTGCTGGAACCAGAGCAACAGTCATGCGTTAGGCAACGTTACACCACGCAGGGTTCCGCATAGGTAATTGGGTACAACCTGGGATTCCTGGCACAATACATGCAGATGCATTCAAGGAATAAAAAGCACACGCGGACGGACAAGGACGAGGAGGTACTGGTGGACGTGGTGGTGGTGATGGTGTAAGCGCATGCATCATCATGAAGTTTCCAGGAGCTGTCGGATGCGCAGGCAAAGCTCGAAGCACGGTTATAGGGCCAGGGTGAGGGGATGGCAGACAGGGAACGGTACTAGGTTGCCGTAGCTGGGTGGCAACAAGAGTAGGACCAGCTGCGACCAGCTGACTAGCGGGCTGCTGCAGGTGCTGTCGAACGGCTGGTCGACGTTGGTAGCAGCGTGGCTGCAAAGTTGCAGTCTGCTTGTTGTAGGAGGAAGACCTGCAGGCATTGATGCCATGACTACGGCCGATGTGAAGAAAGGTTTGCAAGGGCCGACGGTTGGGGAGACAACGACCACGCTTGGCGAGCCAGTCAGCTGTCTCATTGCCGGGGATGCCACAGTGGGCGCGCACCTTCTTCACGTTGACACGGCACGGCAACGATTGGGCGGCCTCCACAATACGGCGGAGGATGGCCAGGTCATGGTGGGCGGAGGTGAGTGAAGGGTCGGTGATGGGCTTGGTCTGGAACATGTCCAACATCTGCAGAGCAGAGAGAGAGTCGGTCCACACAGTCACCTCTTGGTGGCGTTCGTGCATGAAGTCTTCATCGTGGTCGAGCAAGGACTCTAGCGCACAGCAGATGCCCATGAGCTCTACAGAGGCAATGTTGATTGAGATAGACATGTCCAACAGTATTTTTACAGCCAAACCTGTGTCTTCTGACTCAAAGTAGACTCCATACCCAGCGCTCTCATCGCTCTCCTTGTACGAACCATCGGTGAAGATGTTGTAGGTTGCAGATGAAGAGATCGCAGAGAGGTCCACCCTTTCTGATGTGTCGATGGCCAGCATGATTGAGAATTAAAGGAAGCTCAATGCTTGTGTGCTCAAGAAAATGGAGAACAGGGGGGCTTATATAAATGCTTGTTCGTACTTTTCCTCCTGCTTTTTGCTTTTCGGCGTAGACGCGGCCACTATGCTTTTTAACCAAAATGCAACTTTTGTACCGCTGGCGTCACGGAAGGCGCCCACCATGATTTGCCACGTAGGCTCCATTTAAATGGAGAATTGTAATTTCAAATATCAGTGTCGCCGGGCATAACGGAATCAAAAAACTTATGATTACAACTTTACACATTTCACTTTTTTATCTTAAAACTTTACACATTTCACTTTTTTTAAATATATAAAAAATCTTCACATATTTATGAAATATATTATAATAATTAAACTACCTTAGTTTACTATTTTTTTAAGATTTGGAATTTTTTTTATTTTGCCACAGTTGTAATTGCTCTCCTTAAAGAAGGAATCAAGCATAATCTCACAAAATCAATTCCCTTAATAATAGTGCCTTGAGAAGAGCCATAATAAAAGTGTAGTGCCTTGAGAAGAGCCATAATAAAAGTGCCTTGAGAAGAGCCATCTTCTTATAGAAATTCAGTATCCATGAGATGTTCACATGTCATTCTTCTCTACTCGATATGCTTGATTTGATCTTTTCCTTTTCCTTTTTGAGCTTCTTGTTAGCTTGATAATGCAGAAGAGTCCATGTTAAGCTTGGAATTGTGCTCAATTTCAGTGAACCTTCCTTGCCACCTTAGAAAC
Organism: Cibotium barometz; assembly: GCF_041138505.1. Taxonomy (NCBI): domain Eukaryota; kingdom Viridiplantae; phylum Streptophyta; class Polypodiopsida; order Cyatheales; family Cibotiaceae; genus Cibotium; species Cibotium barometz. The sequence continues at coordinate 26,554,943 of NC_141087.1, forward strand.
TAGGGGGCTGACCCGTGCTTCGCACGCATATAATTTTGAGCTTGATATTTTTCAAATTCTACCCCTTCACGATAGGCTTTCTAGCCTTATCCCACTTTACACATCATCATCCATGTGGCACTCCCTTTTCCACTCTTTTGGTCAACACTCACACTCCATTCAATATTACATGTGGCATTTCTATCTTGCCACAATATCTTGCACCTTTAGGGTGCTTTCCCACATACACACAACACCGCGATTACATCTCTCAACACCCCCTCTTAATCGAGGTGTTCTACAACTCACCCATCATCCATCACCCATATCAATGTAGCATTGCACAAACGCAATCGCTACCTCTCAACACTCCCCCTCAATGATACATTGAAGTGTCCATCAACCAGTCATGTGTGCGCGTGTCTACCATCTTAGACACCTAGTCCGTTTTGAGCCCACTTGCTCACAGCGCGGAACCACTGAGTCTGATTTGAACAATATGGAAGTTCCGGTGGGAACCAACCCATGCGCATGCACCTTACACGTGCATCGCTTATGCACATATTGTAAAGATGCAGGGGGGAAGAGAGCTTGAGCTCTTGCAAGCACACACACACACTCACAAAACCCTAATAGAGAACACACAAGGTGAGAGGCTGAAAATCTTCTTCTTCTCTACTCAACACTCAACACACAAGGTGAGAGGCTGAAAATCTTCTTCTTCTCTACTCAACACTCAACACACCATATACAAGATAAGAACTCGTACACAATAATATGAAAGGTACTCAACCAATACATACACGGGTTCTCTATAGTGTGAACCCGACTAAATGAGCTGGCGCTATAACTATGCCAGTCTCTAGAATGGCTGTCACACAGCCTGTCATCCCACTGGCCGCATATCTCCCATGATCTCACCAACCATGCCAGTGGTGTAGGTGTGGGGCCTATCCCCTAGGCGGGTCATCAGTGGCCACCGCCTCACTAGACGAGCTCGATATCTCAACACTCCCCCTCGAGCTCAACTCCATCTCATGTACACCAAGCGAAGCCCTGAATCTGCGGAGCTTCTCTGTACCCAATGCTCTGGTGAAGATGTCAGCTACCTGATCCTCTGTGCTGACATAAACAAGGTCAAGGTCTCCTACCAAGACCTTCTCTCTGACGAAGTGGTAGTGGACCTCTATGTGCTTCGTACGAGCATGAAAGACTGGGTTCCTGGCCAACTGTATATGACAACTTGTCTATCCACTGATAGACCCAAATCTCCAAGTAGCTTTCTCAACCAAGCTACCTCACATGCTGCCATAGCAGCTCCTCTGTACTCGGCCTCCGTACTCGATAGAGCAACCGTAGGCTGCTTCTTGCTGCTCCAAGTCACAGCAGCACTTCCCAAAGAAAACATGAATCCACTGGTAGATCTTCTGTCTAAGATACTACCAGCCCAATCAGCATCTGTGTACCCATGTACACATATCTCTGTCCCAGTCTCATAGAATTGTCCACAATGTAAAGTAGACTTCACATGCCTCAGTATGCGTCTCACTGCATCCAAATGCGGTTTCCGTGGAACCTGCATAAACTGACTCACCAACCCAACAGCATAGCTCAAATCTGGTCTGGTGATCGTCATGTAGATCAAACTTCCTACTATGCTTCTGTACATAGTAGGATCCTCCAAGATCTCTCCTGAATCTGCGCTCAACTTGCCATTCTAATCCAATGGCACAGAAATAGGCTTACAGCCTGTCATACCATACTTGGACAACATGTCCAAGCCATACTGTCTCTGCAGAGTAATCCAATACCATGTGGTGACCTAATCACCTCAATGCCCAAGAAATATCTGAGCTCCCCCAGATCCTTCATCTCGAACTTCTGTCTAAGCAAGATCTTTACCTCAAAGATCTCTGCATCATGGTCCCCTGTAATGATCAAGTCATCTACATAGATGACAACAAGCACAACCCCTCTATCACCATGTCTCACATACAAATGAGAAATCTGCATTGGTTACATGAAAGCCAATAGTGACAAGATATTCATCAGAAATCTTGTCAGACCATGCTCTTGGTGCTTGCTTTAAGCCATACAAGGCTTTCTTCAACCTGCAAACATGCTCAGGGTGACCCACATCCTCATAACCAGGTGGCTGCAACATATACACCTCTTCTTGCAAATCCCCATGCAAGAATGCATTCTTTACATCCATCTGATGTAAAGACCATTGCTTTGACGCAGCCACTGCTATCACAACTCTCACCGTTGCCATCTTGGCAACTGGGCTGAAAGTTTCCTCATAATCAATCCCATATGTCTGCGCATATCCTTTGGCTACCAATCTAGCCTTGTACCTGTTTATGCTTCCATCACTGTTATGTTTAACTTTGTACACCCACTTGCATCCAATGGCTTTCTTGCCTTCAGGCAATTGCACTGAATCCCAAGTTTCATTTCCATATAGTGCATCCATCTCCTCATCCATAGCTTTCTCCCAACACACATTTCCAACAGCCTCATCAATGCATGTGGGCTCTACAACCTGCACAACCTTTGCCATATATGCATAGTGATGTGCCACATAACCATCATATGTAAATCTCTGCACAGGGTTCTTCACTCTCCCTGATCTTCGCAGCTTTTCATTCATGGCTTCCATAGCCTTCTTTACACCACAGGTGTTCTCATAGCTGGGATCCCAAGCTCCTCATCAAGGCTCATATCTGAGCCACTAGACTCTCCATCAACATGAGAATGCCCTGCAGAAATGTCAGGCATACCAAGGGGCTCAACTACTTTCTCTTTTCCTTTACGTGATGTACTAATCACATTTGCAGGGCTGGTATTATGACGCAGCCTGCCACTCCATGGTCTATCAATAGACCCACTAGTAGACGAGGACTCTCCTGGTCCACTCAAAGACTGTGATTGCTGACCTGCATTTTGTGCAACCACACTTCCACTCACATTTATGACGCAGCCTGCCACTCCATGGTCTATCAATAGACCCACTAGTAGACGAGGACTCTCCTGGTCCACTCAAAGACTGTGATTGCTGACCTGCATTTTGTGCAACCACACTTCCACTCACATCAGCCCCAACAGCTTCTTTTTCAACAGCATACCAGCTGCTCATCTCATCAAAGACAACATCCCTGCTTACCCTCAACTCACGTGTAGCAGGGTTATAACACCTGTATCCCTTTTGCTCAAGGGAATATCCAATAAACACACATTTTTCAGCTTTCGGATCCAGCTTAGTTCTCAGCTCATCTGGCACATGCACATATGCAATGCATCCAAAAACTTTCAGATGAGACAAATCTGGTTTTCTGCCAGTAAACCTCTCCTCTGGAGTTACATCATGTATGGCTGCAGTTGGAGTTCATGATGTATACTGCTGTAGAAACAACCTCAGCCCAATAGCAATGCGGCATATTCTTCTCTTCCATCAATGCTCGCGCAATCTCAGCAATGTGTCTGTTTTTCCGCTCAGCAACTCCATTTTGCTGCGGAGTGTATCTGCATGTATACTATCTCCGAATACCATTCTTCTTCAAATATTCAGAGAACTCATTGGTGGAGAAGTACTCTCCCCCTCCATCTGACCTTAGGCACTTTACATATTTTCTTGTTTGCTTTTCAACCAAAAATCTGAAATTCTGAAAGTGAGTGAACACCTCACTCTTCTCCTTCATGAAATATACCCACACTTTCCTTGTGTGGTCATCAATGAAAGTCACATAATACCTGCAGCCTCCCATAGATATGGTCTTCGTAGGACCCCATACATCTGAATGCACAACATCTAGTGCATTTCTGCTCACATATCTGTTACGTGGAAACACATGCTTTGTTTGCTTCCCAAATTGGCATGCTTCACAGATTTTATGCATACCTTCCACTTTAAATTTTGGCAGCCTTGTCACAATTCCTTTTGTCTGCATAGACTTCAATCTCTGCACATTCACATGTCCAATTCTTTTATGCCATATGTCTGTGTCTGCAACAATTCCTGAACCATTTGCAAACATCGCAGCACTCATCTCAGGCATGTCTACATCCAACGTAAACATTCTGCCCACTCTGTTGCCTTTTGCAACCAACCTGCACTTGTCTTTGAAATCTTCAACATAACACCCATCAGGGTTAAACCGAACCTGCAAACCCTGCTCAATCATCTGGCCAACTGAAACCAGATTCTTTGTTATGTTCGGTACATGAAGTACATCTGCAAGGTACTTCACTTTGCCATCCTGCATAGACAATGGCACATCTCCAACGTGGGCAATTGGATGAGCAGTGTCATCCCCTGTTTCCACAAAACCTGGTCTTTCCGGGTTTTTCATCTCCTTGAACCACTCCCCATGACTTGTCATGTGGTTCGAAGCGCCTGAATCCACATACCATACATTATCTTTTTGTGCTGCATCAACATTTTCAGACATGGCATTCACGACATGCTGCATAACAAACAACCTTTCATTATCCTCATTATTTCTGCTTGAGGATGCATAGTTGTTTTGCTGCACTTTCCCATTTTGCATGTCAGCCTGCTTCTTATAACATTCTGCCTGCACATGTCCAGGCTTACCACAATAATAGCATTCACGTGCATCATTATACTGCCTTTGCCAATTTCCACGGCCTCTTTGACTCCCCCTGTCTCTGAATTTGCCTCTTCCACTTGCGTGTTGTTGTTGTTGTTGATTTTGGGACTGTTGTTGTTGCTGCTGCTGCTGGCCATAATTCTGATTACCTGTCCTCTACCTCGTCCTCTTCCTGAACTCGTGTAGAAGGCCCGTTGCTCTGAACTGTTTTTACTTTATGAAGACTGTTGGTCTTCACCCAAGTTCTTCTCTTCGATAATCAGCATAGACACCAAATCTGTAAAGTTGGGAATGTTTTCCCGAGTCTGAATAGACGTCTTGAACGCCTTGTATTGTGGCCCGAGACCACGTAGACAGACTTCCACCTTGTCATCATCATCTACTGACACACCAATAGATGCAAGGGATTCCACAATACCCTTTATTTTCAGCGCATAATCATTCACAGACATGCTCTTTTTCTCCACAGTATGAAGTTCATTCTTCAACTGTATCTTACGTGCCTTGGTATTTGTTTCATAGAGCTTTACCAAGGTGTCCCACGCCTCCTTGGGGGACTTGGCATCCTGAATGTGCCCAATCATGGTGTCCTGTATACTAATGGATAGCCAATACATAACCTTCTTGGCTCCTTGGTTCCAGTCTTTAAACTCGTTCACATCTGCAGCAGTCGGGTTTATATCCGGTATCTCCGGTGCCTCTTCATGCTCACCTTCTATGTAGTCCCAATAGCCTTTTCCCCTTAGGAAATTTGTCAACCTGAACCTCCAAGCATGGAAGTTATTCTTATCCAGCTTCTCAGCCACAATCTGTGTTATGCCATCATTAGACATCTTGCCAAACACACAATTTTACTAGAAACTGCACTGGTTTTTCTGCACAACTGCTGTATTTTCTGCACAGCGGTACTGCAGTCCACTCAAATGTCACAACCAGTGACCTCAATGTGCATACATACACCCAATGGCAACTGTAGACCTCTTTGTAGCACCCACAGTGTCTGCACAGCCAATCTATCTTCCTGCAGTACTTAAAATAGAGTTCTGCAGAGAATCGATGACTTACCTGCAGTGCTCGAAATCGCCTGCTTTCTGAAAAACGGAGGTCCAGACGCGCCTGAAACGCGTTTTCGGCCCGAAAATTTTAGTCCGAAGGACTGCATAGTTGCCCTATAGCTTTACTCCCGCGAAGAAAGCTCCTCAATCAGAAACCGTTTGCCGGTGCCTCCCGTAGAGCTCCCGACGACAAGGGTGTAGTCACCAACACAATAGGGAAGAGTAGTTGAAGCTCTTACCCTCGTACCGCTTCCTGTGGTTCTCTTGCTTGCAGCTCAGCCCTTAGCACAAACCAGGCTCTGATACCATGTAAAGATGCAGGGGGGAAGAGAGCTTGAGCTCTTGCAAGCACACACACACACTCACAAAACCCTAATAGAGAACACACAAGGTGAGAGGCTAAAAATCTTCTTCTTGTCTACTCAACACTCAACACACCATATACAAGATAAGAGTACACAATAATATGAAAGGTACTCAACCAATACATACACGGGTTCTCTATAGTGTGAACCCGACTAAATGAGCTGGCGCTATAACTATGCCAGTCTCTAGAATGGCTGTCACACAGCCTGTCATCCCACTGGCCGCATATCTCCCATGATCTCACCAACCATGCCAGTGGTGTAGGTGTGGGGCCTATCCCCTAGGCGGGTCATCAGTGGCCACCGCCTCACTAGACGATCTCGATATCTCAACACATATCACGACAACCATTTTGAGCTTCTCGGTGAGCTCGGGTAGGTTACCATCATACCATGGGTGAATACACAGCTCGTTTTGAGCTTTAAGCTCGGGTACGGTTACCCATCTCATAATCATGGGTGAAAAATACAATCATTTTGTTATAAGGCACTAGGGAGAGAGGCACCACAAATCTCAAGTTGCCTCCACCCACCATCACGAACATGATGCCCAAAACATGCCTTTTTAAAGGCTTATAACACATGCATGGGAACACCCCTTGTCAAAGTTTTTTTAATAAAAAACTTAAAGGTTTTTTCCTTTTGAAAAAAATATTTTTCTGCTGACAAATTTGCAAACTCCAATGTGGCTACTCTTTGCACCAGTGTTGGTGTGGTGCCTGTCTCAGAATCGTTAGGGCCTGTGAGAGCTATTTGTCTTCTTCCATTGATGGCCAGCCTTCACAAACACACCATAGGCTTTTGCTTGATATAGGTCTTCATCTTCTAGCCTGAGCGCATCGTATAGAGATAACGTGGTCCATACACTCTTGTATCTACTGCTCCGGATGCTTCCACTTCAGTTGTTGCATAAATAGACTTGTTGCGTCACCAGCTCTTGCTCCGTTGACTGCATCTTTCTTTGCAATTTCCTGAGTAGTGCCATAGCTACAATCTTGCACTGCCATCTTCTTTTGCAGCCCTGCTTTGCTCTTGTGCCTGTTGTTTGTAAGATATGGAAAGTATCGCTAGCTTGGTGTGGACATCCACCTCCACGACTTTGTGGTTTGTAAGTGGCCCGTCACCAGCATTCGCTCCACTCTGTGTCGCTTGCCTACCGTCAGAGTGGCATAGAAGCAGATATGCAGAGCAGCAATACCCCTATGGTGGCTAACACATTCCTGGAGACAATCCAGCATCCTCTGTCTCCCGTAGTCTTCTTCAGCATGGCTTTCTTCTAGTCTGAGCTCGCAATGCATACTTTGATTAGGTCCTCTAGCTTCTTCTTCAAGCTACTTATTCTGCCCATACTTGCAACCTTCTTGTTGCAACTAGATTTGCCTCTTCATACCTCCAAACTGAGGTTTTTGTAGCCACCATTATGGCCAATATGAGCTCTATGTGTAGCTTCTTTTGCTACTACACTTGCCTTTGTAAACCTCCCTAGTGAGGTTACCCACAGCCATCAACATGGCCTTTGAAAGCTCACAAATGAGCTCCGTGTTGCATGCTCTTCCCATTTGCATACAAACTTCAAGGGTTCCTTCTTCAAAGTGGTTTCTCACAAGAAACCAAGGTGCAAAAAACTTTGTGAAGACTCCTCCATTGTCTCCACCACAAATGAGTGCATCCCTCTCTTGATGCACACACATGGACTGCATCTTGAGTCTCAAACCTTGCCTGCTTCAGCCAATCAAAACATGCACCTTAAAACATGCTCTTTGCCCAAATGCAAGAGCTATGGGATCCACATATCCCAACAACCAGCAACCCTTCAACATTGAGCATTTTTCCATGCTCAAAACCAAAACTTTGAGGCAAAACTTCACAAGACCAACCTTCTTGAGACACCTTTGTCTCCTTGGTAGCTTCCTTGTTGACACTAAAGACTCCATAGTGTGCTGAAATCTCCATTTTCAACTTCCATGATGATGAGCAAGATTTCCATGTTGCAAAACTCCCATTTGCAACTCTCTCGGGCAGCTTCTTTGATGTTTGATGAAGAGTCTTCATAATGATGAAATCTTGATTTTCAGCTTCATAGGTAGCTTTGAACTCCTATCTCAAATGCAAATAGAGAACAATAATAGAGTGTGCATAATTTTTTTTTAAATGAACCATAATAACATGTTTAATCAAACAAACACACAAACAAGCTAATATACATAATAATCACCATGACCAAGAGCCCAAGTTGGCTCTGATACCATGTTAACAATCCTAAAATGGGATTGATTATGGTGATTGACATAGATTAAGCAACATAATTAAGGTGGATTAAACCACACTAAGAACTCCATAAGAGAGAGAGAGAGATTGTACACTCAACAATCAATTCTATTCTATTGCATATCACAATGAACCATATAATGATATAGGCTTTCTAGACTTATCCCACTTTACATATCAGCATCCATGTGGCACTCCCTTTTCCACTCTTTTGGTCAACACTCCCTTTTCCACTCTTTTGGTCAACACTCACACACCATTCAATATTACATGTGGCATTCCTATCTTGCCACAATATCTTGCACCTTTAGGGTGCTTTCCCACATACACACAACACCGCGATTACATCTCTCAACATTTCTCACTTTTTTATATGCAAGGGAAAAGATGCATGTCCAAGGTTGGTATTATTGTTGAAGGAAATATAATGCTTTAATGAGAGGATTTACTTGGAGCATAATGGAATAAACTTGGAGCTTGTTCTAAATATCATTTTTAAAACTACACCTTATTATAAATTCCACCTTAAACCCAATCTCCCCCATATGGTGATAAAAGATAGATAATGAGAGAGAGAGAGCACACAACAAGAGAGAGCACACAACAAGAGCCAACACTAATAGATTGATGTAACCCTAACCATAGAGGGAAGCCATATCCACTCTCCCACAATGCATAATAGAAGAAGACTACATAACCACACACTACATGTGTTGTGTTCACATATCAAATAACCCTATCTAATGTCCACACATTGTGGCCAGCTAGATGCAACCATTTATTATCACACACATGCTATTGTCTACCATGCTATTACATATCGTGCCTGTCTCTAGCTGTCTCATCGAGCTTGTAATCTCAACAGTCCCTCTCAAGTTCATGATGTACAACCATATATGAAGATGAGCTTGGGTTGTCAACACTCCCCCTAAAGCCCATTGCATGTACTCCCAACATGGTACGGAAGTACTCCTCTCTCCCAAGTGGCTTTCTAAATATGTCGGCAACCTACTCTTTAGTCTTCACATACTTCAAGTCCACTCTTCCATCCAACACTTTCTCCCTGACAAAATGATATGGACCTTTATATGTTTGGTCCGCGCATGAAAAACTGGATTATTGGCCAAGTGTATGTTTCTTATGTTGTCACAGTGTATGGCAACCTTGCCCTCAATAGGCTTACCCAAATAAGCCTGGAGTTTCTTTAACCATACTCCTTCACATGCAGCTATTGACTACTCCTCTGTACTAGATAAAGCAACAGTGGGTTGCTTCTTTTTACTCCAACTCACCACGGCACTCCCAAATGTAAAGGCATAACCACTAGTACATCTCCTGTCATAAGAGCTACCTAACCAATTTATAATATCTATGTAGCCATATACATCTAAGCCTTCACCATGCTCATAAAGAAGACCATAATGTGCAATGGTCTTTACATAACACATGATCCATCTCACTGCATCCAAATGAGGCTTCCTAGGGCTTTGCATAAACTTACTCACTAGCCCCACAACATAACTAACACTTTGCGAGCAAAATAGGCAACTGACAAAACGAGGGTTACCTAAAACGTTTCCCTCCCAAAATGTCTAAAATCTCAAAAATGGCTTAAAAACATAGTTTTTTTGAAAACACATCTAGAATTTCATGTATTAATTTAAAAATTACATGACTTTTGCTATTTTTTTCAAGATTGAGAACACGTGTGACCTTCGTAGATTTATAAACTGTTGTTGTTTGTGACATAGAAATAAACTTGACTTACAAAATAATATATGAGTCTACACAACTTAAAGAAATATCAATCTTTTTCAAATAAAAATTTATTTTATAAATTTCATGAATGTAAGACACTTTTTTTAATGGACTTTCTTGAGACAAATTCTACCACTATGCATAAATATGCACATTATTTGATAAGCACTCAAAAAATATTAGAATACATAATAATATAAGCTCCATAATTTATGAAAAAAACTACAAACATCCTTGAGTCTATTTATAGACCCAAATAGTAAAGCCTTTAGTATATACTTACCTTGACAATTTGCATGACATAATTATTTGCTCTATTATTTATAAGCAGATAGTGGGCATGATATAAAACCAATGCTAAGAGTTTAAAGAGGTCAACTTATAGGTGTGCAAAGGTAGACTTGTATTCATATATATATATGTAGAAGATGGCAACTATGGAGGCTCTGAGTAAACCTAAGCATGTTAAAAGAGTAGAAAATTAAAATATTTTTTAGCAGGACAATCTTAAAGGCAGACATCATATATATAGCCTATGGGTTTAAATTTTGACCCACATAGGCATTTGTTTTCATGAAAGAAATTTTTGTTATGCAATAAGGGTGGCGGGAAGAAATTGTAGCCTATATCCATGTACATATGTGGTGTGGCAAAACTTCATAGTATGCATATGTTGATGTTTGATCTGGATAGCCATTATCATTAATGTAGGTGATGGCATATCTAAGAGTAGTGTAGGAATGAGCTCTAGTTATAGCTATTTAGAGTACAGGTGAAGGATGTTGAGAAATGGTATGTCTAAGGGTAGAATAGAATGAACTCTAGTTATAATTATTTGGAGGACATGCAAAGGATGCTGAGAGATGCAATCTTCGCTCGCGCGACATTGTCTTTATGTACAAAGAGAAAAGAGAGGAGCTTAGGGCTTCTGGAATGGTGGTAGAGAAAAGCTTGGAGCTTTCAAGATGACGGTAGATTCAAGGTCCCCGATGCTGGAGAGCATACTACTGCACATAGGCATGGTAGAGTCCAAGCTCACATGCACCCCCCTCCTTGACATAGATGGTCGCACCACATGTATTTGCTTATTGTTCTTCAATTTTTAAATTGAATTGTAGAACAAAAATCAGGTTTGGCGAATCAATCGACTCGTGGTATTCCAAATCAAAAGTCATCATGGATTATCTCATCTAGCTCTTCTATTATCATGATTTTTTGGCATCTACTATGTAGTGATATTATTTATGATACAAAGGTTACATGGTTACATAGACAAGTATTTTTTTTAATGAACTCCTCTCAAATTTATAGTCAAAGGTTGCGACCATATGTGTGTTTCAGGTCCTTAGCCATGTAAACCTATGTTCTACCTATATCACCTTATCTTAGGTATATTTTTTCTTTAATTCTATGCTTTATAAGTTTTTTTTAAATTAAGATTTTATTGGCTACTATCTACTATTTGGAATGCGCTTTTACAGATTTATTTGGTGATAAAAAGAAAATTAATTCTCATAAAAAATGTAAAAATATTTCAAAGTTAAGAAAATAGCCCCCTAAAAGTTGATGTACATCAAAGTGGATGCAAAACATCAACTTTTCCACACAACTCTCGATGTTGATGTTTTGCATCAAAGTTGATGCAAAACATCAACTCTACCACAAAACTTGATGTTTTGCATCAAGTTTTAGATGCTTCAGAGAAGAAAGTTAGAGGATCGAAGGTTGATTTTCACAAATGGCATATTTTAGCAATTCTATCCACGCTAGCATGCTCAGATGACCTATTCCATAAATTTTGACTACCAACATGACTGCATTTGGATGCGATGTGCAGACATCTCAAAGCGATTCACTTTGTGATATCTGCACATCGCATCGAAACATAGTCGTGTTGGTACTAAAATTTTATGGAATAGATTGTATGAGCATGCCTACGCGGACGGAATCACTAAAGTAGGCCGTTTGTGAAAATCAACCTCTGATCCTCCAACTTTCTTCTCCCGGAGCATCTGAAACTTGATGCAAAACATCAAGTTTTGTGGTAGAGTTGATGTTTTGCATCAACTTTGATGCAAAACATCGAGTTGTGTGGAAAAGTTGATGTTTTGCATCAACTCGATGCAAAACATCGAGTTGTGTGGAAAAGTTGATGTTTTGCATCAACTCGATGCAAAACATCGAGTTGTGTGGAAAAGTTGATGTTTTGCATCAACTCGATATAAAACATCAACTTTTAGCGTAAAGGTTGATGTTTTTGCATCGAGTTAATGCAAAACATCAACTTTTCATAAAACTTGATGTTTTGCATGAAAGTCGATACAAAACATCAGGTTTTATGAAAAAGTCGATGTTTTACATTGAGTTGATGCAAAACATCAACTTTTCCACAAAACTTGATGTTTTGTGGAAAAGTTGATGCAAAACATCAAGTTTTGTGGGAAGTTGATGTTTTGCATAACGTTGATACAAAACATCAAGTATTGTAAAAAAGTTGATCTTTTGCATAGAAAGTTAATGTTTTGAATATAAAGTTAATGTTTTACATCAACTTAATGTAAAATATCAAATTTTCATAAAAGTTCATGTTTTGTATCAAGTTGATGGAAAACATCAACTTTTAGCTGAGATGTTCTTACTCAGCATTAAGTTGGCCGCAAATGTTGTAGCTAAAACATCCTTACTATGTGTAGTAACCAGTAGGATTCGAACCTAAGACCCTGTCTGATATTTTACATTAAAAAAGTATTTTGGAAAGTATAAACTTTTGTTTCTTAAAGAAAGCTTTTTCATACTTTCTAAACTCATTTAATAACTAAAATTACCATTTAACCCTTTTTTGTCACATGAAGGACGCATCTTCTTTAAAAATGAGTGTGTAATTATTTTTCAAAATTAGATAACTTTTAAATAGCTTATTCATAATATTTTAAAAAACACCATATTAGTGAATTTGGAAATTTTCCAATTTCCATTTTTGAATACTTAAAAAGGGGGACATGGATAACATGTTTGTAAGTTTCTCAAAACCCTATCATATGACCTATCGTTGGAAAGCGCTTGAAAAATGGAATCTAAAGAGCTATAAAACGCTCATTTTGGATTAGTGGTGTTCAAGTTATGGTTAATCCAAACTTTTGACCACGTGTCCCAAACTTGTGGGAAATTCCCATATTCCCCAATATGGTGTTAAAATTCATATGTACGTAATGAACTCTTTAAAAAAGTATATATTATCAATCAAGAAATTGTGATACTTAAGAGCTTCAAATTGGATTTTAATACTACTCTCGTCAAGAGCCAAAATAGGGTTTTATAATTAAGATAACAATTGTATGAAGATAACTCTTTTGTAATATAATTATATAAATAGTTTTTTATAGTGGCACTTTGTAGCACATCCTCAATCATGCTAATAGGGCAGATGACCCAAGGATTCTAAGCTTCAAGTGTACACATCGAAGAAAAAAAATGTATTTGTGGATAGTGAAGAAGAGGATTCCTCGCCTACCTTCTCAGGGAAAGGCACATCAACTAGTGATGGTGTAGCAATGATTATGAGGAACCATAACTATGCCATAAGCTACATGTTTAGAAAATAGGTTTTTTTTATAGTTGTATCATTTTTTAATGGATTGGGTGGAAATAATAAACATTGTCTCTATTTTGGCATGTTTTTTGAAAACTTATTGTTAGATTTTCAATTATAATCTCAAAAAGTAAGCCTTTTTTTTCATGTCAATTTTTGTAAGAAACGTGTAAAGTGCCCAAAATATTATCATTTTTTGGCAGTGTTGTACGCATGCGTAGACCATGTAATCCAAGAGCTTGATAAACCAATTATAGTATCGGAGGCTAGATTGTACACACATTTTTGGCCAAAGTCACAAGGCTCTCAACAACGGGACATGGATGCTTCCTTTGAGCCTAAAGGGTTCTTAGGTTATGAGGAGTACAATGATCATTACTATGGGCATCATTACTGTGGACATCAACAAGAGAAACCAAGGAAGAATTTAACTCAATGCTAAATGTCTAACAAGGGGACTTTATCTTATTGTGCTCTCCCACCAAATAGAGATGTTTATCCTATTTGGCTTGCTATGGCTAAATCAAACATTGATATGGATAGGAAGTCACCAAACTACAAGAAGGTTTTGATACAGTATTAGGCACCGTGTGCAAGAAAGGGTGGTTTAACAGATACAGAGGCCTATGCTGATTGTTGGAAGGGGTTTTGGGAAGAGAACAAGGTATTTCCTTGGCTGTGGGAATAGGCGGATGCAATTGTTTGTTGGTCATGGAGGCCCAAAAAACCAGGGCCTTATACGAGAATCAAGATACCATTCTAGGAAGCCAAAAAAGCACAAGAAGGAATGCGCTGCGGTGGACCAAATCAACCTCATGGGTGAGGAAGACTTTGATAGTGCCTGCCTTGAAGAGTTATGACTTTTGTGCTTTAAATTTGCATGATAGTAGAAATGCAGCAGTCTCACTTATTTGAAATTTTCTATTTCACACAACCTAATTCTTCCTTATTATGGTGTTTATCAACACCACCTTCCTACATGATCCTTGCAAAGTATGGAATGGCCCAACGACTATTCTTTACACATGTACAAATTCCCACAATAAGTCAGAAATTTTCAATTTATGCAAAACATACCAATTTTAAAATTCCCAAAATGTAAAATTTTTCCCATTTTATTTAATATGGACTTGGTTAAAGAAAGTCCTTTATGGACTTGGTTAAAGAAAGCCCTTTATGGGCTGAAACAAGCACCTCGTGCTTGGAGTGATAAGATAAGCTGATATCTTATCTCTATTGGTTTTCAGGTTTCTATAGCAGATTCTTCACTATATGTGAAGAAGACAGATCATGGGATTGTTGTGGTTGTTAGCTATGTGCAGGTGACCATGCTACATATATTATGCATGTCAAGAAGGCATTGAGTGGGTAGTTTGATATGAAAGGCTTGGGTCATTTGAGGTATTTTCTTGGCATTGAAGTGATCAAAGATCATGGAGGAATATGGCTAGTCCAACATCAATATGCATTGGATATGTTGGCTAGATATGCGTTGACTAGGCGTAAACCCATGAGTACACCCTTGGAGAAAAATGGGAAGTTGAGGGCTGATTTTAGTGGAGTTAGAAGATCCATCTATGTACAGGAAGATGGTTTGACAGTCTCATTTACATGACTATTACAGGCCACAGTTGTGGACAAAATAGGTAATATTTCTTGAAAACAAGAAACATTTGGCATCTTTCAAAGATTCCATAAAAAAAGTTTAGTTTTTTACCTCTTTTTAAAAACTATAATATCTTGGAAAAAAAGAACCGTTTCCAAGATTTTGCCAAAATCTAATATAAGACTTTATACCTGATATCACATCCTCATGCCCCTTTACATGCTCTGCCATCGACAACAAAGGTGGATTACCTAGTGGTAACATTGACTTACCTTCACTATCTTTCTTCCACAGTGGAATACCTCCGTCTCACTAGGCCTCCAATCAGGTGTTGCTACATGCACTTTATATTGCATCACTGGGGTGTGTCCCCATTCATGAAGAATCAAAATTGAAGTAGCCTAGAGTAGCCTATAAGTGCATCTTGCCCATCACAAATGTATCCATCACAATATCACTTGAAGTCACGCACTTGAGTTAGCAAAAAAGGCACTGGTGAAGAGCTTGAGCTGGTCCTTAAGGTGTCCATCAAATGTGGTAAAGTCTTCAAGGTCTGTTTGACTCTCAATTTTCCTGAGAACCTAGTAAACATTACATCTATGTCTCATGTGTGTGCCCGACCATTAAAAATCCCAATTGAACAGTTTTAAAAACCCCCCTCATAACTAGAAGAGATAGATTTGCAAACAAATATTGATTCTTGTTTTTACCTGCATAATTTTCTAGTTGCAGTAGCAAGTTTCTCTGGCAATCTGTGAAAAGCTGAAATCACATTGATACCTTGTAAATCATTTGGACCTGATGCATGTCCTCCTGGAACAATGGTTATTGTGGAATTTGCATGTGCATTGTCACTCGATACTTGCTGGCCAATAAGCTCTTTACCATTAATATCATAGTGGTAATCTAAAGCTTCCCTTGAGCTCAAGGCATGGAGAAGCGAAACATTGCTCCTTGAAGCCCCATCTGTAGCTAGATCACCAAGGGGGTGCTTATCCAACCGCTCTAGGTTATGCAAACAGAATGCAATTGACCCAATTGTGAGATTAGGATCCAATGGCCATAACCCATTTAGCATAAAATGCCGTAATGCCCCTCCCCATGTCCATGAGTGATCATACCAATCAATGTCACTTGTAGCTCCCATGTTGAATCTGTGTCCTTTGGTATCGTTTGTAGTCTAGGAATGTCCGTCTTCTTTTGATCCATCTTATCATGGATGATGCACACATATTTCTCTGGTTGTAATTCTGAAAATGCACGCCATGGATAGTATCATGGATGATGCACACATCTTATCATGGATGATGCACACATATTTCTCTGGTTGTAATTCTG
This sequence comes from Cibotium barometz, assembly GCF_041138505.1. Taxonomy (NCBI): domain Eukaryota; kingdom Viridiplantae; phylum Streptophyta; class Polypodiopsida; order Cyatheales; family Cibotiaceae; genus Cibotium; species Cibotium barometz. Next base: position 26,571,514 of record NC_141087.1, read on the forward strand.
AAAATGCACGCCATGGATAGTATATGTTTGTACAACTCTGTTGCTGACTCATATGAGCTTATATTTCCTCCTTGATCTTTGCTCTTTCCTGTAGACTTGGCTTGGCTCCCATTCTAGCCTTCAATGAACTACACAAACTACACTTAGAGAACTCCCTTATATTTGTCAATACCACGTGGGGATACTCTTGATTCCATATTCTCCCAAAAGAAGACTTGGATAACTTCTTTTCGTATCCCAATTGATCAAGTGTTGTATTGATCTCATCTAATATGTCAACATACTTGTATGTTTTGGGTACCCTTAACTGAGTTTCCCTTGAGCCATCCAGCATAGTTCTACTCTTGTTAGGAATCCGCTCTGAGTTAACATTGATAAAGTCTTCAAGTAGTGCTCTAGCCATACTAGTATGCTCAAGGCTTCTTCGGACTATCTCTGTGTTTCCATGTACACGTTGATGCACACCAACCTCAAAATTTTCCTTTTAGAGGTAAAAGGACGTCTTTGCGATTCCATGCACCTCATACCATGATCGGCAAACAGACACCCATCCCATTAAGTTTAAATTCATATTTAATCTTATTTGTTTTTTAGTCTTATAGCCAAGACATAGAGATCACATCATATACATAGTTTGTCCGAATTTCTTGAGGTTGTCCCCAAAAATCTTGGCATATACGCATTATCATGTTGTGATCTGCAAGCTAACAACATTTGTTTGTACAATAATCAATAGAGGCAACGCTTTGCACTGACTCCATTGACAACTAGAAACTCAAAGTTGGTGGTTCTCTCTCATTTGGAGTTCTTTTTTATGAAAGTATAAGTTCTCTTTTTTGAGGTTGGGACCTCTTGAACCACCATTGGATACTCAACAATGTTCTGCTTGCCATCACCCTACATCAAAGGCTACATATAGCGCTGCAATGGAGTATTGTCTAACATTATAATTTGCTTGATAGGCCACTTAACTAAGTTGATGCTGTCCACCTCATAACCATTTCCACTTAATGTACCCTCTTGCGCCCTATCAATAGCCACACCTATGCAATGCTCACCAAGTTGTTCAAAGGTGACACAGTTTTTTGGAAGCACATACAGTATCAAACCCTTATGCATCATCTAGACATTTTTGCTCTTCCAAGACTCTTGAGTTCTAATGTGAGACTCTAAAGATGTCACTGGTATAGCATCCACAATTGGAGGTTCCATAGGACCGGCTTGTCCATCTGCATTTTCCATTTGTTCTCCAAAATTTGGAGAATCTCTAAAAGGCATTAACATAATTTTAGGCCAACGGACGAAAGTCCAAACTGTACCTCTTAGATCTCTTGCATCCATAGTTGGAAGGGGAAGGTCAACATCCTTCACACATTTCTCTACAAACACAGACATAGTCACTTGATCGATCTTAGAGCCACTACAAAACATCTCTGGATATGTTCTAGAGATGCAACCAAATCCAACACATTCACTTGCTAGCATCATAAAGACTTGTCTCCAGGTCGAGCATCCATACCTATCAATGATAACATCATAGAGTCAAGAGTAGATCATGCAAATATCCAAGGATGAAAACATAACACACTCAATTTTGTTCATAATAGTAGGGTATGTTTGAAAGGGCTAGAATGGCTAGAAAGGTATGTATGTCCCCAAGGCACATACATACCATTCTTGCATGACCCCAAGGCACATAGGTCATGACCCCAAGAATGGTATGTATGTCCCCAAGGCACATACATACCATTCTTGCATGACCCCAAGGCACATAGGTCATGTTGGAAATGGCCATGGGGCATCCAAGAATGGCCCTAGGGCCATTCTTGACACTCTTCTACATTCAAGAATGGATATGGGGCCATTATAGAATGGCCTTGGTGGCACCCAGCTTTCTTGCATGCTCTTGGGCATCCAAGAATGGCCCTAGGGCCATTCTTTTCTTATACAATAGGTGCAAGAATGGCCATGGGGCATCTTGGAATAGCCCTAGCGCCAATCTTGATACTCTTATGCATGTGAAACAATGTTGGGCTAAATAGACTAAGACAGTAGATTGGCCCTAGGACCAATCTCCATTTACATTGGCCCTAGTTACATCCTCTAGTTTGAAATTCGAATTTGCCCCCAAAATTTGAAATTAAAATTTCCTCCAAAATGTTGAAAGATGGTATTGCTTTGGTGATGGTAGCTTGGCCCCCCTAGCAAGCTACCAGCAGAGCAGCAGCAAAGAGGATGTTGATTTGTTCTTGGAAGCTTAGCCTTAGGCAACTTGGCCCTAGGGCCAAGTTACCATGAACAAATCTTCATCATCTTTGCTGGCAGCTTGGCCCTAGGGCCAATCTACTAGTAAAGATGGTGCTGCACTAGTAATGGTATCTTGGCCCTAGGGCTAAACTACCATCAAAGAGGATGTTGATTTGTTCTTGGTAGTTAGGGCCAAAGCTAGATTCATGGTAGGATGGCCATATGGCCATTCTTGTCATGCACATGGAGAGATTGGCCATAGGGCCATTCTAAAATTGACTCGTTGTTAATACAAAAGGTAGAATCGTCCTACAACTAAGCTACAATATCTTGCAAGGGTAACTCTTTCCATGCACATGCATGGATGGGACCAAATGGCATTCTACCATGCATCCTTGTGAGAATAACTCTAGGGAACACAAGAGAATCTAGCTTGTCCCTAGGGCGACTCTCTCAAGATTGCATGGTATAATGGCTCTTGGGTCCCGTCTATGCATGTGCATGGCAAGAGTTACCCTTGTAAGAGAACCTAGCTTGGCCCTAGGGCCGTCTATGCATGTGCATGGCAAGAGTTACCCTTGTAAGAGAACCTAGCTTGGCCCTAGGGCCAAGCTACCAAGAACAAATATACATTCTCTTTGCTACTAGCTTGGCCCAAGGGCCAAGCTACCATCAATAAAGCAACCACATATTTGCTAGACAAAGATGATATAGATTTGTTCATGGTGGTAACTTGGCCCTAGGGCCAAGCTACCGGTAAAGAGGATGTGGATTTTTTCTTGGAAGCTTGGCGCTAGATTTGCTAGTAGATTTGTTGGTATATTTGTTCATGGTAGCTTGGCCCTAGGACCAAGCTCGATTCTCTTTTGTTACCATCTTTGGTGGTAGATTTGTTCATGGTAGCTTCCAAGCTATATTGTCTTGTGTACCCTAGAGTTATTCTTGCAAGATTACATGATATAATGGCTATTACGCCCATCTATACATGTGCATGGCAATAATTACCTTTGCATTACATTGACCCTATGGCCAAGCTTCCAAGGACCATTCTAGCTCTTGTGGTAGATTTGCCATAGGGCCAAGCTGCCAGTGAAGATTATGTAGATTTGTTCATGAAAAGCTAGGCCCTAGGGCCAACCTTCCATGAACAAATTTACATCATCTTTGCTAGTAGATTGGTCCTAGAGCCAAGCTACCATAAAAAAATCAACACCATCTTTTCTAGTATATTTTTTCTTGGCCTAAAGGTCAATTTGGATGCATATGGGGGCATCCAAGAATGGCCATAGGGCCATTCTTTTCATACACACCCTGTGGAAGAATGGTCCTAGGTCCATTCTTGCAATACCCCAAGGCCTCAAGGTCATTTTGGGATGGCCATGGGGGCATCCAAGAATGGCCATAGAGCCATTCGTTTCATCCACAATAGATGGAAGAATGGCCTTATGGCCATTCTTGCATGACCCCAAGGACTCAAATATCCACTGTTTTACTTTGAAACGCATCCGAGAGAGCGTGAAGTAGTGGCCATGGGGACATCCAAGAATGGCCAAATGGCTATTATTTTCATGCACACAAGTGCTGCATGACCCCAAGGCCTCAAGGTCATTTTGGGATGGCCATGGGGCATCCACCAAGAGTGGCACTAGGGTCATTCTTTTCATGCACAACAGGTGTAAGGACCATTCTTACATGACTCCAAGGCCTAAAATATCCACCGTTTCACTTTAAAATGCATCACAGTGCATGAAATAGTGGCCATGGGGGCATCCAAGGCCTAAAAGTGCATGAAATAGTGGCCATGGGGGCATCCAAGGCCTAAAATATCCACCGTTTCACTTTAAAATGCATCACAGTGCATGAAATAGTGGCCATGGGGGCATCCAAGAATGGCCCAAGGGCCATTCTTGCATGACCCCAAGGGGCCATGGGTGCATCCAAGAATGGCCCTAGGGCCATTCTTGCAAGAACAACATGAGGAAGAATGGCCCTAGGACCATTCTTGCATGACCCTAAGGCCTCAAGGTCATTTTTGGGATGGCCATGTCCTTGGAGCCATTGTTTTCATGCACAATAGGTGGAAGAATGACCCCAAAGGCCATTCTTGCATGAACCCCAAGGCCTCAAGGTCATTTTGGAATGTCCATGGGGCATCCAAGTATGGCCTCTTTTCATGCACAACAGGTGGAAGAATGGCCCTAGGGCCATTCTTGCATGACCCTAAGGCCTCAAGGTCGTTTTGAGATAGATATGGGGGCATCCAAGAATGGCCATAGGGCCATTCGTTTCATGCACAACATATGGAAGAATGGCCATTCTTGCATGACCTCAAGGCCTCAAGGTCATTTCAGGATAGCCATGGTGGCATCCAAGAATGGCCATAGGGCCATTCTTTTCATCCAAAACAAGTGGAAGAATGGCCCTAGGGCCATTCTTTTCATCCAGAACAGGTGGAAGAATGGCCCTAGGGCCATTCTTGCATGACCCCAATGCCTTAAGGTCATTTTGGAATGGCCATTAGGGCATCCAAGAATGGACCAAGGACCATTCTTTTCATGCACAATAGGTGTAAGGGCCTTTCTTGCATGACCCCAAGGCCTCAAATATTCAGTGTTTTACTTTGAAATGCATCACCGAGAATGAAATAGTGGCCATGGGGACATCTAAGCATGGCCATTATTTTCATGCACAATAGGTGCAAGAATGGTCCTTAGACCATTCTTGCATGACCCCAAGCTCTCAAGGTCATTTTTGGGATGGCCATGGAGGAATCCAAGAATGGTTGTAGGGTCATCCTTCTTCATGCACAACATGAGGAAGAATGGCCCATGACCCCAAGGCCTCAAGGTCATTTTTGGGATGGCCATGGGGAATCCAAGAATGGCCCTAGGGCCATTCTTTTCATGCATAACTAGTGTAAGGACCATTCCTACATCCACCATTTCATACACAACAGTTGGAAGAATGGCCCAAGGGGCATTCTTGCATGACTCCAAGGCATCAAGGTCATTTTGGAATGGCCATGGGCATTCAAGAATGGCCGTAGGACCATTCTTGCCATGCAAAACATGTGTAATAAGGACCATTCTTGTATTACCCTTGGGCCTCAAGGTCATTTCAGAATGGCCATGGGGCTTCCCAAGAATGTCCCTTGGGCCATTCCTTTCATGTAAAATAGGTGGTAGAATTGCCCAAGGGCCATTCTTACATGACCCCAAGGCCTCAAGGTCATTTTGGGATGGACATTGGGCATCCACCAATGGCCCTAGGGCCATTCTTTTCATGCACAATAGGTGAAAAAATGGCCCAAGGGTCATTCTTGCATGACCCCAAGGTCTTAAGATCATTTTGGGATGGCCATGGAGCATCCAAGGGCCATTCATTTCATGCATAATAGGTGTAAGGACCATTCATGCATCATGCACAACAGGTGTAAGGACCATTCGTGCATGACCCAAGGCCTGAAGGTCATTTTGGAATGGCCATGGGGCATCCAAGAATGGCCCTAGGACCATTCTTGCCATAAACATGTGTAAGGACCATTCTTGCATGACCTAAGGGCCACTCTTGCATGACCCCAAGGTGTCAAGGTCACTTTGGAATGGCCTTGGGGCATCCAAGAATAGCCCTAGGACCATTCTTTTCATGCACAACATGTGTACGAACCATTCTTCCATGACCCTAAGTTCTCAACGTCATTTTGGAATGGCCATGGGGCATCCAAGAATGGCCCTAGGGCCAATCTTTTCATGCACAATAGGTGGAAGAATGGCCCAAGGGCCATTCTTGCATGACTCCAAGGCCTCAAGGTCATTTTGGGATGGCCGTGGGGCATCTAAGAATGGCCCTAGGGCCATTCTTTTCATGCATAATAGGTGTATGGACCATTCCTACATGGCAGCAAGGCCTCAAGGTCATTTTGGAATGGCCACCATGGAATGGCCCTAGGACCATTCTTGCCATGCACAACATGTGTAAGGACCATTCTTGTATGACCCTTGGGCCTCAAGGTCATTTTGGAATGGCCATGGGGCTATGGCCATGGGGCTTCCAAGAATGGCCGTTGGGCCATTCTTTTCATGTAAAAAAGGTGGAAGAATGACCCAAAGGCCATTCTTGCATGACTCCAAGGTCTCAAGGTCATTTTGGGATGGACATAACTGGAAGAATGGCCCAAGGGCCATTCTTACGTGACCCCAAGGCCTTAAGGTCATTTGAAATGACCATGGGGTATTCAAGAATGGCCATAGGGCCATTCTTTTCATGCACATGAATGGCCCAAGGGCCATTCTTGAATGACCCAAAGCCTCAAGGTCGTTTTGGAATGGCTATGGGGCATCCAAGAATGGCCCAATAGGTATAAGAACCATTCTTTTCATGCATAATTGACCCCAAGGCTTCCAAGAATAGCCTTATGGACATTCTTTTCATGTAGTTTTAAATTAATAATGGCCCATAGCAGCATTCAAGAATGCCCTTGAGGCATGCTATTATTTACCTAGGACCATTCCTTATGGTGATATGTATGAAGGAATCTTTTTTAGCTCGTTGTTGCTTTATTTATTTTTGTAAATATGTTAGAACTATTTTTGAATTGTCTTACAAAAATCACTTTTGCATAGGAAAAGATGTCAAGCAAAAGGAAGCTTTCATTTCCCTCAAGAATTGACAAGGCCAGCGGGGCGGAGACTCAAAGGATTGGTACCTTGATCTCTATGACCTTCAAGGCTAAAAGCTAGATCAGATCGATCTCTTCATTCAAACGGAAGACAACAAGGCGTGTTTTGAGGGTAGGGGACAGGTCAAGGCAGTCAATGTTTTTGTGGTAAATTTGCATCAAGAAATCAAATGCATTGAGACCCATGGGGATCTCATGTACCAACTCTCTCTCATTGCATATAGGAGGGAGGTTGATCAAGAGGACTCTATGTTCTCCAGAGGGTGGAACCTGACTATAGAGAATGTCTCTGACATTACTTGTGAAATGCTATTCAATACTTTTACTATGATACTACAAAAGAAAGTAACAATGAGAGATGCGGTTTCCCCGGCTGGTGTCTCATCATCAAAAAGATCAAAAATTCAAAGGTACAATAGGTGGCCACAACTTTAGAGAATGGGGGCTCCACTCTAACCATTTCTAACCCAAAATATCTAGTTAAGAAAGGAAAAAAGCCAAAGGATTCCCCTTTAGGGGAGGGATGGAGCAATATGCACAATATTTTCCTTTGGGTTTATATACTGAGTATACGAAATCCCCGTGAAGAGTTTTTTGGTAGCACCCAGCCACACTATATGTCATTCCATGGACATTATCAAAGTAGAGGAAATTTGTGGATGATTTGCTGGAAAGGCAAATAATCCTTGTTCATGTGCGTACCTAATGCATGTTGTATATCTTAATTTCGTATCCCAAGACTTCTAGATCACAGGTCTGGATTCACAAGCAGAATTCCTCGAGTTCTGTAATCTTGATCCTCAGATCAAAATCAAAGGTCTCAAATTTTAATTTAATTTCAGATTCGGTGGGTGATTTGATTGAATTTTTCTGAATTGGTCACATTGTCTTTTCTTGAAACTAACAAAGGAGATTAAGTCATGGTCATAGTCTGATTTCAGGGTTCGAGTCTAGAAAGGTTCTCCCTGAACTATCTTTCTCGAAGGGTAATATTTCAATTACTACTTTACTGAATTTCATTCATTGTGTATTTTGCTTAACTGAATTCAAAACTAAACACATATTCCTATAAGGTATAAATATCTAAAACACGTATTCCTATAAGGTATAAATAATCAAAACTAAACACGTATTCCTATAAGGTATAAATAATCATTTATCTAAAATTTTGACTTCGATAGATTTTCTGAATTTTCTCATTACTATCCTAGAGAATTTGAAACAATAGAATTTTCTTTCACAGAGTATTTACTTATTCATTTACCAATATTCATGGGATTTAAACAATGATTAAAGAGAACTCTCATTTTGATATTAAAAAAATTATGTATGCATCTATTTATGCATAAAATCCAACTTCTATGAAAATAAAACTTTTATATAAAAGAAAATCCTTTTATGCATCTATTTATGCATAAAAATCAATTTTGATGAAACTAACACTTTTATAATAAAATAATTCTTTTATGCATCTATTAATGCATAAAAATCCATTTTGATGAAAGTAACACTTTTATAATAAAAAATTTATTTTATGCATCTATTTATGCATCTATTTATGCATAAAAATCAATATTGATGAAAGTAACACTTTTATAATAAAAAAATTCTTTTATGCATCTATTTATGCATAAAATTTTATTTTGATGAAAGCAACACTTTTATAATATGAAAAATCCTTTATGCATCTATTTATGCATAAAAATCAATATTGATAAAAGTAACACTTTTATAATTAAAAAAATTCTTTTATGCATAAAAATCAATATTGATGAAAGTAACACTTTATAATAAAAAAATTCTTTTATGCATTTATTTATGCATAAAAATCAATATTCATGAAAGTAACACTTTCATAATTTTAAAAATTCTTTTATGCATCTATTTATGCATAAAATTAAATATTTATGAAAGTAACACTTTTATAATAAAAAAATGTTTTATGCATAAAAATCAATATTGATGAAAGTAACACTTTTATAATAAAAAAAATCCAATATGTATCTTTCTATGCATAGAATTTAAATCTAATGAAAATCACTCTTTTATAATAATAAAAAATAACCAATATGCATCTTTCTATGCATAGAATTTAAATCTAGTGAAAATCACTCTTTTATAATTAAAGAAATAACCAATTTATGAATTTTTCTATGCATGGAATTTAATTTTAATGAAAATAACACTTTTATAATAAAATTATTTCTACTATGCATTTTTCTATTCCTAGAATAAAAATAACACTTTTAGAATACACAAACGGTGGGGATTACTCTTTTTGAATGCTAAAAGATAAAACTTATTTCACAATATTTTAAAAAATTTTACCATAACCTCCTTTGTATGACTGACCATTTTTTAATTTTTCCTATCCTTAAGTCACTTAAAAATTATCCCCAAATGGTTTAAAGCATTCTAAACTAATCAAATTCCACTTTTAAAAGAGAAATAATATGGAAAGTTTAATTTCAACAATTAGATTACTTATCTAGGAGGATAAAGAAAGGCTGAATTTAAGAATGAGAGAGAAGGAAAGCCTTTCCAACAAGGCATAGCATCATTTTACATTTCAAGAAAATAAAAATTAGAAAATCATAAAAAAAGAATAAAGAAAAAGTAGGATTTCTAGCTTACATGAATTTCTGAGAGCTTTCCTTTGGCTTGATGGTTTGAGGGATCTACTCTTATTTGCAACAAGAGTGGCCACCAATTCTTTAGAAGAGGGAATGGTCAAAAACTAATGAATTATTAAGAAATTCACAGTTTTTGGCTCTAGGGAAGGAGTAGAGTAACAGTGCATAAAACACTATCAAGTTTCTACAAAGGGCCTCCGCTTCTATTTATAGGAAACAGTGAGCTTCTAACTAAGAAAAACTGATTCTAGAATTTTCTAGATTAGTTTGGTCAATTTTTGACCATTTTTGGGTCAGTTAAGCTTACTTTTTGGAACTAGACTTGAATTAAGAGAGAGGAGAGATGAAATATCTCAATATTTGAGAATTTAACTCTCCACCACACATGTGAAATAGGTGCCTCCTTCATGAGGGGGAATCCCCACTCTGAGGTGTGAAAATTTTATTTTTTTAGTACTATTTCCTTTGGTCCTTAGTCCACTCTTCATCTTATGTGAGTATTTACTCATTTTTGGGGGGATTTTCTTTATTTCTTCTATTTATCTCCTCTCTACATTTGGATGAATCCAATTGGCCCCTCAGAACCTTAATTTAAAATTTTTTAAAAATCTGAACTCCTAGGATAAGGCCTTTTGAACAGATTATAATTGATTTCTAATGCACCTTCTGAAAATCTTTTTGAACTTCTGTTTTTTCGGGGAAATTTATTTTAATAGGAAGAGATATTTTTCCATCCAGAAATATCTAAAATCTAAATAACCTCTCTCTAGGTAAAAACAGGTAGGAACAAGATCTTTTATATTTCTGAAGAAGAGGGATTTGATTACAGGGGAAGATACTGGACATCTTGAGGGGCTGGGGAGGAATCTTACATTCTCTCCCACTTGAAAAACGAGAGATGTCCTCATCGCGTAAACTAGGGGTAATCTCGCAACAGTTTGGCTTCTTTCTCCTAGGTGGCATCTTCAAAAGGATATAACTTCCATTTGACCAACAATTCTCTCAGAATTCTGTTCTTGAGAACCTTTTCTCCAACATTAAGGATTTGTTTAGGTTGGAGTGCCATCTGCCTTTGGGTTGACAAAGTTAAGATTTCATCAAGCACATGATTCGGGCTTGGTATATACTTTTTAAGAAGGCTGACATGAAATATAATTGGGACGTACTTGAATGAAGACCATATCTGCTTCTTTGAATTTTCTGTCTGTCCTCTTCTTATATGCATACTGCTTCTGTCTATCCTGGGTAGCTTTTATATCTTTGCGAATTGACTGCATCTGCTGCTCCATGTCGTCAAGCATCTGTTTGGACATCTCGACCCTAATTAATGGGTCGGACCAAGTTAATGGAGTTAAGCAATCTTGTCCATAAAGAGCTTTGAAAGGGCTCATCCCAATACTTCGGTGATAAGAAGCATTGTAGGCGAATTCGACTAGGTGCAGATAGCTTAGCCACTTCTTGGGTTCCTTGCCAGCATGAGCGAAGTATATCTTCGATTACTTGGTTCACCCTTTGAGTCTGACCATCGGTCTTGGGGTTGTAAGCTATACTGAGATCCAAGAAGGTTCCTACTGCTTTAAAATGCATTCCAGAATCTTGACGTGAACTTGGGATCTCGATCACTTACTATTCTCCTAGGTAGGCCATGCAATCTGAAGATTTCCTTGAGGAACACTCTGGCCACATCCACTGTAGTGTAGGTTTCTTCTACTGGAATAAGATAGGCAACTTTGATTAGTCTATCACTTACTATTCTCCTAGGTAGGCCATGCGATCTGAAGATTTCCTTGAGGAACACTCTGGCCACATCCAGTAGTGTAGGTTTCTTCTACTGGAATAAGATGGGCAACTTTGATTAGTCTATCAACTACCATGAAGATGGAGATGTAACTTGATTGCACTAAAGATAATCTAGTAATAAAATCCATACTGAGACATTCCCACTTCATATGGGGGATGTCTAATGGATGTAACTTCCCTGGCATTTTTACTCTCTCAGCCTTGACTTTCTCACATGTCAAACATTAATGTACATGATTAAGTACATTCTTTTTTAGACCAGGCCAAAAGGAGCTTTTCTTCATAGACATGTAGGTTTTGATGAAACCTCGATGTTTTGCAATAAGGCTGTCATGGGCTTCATTCAGAATTTGACCCTTAGTTCCCTCTTGAGAAGATTAGTCAGGGGTGGGAAGCTATGAGAGCATACTTTGGTATAAAAATTATATACCAACAACCAGTCAATCCCAAGAATCCTCTCACTTCTTTCACTGACTTTGGTTCAGGCCAATCTATGACTGCTTGGACTTTTCCCACCGGCCAATTCAACTTGCATAGGTTTCCCTAATTTCTGTTCTAAGACTAGCTTACGCAAGCATCCTGGTGGGGAAATGAAAGAATGAGTACTGCCTGAATCAATCAAAAGCTTAAAAGGCTTACCTTGATACTCAGTTGGAGTATGGATGATGGAGAATTGGCAATTTAGCCCTTAGTTTTCAATTTCTGCTTAAATCTGTCCTCTTTTCTCTTCCACTACTTTTGCTATTGTGACTGCTCTCGCTACTGCAATCTGGAGGTGAAACTCTTTCTCTTTGGTTGCCCCAGTTCTAGGAAGGAGTTCTGAGGCTACTCTAGACAGAGGCAGATGGCTGAGCTGGGGTTCTCATGGGATTGCCCTGATTTTGATGAGATGGACCCTAATTTGACTGATAGGAAGGGGCTGGTCTCTGCACTCTTGGTCCTTGACTTTCCTGTCCCCTTGACATGGCATGTAAGATTCTTCCCCAGCCTCTCAAGATGTCCAACATCTTCCCCTGTAATCAATTCCCTCTTCAGAAATATAAAAGATCTTGTTTCTAGAGAGAGAAAATATTCTAGAGAGAGAATATTCAGATTTTGAATATTTTTGGATGGAAAAATATCTCTCCCTATTAAAATAAATTTCTCCAAAACAGAAGCTCAAAAAGATTTTCAGAAGGTGCACTAGAAATTAAGTATAATTTATTCAAGAGGCCTTATCCTAGGGGTCCAGATTTTCGAAAAATTTCAAATTAAGGTTTTGAAGGGCCAATCAAATTCATCCAAATGTATGAAGAAGATAAATAGAAGAAATAAAGAAAATCACCCCCAAAAATGAGTAAATACTATTATAAGATGAAGAGTGGACTAAGGACCAAAGAAAAAGCTAAAAAATTAGATTTTTGACACCTCACAATGGGGATTCCCCCCTCATGAATGAGGCGCCTACTTCATATGTGCAATCGAGTTTTAAATCTTCAAAAATTGAGATATTTCATCTCTCCTCTCTCATAATTCAAGTCTAATTCCAAAAAGTTAGCTCAACTGACCTAAAAATGGTCAAAAATTGACCAAACTGATTTGGAAAATTCTAGAATCAGTTTGTTTGGTTAGGAGCTCAATTTTTCCTATAAATAGAAGACTCCCCTTTTGTTGAAAAACAATAGTGTTTATGCATTGTTACTCTACTCCTCCCAAGCTAAGAACTATGAATTTATTAATAATTCACTAGTTTTTGACATTTCCCTCTTCCAAAGATTGGTGGCCACTCTTGTTACAAACAAGAGTAGAACCCTCAAACCATCAAGACAAAGGAAGGCTCCAAGAAATTATGTAAGTAGAGATCTTGTAATTTTCTTATTGTTTTTTATGCTTTCCTAATTTTTATGATTGTTTGAAGTGATAAATGGACGCTATGCCTTGATTGAAAGGCTTTTCCCCTCTCTCTTCTTAGAATCAACCCTTCTTTATCCTAGTTAAGTGATAATTATTAGAATTAAACTTTTTATAATGTTTTCTCTTTTATAAGTGAATTTTGATTAGTCTAGATTACTTTAAATCAATTAGAGTTAATTTTTAAGATAAATTAAGTAGAAAATTTTTAAAAATGGTCAACCATACAAAGGAGGTTATGGAATTTTTTTTTAGAAATAAGTATTATCTTTTATTATGCTAAAAGAGTATTCCCTATCATTTCTATACTCTAAAAGTGTCATTTTCATGCATAGAAGATGCATATTGATTAGTATTATTGATTTTCATGCATAATAGAATAATCTTTTTTTTATGAAAGTGTTACTTTCATCAAAATAGATTTTTATGCATAAAGAAATAATTTTCTTTTATTATGAAAGTATTACTTTCATCAAAATAGATTTTTATGCATAAAGGAATAATTGTCTTTTTTTATGAAAGTAGTACTTTCATCAAAATAGATTTTGATGCATAAAGGAATAATTTTCTTTTATTATGAAAGTGTCACTTTCATCAAAATTTATTTTTGTGCATAAAAGATTTTTTTAATTTATAAAAGTGTTACTTTTATCATTATTGAATTCTATGCATAAATGTATGCATAAAAGAAATTTTTTTAATTATAAAAGTGTTACTTTTCTCATTATTGATTTTTATGCATAAAAGTATGCATGAAAGTTTTTTTTATTATGAAAGTGTTACTTTCATCAAAATGGATTATTTTGCATAAAAGAATATTTTTTTATTATAAAAGTGTTACTTTTATCATTATTGATTTTTATGCATAAAAGTATGCATGAAAGAATAATTTTTTATTATAAAAGTGTTACTTTCATCAAAATGGATTTTTGTGCATAAAAGAAATTTTATTATTATTATAAAAGTGTTACTTTTATCATTATTGAATTCTATGCACAAAAGAGATCCAAAAAGTAAGCTGAGCTGACCTAAAAATGGTCAAAAATTGACCAAGCTGATTTGGAAAATTCTAGAATCAATTTTCTTGGTTAGAGGCTCACTTTTTCCTATAAATAGAAGCCTCCCTCTTTGTAAAAGCTTAATGGTGTTTATGCACTGTTACTCTGCTCCCTTTCTTGAGTCATCTACATTGAATTTCTTAATAATTCAATTGTTTTTGGCCTAATCCTCTCCAAAAAGTGAATTGGTGACCACTCTTGCTTCAAACAAGAGTAGAACCCTCAATCCCTCAAGCCAAAGGAGAGCCTACAAGCTCCATGTAAGCTAATTTTCTTACTTATTTATTTACGAATTTCAAATCTATGGTTTTTTTAATTTTTATGTTTTGCAGTTGATTGAATTAAATTCAAATGCTATGCCTTGATGAAAAGGCCACCCCCTTCTCTTCTTTACATTCCAGCCTTTCTTAATCCTAGAAAGATTAACTAAGGAATTAATTAAACTTTTTTTTATTGTTTACTCTCTTGAATTTAAAAAATTATGTAGATTAGAGTTCTATAAATCTAATTTAGGTTAATTTAAGTTAAATAAAGAATGATAAAAATGAGAAATGGTTAGCCATACAAAGGAGGTTATGGCAAAATTTTCGAGAATTTTGTGGAAAAGAAAGTTTGTTTTTATGTTATTCCAAAAGAGTAATTCCCACCATTTTTGTGGAAAAGAAAGTTTGTTTTTATGTTATTCCAAAAGAGTAATCCCCACCATTTTTGCATCTAAAAGAAATATTCTAATTACTCCATGTACATATTCACCTATGAATATGCATGGATATCACTGATTTTAACTATTAAATTTAAATTCTAAGCATAAAAAGATGCATAAAAGAAATTTTTTTATTACAAAAGTGTTATTCTTATTAAATTTGATTTCTTTGCATAGAAAGATGCATAATGGAATTTTTTTTAATTACAAAAGTGTTATTCTCATTAAGTTTGATTTTTATGCATAGAAAGATGCATAAAAGAAACTTTTTTATTACAAAAGTGTTATTCTTATTAAATTTGATTTCTATGCATAGAAAGATGCATAATGTAATTTTTATTATTATAAAAGTGTTATTCTTATTAAATTTGATTTTTATGCATAGAAAGATGCATAAAGGAATTTGTTTTATTACAAAAGTGTTATTCTCATTAAATTTGATTTTTATGCATAGAAAGATGCATAAAGGAATTTTTTTAATTACAAAAGTGTTATTCTTTTTAAATTTGATTTTTATGCATAGAAAAATGCATAAAGGAAATTTTTTTTATTATAAAAGCGTTATTCTTATAAAAATTGATTTTTAAGCATAAAGAAATTCTTTTTATTTTAAAAGTGTTATTCTTATTAAATTTGATTTTATGCATAAATAGATGCATAAAAGGATTTTTTTATAAAAGTGTTATTCCCATTGAAGTTGATTTTTATGCATAAATAGATGCATAAAAGGATTTTTTTAAAATAAAAGTGTTATTCCCACTTAAGTTGATTTTTATGCATAAATAGATGCATAAAGATTTTTATATCAAAATTAGAATTCTCTTAAATTCTATGTTTAAATTTTATGAGTATTTTGATAAATGAGTAATTAAATACTCTAAGAGAGAAATTTCTATTGTTTTATATTCACACGGATTGTAAAAAGAGAATTCACGAAATATATCAGGATCGAGATATTTAGATAAATGATTAATCTATTCCTCATTGGAATTTGTAACTAATTTAGAAATCAGTTAACTGAATATTCAAAGAAAGAAATTCAGTAAGATAGTAACTGAATTTTCAAACCTTTTGGAGGGAGATAGTTCAGGAAAAATCTTATCCGACTCGAACCTTGAATCAGACTTTGACCAAGACCAAACTCTTTTGTCAGTTTTGAGGAAAGAAGGTGTGACCAGTTTAGAAAAATACACTCAAAACTCCCACCAAATCTGAAACTAAGTTTGAGACCCTTCAAATTTATATGTGGATCAAGGTTATAGAATTCGAGGAATTCTGGTATGAAATTTGTCGATCACAAGAAGTTGGGGATACTGATTCAAGAAATACTCCTTGTATTCAAAAGAAAATCAAACTGAACACTTGCATAGAAATGAGATGTGATGTGAATAGATGTGATGATATATGATGTGAATAGATGTGATGAGATGCGATGTGAATAGATGAGATGAGATGCGATGTGAATCAGATAGATGTGAATGAATGGATGACATGTAATGTGATGTGAATCAGATAGATGTGAATGAATGAATGGATGAGATGTAATGTGATGTGAAACGGGATGTGAGTGAATGACATGTATACCATAGTGGAGTGAGATATTTGTTAACTTTCTTGTAAGATTCCTCCCTCCAACTTTTTAGGTGTAAAGGTGTAAGAATGTAAGATTCCTCCCTCTAGTTTTTGAGGTGTGCAGGTGTAAGAACCTCCCCTTCTGATCTTATAATTATTCCCCTCTGTGAAATAAAAGAAAGATCTTGTTTCACCCTATTTTGGCCTGGAGAGAGAAAATGTCTAGAGGGAGGTAACTCAAAATTGAGATATTTTTGGATATAAAAAATCCTCCTAGTGTCTAAAATGGTTTCCCTTGAAACAAAAATTCGAAAAGAACTTTGCAATGTGCAATTGGAATTAATTGAAAATAGGTAAAAAGTACCTTAGCCTAAGGGTCCAGATTTTTAGAAATTTTTAGATTATGGTCCAATTAAGGTTCCTATGGACCAATAAGATTAATCCAAATGTAGGGAAGAGATAAATTGAAGAATAAAATAAAAACCCCCAAAAAATGAGTAAATGATCACATAAGATGAAGAGTTGATTGAGTACAAGGTTTATTAGAGTTAAAAATCAAAAACTATTTAGAGGAAATGATGCATTTTTGACACCTCGGTGTGGGGATCTCCCCTCATGAAGGAGGCGCCTATTTCACATGTGTGGAGGAGTTTTAAACTCAAAAATAATGAGATAATTTCATCTCTCCTCTCTCCTATTTCAACTAGATCCAAAAAGTAAGCTAAACTGACTCAAAAATAATGAGATAATTTCATCTCTCCTATTTCAACTAGATCCAAAAAGTAAGGTAAACTGACCCAAAAATGGTCAAAAATTGACCAAACTAATCTGAAAAATTCTAGAATCAGTTTTCTTGGTTAGAGGCTCACTTTTTCCTATAAATAGAAGCATCCCCCTTTCTAAAATCTTAATAGTATGCACTGTTACTCTGCTCCTGTCGTCGTGAGCCATCCAATTTCTTGATAATTCAATTATTTTTGGCTTAATCCTCTCCAAAGTATTTGGTGGCCTTTCTTGCTTCAAACAAGAGTAGAACCCTCAATCCCTCAAGCCAAAGGAAAGCTTACAACTCCATGTAAGTAAATTTTTCTTACTTTTTAATTTTAAATCTATGGTTTTCTTAATTTTCTTATTTTATAGTTGATTGAAGTAAATTCTAATGCTATGCCTTGATGAAAAGGCCACCCCCTTTCTCTTCTTTACAATTGAGTCCTTCTTTATCCTAGAATGGATAACAAAAAGATTAATTAAACTTTACTCTCTTGGAAATTGAAAATTGTGTAGATTAGAGTTCTTTACATCTAATTGGGGTTGATTTAAGTTGAAAATAGAATGATAAAAATGAGAAATGGTCAGCCATTCAAAGGAGGTTATGGTAAATTTTTCTAGAATTTTGTGGAAAAGAAAGTTTATTTTTATGTTATTCCAAAAGAGTAATTCCCACCGTTTGTGCATTCTAAAAGAAATATTCTAATTTACTCCATGTACATATTCACCTATGAATATGCATGGATATCATTGATATTAATTATTATAATTAATTTCTATGCATAAAAAGATGCATAATGAAAATTTTTGTTATTATAAAAGTGTTATTTTAATTAAATTTGATTTTATGCATAGAAAGAAGCATAAAGGATTTATTTTCATTTCA
This sequence comes from Cibotium barometz, assembly GCF_041138505.1. NCBI lineage: Eukaryota > Viridiplantae > Streptophyta > Polypodiopsida > Cyatheales > Cibotiaceae > Cibotium > Cibotium barometz. The sequence continues at coordinate 26,589,749 of NC_141087.1, forward strand.
AAAGTGTTATTCTCATTAAAATTGATTTTATGCATAGAAAGATGCATAAAGGATTTATTTTTATTTCAAAAGTGTTATTTTTATTAAATTTGATTTTATGCATAGAAAGATGCATAAAGGATTTATTTTTATTTCAAAAGTGTTATTCTCATTAAAATTAATTTCTATGCATAGAAAGATGCATAATGGAAATTTTTGTTATTATAAAAGTGTTATTTTCATTAAATTTGATTTTGTGCATAGAAAGATGCATAAAGGATTTATTTTTATTTTAAAAGTGTTATTCTCATTAAAATTGATTTTATGCATAGAAAGATGCATAAAGGATTTATTTTTATTTCAAAAGTGTTATTCTCATTAAAATTGATTTTATGCATAGAAAGGTGCATAAAGGATTTATTTTTAATTCAAAAGTGTTATTCTCATTAAAGTTGATTTTTATACATAAAAGGATTTTTATGTTATTTCCACTAAAGTTGTTTTTTATGCAAAAATAGATGCGTAAAGAATCTTTATATCAAAATTAGAATTCTCTTTAATTCTATGTTTAAATTCTATGAAATAAATGTGAATGAATGGATGGATGGATGTGATGTGAATAGAGGTGATGAGATGTGAGGTGAATAGATGTGATGAGATGTGATGTGAATTAGATAGATGTGAATGAATGGATGGATGGATGTGATGCGAATAGAGGTGATGAGACGTGAGGTGAATAGATGTGATGAGATGTGATGTGAATTAGATAGATGTGAATGAATGGATGGATGGATGTGGTGTGAATAGAGGTGATGAGATGTGAGGTGAAAAAATGTGATGTGAATCAGATGGATGTGAATGAATGGATGGATGGATGTGATGTTAATAGAGGTGATGAGATGTGAGGTGAATAGATGTGATGTTAATAGAGGTGATGAGATGTGAGGTGAATAGATGTGATGAGATGTGATGTGAATTAGATAGATGTGAATGAATGGATGGATGGATGTAATGCCAATAGAGGTAATGAGATGTGAGGTGAATAAATGTGACGACGAGATGTGATTTGAAATAGATAGATGTGAATGAAAGGATGGATGGATGTGATGTGAATAGAGGTGATGATATGTGAGGTGAATAGGTGTGATGAGATGTGATGTGAATCAGATGGATGTGAATGAATGGATGGATGGATGTGATGTGAATAGAGGTGATGAGATGTGAGGTGAATAGATGTGATGAGATGTGATGTGAATCAGATGGATGTGAAATGAATGGATGGATGGATGTGATGTGAATAGAGGTGAGATGAGATGTGAGGTGAATAGATGTGATGAGATGTATAGTGAATTAGATAGATGTAAATGAATGGATGGATGGATGTGATGCGAATAGAGGTGATGAGATGTGAGGTGAATAGATGTGATGTGAATCAGATGGATGTGAATGAATGGATGTGAATGTGGATGGATGGATGTGATGTTAATAGAGGTGATGAGATGTGAGGTGAATAGATGTGATGAGATGTGATGTGAATAGATGTGAGGTAATGAGATGTGAGGTGAATAGATGTGATGAGATGTGATGTGAATTAGATAGATGTGAATGAATGGATGGATGGATGTGATGCCAATAGAGGTGATGAGATGTGAGGTAAATAAATGTGACGAGATGTGATTTGAAATAGATAGATGTAAATGAAAGGATGGATGGATGTGATTCGAATAAGTGTGATGAGATGTGAGGTGAATAGGTGTGATGAGATGTGATGTGAATTAGATGGATGTGAATGAATGGATGGATGGATGTGATGTGCATAGAGGTGATGAGATGTGAGGTGAATAGATGTGATGAGATGTGATGTGAATCACATGGATGTGAAATGAATGGATGGATGAATGTGATGTGAATAGAGGTGATGAGATGTGAGGTGAATAGATGTGATGAGATGTGATGTGAATAGATATGATGAGATGTGAGGTGAATAGATGTGATGAGATGTGATGTGAATTACATAAATGTGATGAGATGTGAGGTGAATAGATGTGATGAGATGTGATGTGAATTACATAAATGTGATGTGATGTGATGTGAATAGAGGTGATGAGATGTGAGGTGAATAGATGTGATGAGATGTGATGTGAATTAGATAGATGTAATGAGATGTGATGTGAATTAGATAGATGTGAACAAATGGATGGATGGATGTGATGCGAATAGAGGTGGATGAGATGTGAGGTGAATAGATGTGATGAGATGTGAGGCGAATAGATGTGAATGAATGAATGGATAGATGTGATGCGAATAGAGGTGATGAGATGTGAGGTGAATAGATGTGATGAGATGTGATTTGAAATAGATAGATGTGAATAGATGGATGAGATGTGATTTGAAATAGGTAGATGTGAATGAATGGATGGACGGATGTGATGCGAATAGAGGTGATGAGATGTGAGGTGAATAGGTGTGATAAGATGTGATGTGAATCAGATGGATGTGAATGAATGGATGGATGGATGTGATGTGAATAGAGGTCATGAGATGTGATAGGAATAGAGGTGATGAGATGTGAGGTGAATAGATGTGATGAGATGTGATGTGAATCAGATGGATGTGAAATGAATGGATGGATGAATGTGATGTGAATACAGGTGATGAGATGTGAGGTGAATAGAGGTGAATAGATGTGAGGTGAATAGATGTGATGAGATGTGATGTGAATTAGATAGATGCGAACAAATGGATGGATGGATGTGATGCGAATAGAGGTGGATGAGCTGTGAGGTAAATAGATGTGATGAGATGTGATTTGAATTAGATAGATGTGAATGAATGGATGGATGGATGTTATGGGAATAGAGGTGATGAGATGTGAGGTGAATAGGTGTGATGAGATGTGATGTGAATCAGATGGATGTGAATGAATGGATGGAAGGATGTGATGTGAATAGAGGTGATGAGATGTGAGGTGAATAGATGTGATGAGATGTGATGTGAATTAGATAGATGTGAATGAATGGATAGATGGATGTGATGTGAATAGAGGTGATGAGATGTGATGTGAATAGAGGTGATGAGATGTGAGGTGTGAATAGAGGTGATGAGATGTGATGTGAATCAGATGGATGTGAATAAATGGATAGATGGATGTGATGTGAATAGAGGTAATGAGATGTGATGTGAATCAGATAGATGTGAATGAATGGATGAGATGTGATGTCATGTGAATGAGGATGTAAATGAATGATATGGGATGTGAGTGGATGTATGTAAAAGAATAGATGTGAATGTATATATGAAGAATGGATGTGAATGAGCACGTGAAACTTGGATGTGAATGTATGTGATGAAAATGGATGTGAATGTGTATGTGAAGAATGGATGTGAATGAGTATGTGAAAGAATGGATGTGGATGTATGTGAAAGAATGGATATAGATGTGTATGTGAAAGAATGTGATCTGATGTAAAGATATGTGATGTGACATGAATATATGTGGACGTGAATTGATAGATATGAATGTATGGATAGATGTGAGAAGTCATACATGTGAACGATTGGATGGATGTGGATGAATGAGATGAGATGTGGATGAATGAGATGAGATCTGTATGAATGAGATATGATGTGGATAGAAGTGATGTGATATAATGTGGATAGAATGTATGCGATGGGATGGTTATGAGAATGTATGTGGTGGATATGAACGAATGAATGTGATGGATATGAATGAATGTGATGTGATGTAAATGGAGATAGATGTGATGTGTGATGTGAACGATTATGATGTGATGTGATGAGATGTGGATATAGGTAGATGCGAGTGGATGAGATCTGATGAGGATAAATTGAGGAAAGATGTGATGAGATGAACATGATGTGATTGGATGAGAATAGAATACATATGAAATGGATTTGAATTAAATAATGTGGATTGATGTGGATTGAATGTGGAAAGACAAGAGTTTGTTTTATAGAAACTGTATTTATGACTTGTTTTTAAATGACAGTTTTATGTTAAGAATGCTGAGAAAGCATTTTGACTGTCTTGTGAATGAGGTCATGGAGACCTAACTGATAAAGTTGCAATAGCTAACGAAGAGTCAACGGAGGACATCTCGCGTAGCAAAGTTGGCCGAGGTCTTGACTAGCCTCGGTTTGATTTAAATAGTGAGCTTCCGGTACGATGGATGAGGGACCAAGGAAGCGGCCTATGAGTGAAGCGCTGGGTGACCTCCGAAGGATCCTAGAGGGTGCTGACCATACGATGCTCGGGTTCTGGGTCACCGAAGATACACCCACGTGCATCATGGAAGATATTGAAACAAGGAGTAATCGGGCATGGATTTGGTTGATTGACCTTGCTGGTCCTCAACGGATGAGTCCATGGCTCTTTTATATGATGTTGCTGATCTTCAACAGAGATTCTATTTTGATTTTCATAAGTGAAAATATCGGCGGTTGCTATGAGCTAGGAACTATCGAAAAGGCCCCTGAGTGGACAGGTGTTGAGCGTTCTGGTTACCAATGATGCCATAGGTACATCGATGAAGGGAAAATTAGAAATTAGGATTCAACCGAATATTTTGGAGGTTTATGATTAGAGATACTATAGTTTCATTAAAAGATTATTTTAAAGATAGCTGAATCTGTGAAAAAGACAATTTCATATTGGGTGTGTAAGTGGTGTGACTAGTTTTAAGTTCGCATGAATATCCGGCTAGGGGGCCTGGGAACTCTTTTCCATGGTACCTAGGACAAAACCTAACCAAATTCTTACTTGGATCCCATCACTATAGTGATTGGGTGTGGTTGGCTAACCTACAGGACTGGATGGGGTTAGGCTTGACTGATGGATCTCTAAAACGAGACTCAATTCTGTTATGGTACGATAGATGAAGTAAATCCCGGATAAAAATTGTTCTATGGAAAAGAATCAACGGCTATGCCTCTCAATGAGGAAAAAAGCGTTGGTCTCTATGATCCAAGTGCAAGTATTTCCTTGATTTGACTATGATACTTACGGGTTCGATTAGCTCAGTTCAGTTAGTTAAGGCTCTTGACTACATTAGAGTAAAAATATCTTGGAGGAATTTCCCGTGCTTTTTGAGTGAGGTAACTATTTTTGGGTTCGGTTTTGGAAGAACCGAGGGATCAGTCTCTTGTCCGGATATCCGTGGCCCCGGGTGAGGGACCCTGCCTCACACAAGAAGTGCTACTTCCGCTGTTAGCACCCCTGAATTTGTTGCGTGGTGGTTGGGGACAAGGATCTTTCAAAGAACTCGACTCACCTTGCTATGCGAGATGTCCTCTATTGACTCTCCATGAGCTGTTGCAACTTTATCACTTAGGTCTCCACAACCTCATTCACAAGATGGTCAAAATGTTCCCCCAGCATTCTTGACATAAAACAGTCATTTAAAAACAAGTTTCATAATATAGTTTCTAAAATGAACTCTCATCTTTCTACATTATTCTACATCGTTTCTCGTTATTCCACATTCTTGTACATCAATTCACATTGTTTATTCCACATCCACTCATATGTATTCCCATTATCCTTCATCCATTCTCATCCAATCACATCATATGTATTCCTTCATCCATTCTCATCCAATCACATCCATGTATTCCTTCATCCATTCTCATCCAATCACATCATATGTATTCCCTCATCCATTCTCATCCAATCACATCATATGTATTCCCATCATCCTTCATCCAATCACATCATATGTATTCCCATCATCCTTCATCCATTCGGATCCAATGACATCATATTACATTCGATCACATCTATCTACATCTATCCTCATCACATCACATCACAACATATCCACATTGCATCTCATCCATTCATATCACATCACATCCATCTACATTCATTCAAATCCACATCACATCCACATATCCTCACATCACGTTTATATCTATTTACATTACTTCACATCCATTCACATCTACCCAAGTCCATATCACATCACATCTCATCTATCCACATCATATCCACATCACATCACATCTCATCTATCCACATCATATCTAACTAGATCCACATCACATCACATCCATTCACATCACATCTCATCTATCCACATCATATCTCATCTATCCACATCATATCTCATCCATTCATATCTAACTAGATCCACATCACATCACATCCATTCACATCTCATTACATCACATTCACATCTCTCCACATCGCACCTCATCCACTCACATCTCATCACATCCATTCACATCCATCACACCCATTCACATCCCACATTCATTCACATGCATATCTATCACATCACATCTCATTCTCATCCATTTACATCACATCAAATCCTTTCACTTATCATCACATCTCATTCTCATCCATTTTATATCACATCACATCCTTTCACATATCATTACATCTTATTCTCATCCATTTATATCACATCAAATCCTTTCACATCTCATCACATCCACATCCACATCCATTTACATCTCATCACATCCACATCCACATCCATTCACATCACATCACATCTCATCACATCCACATCTACGTTCATTTACATCACATCACATCTCATATCCACATCTCATCACATCCACATCCACATCCATTTACATCACATCACATCTCATCACATCCACATCCACATCCATTTACACCACATCACATCTCATCACATCCACATCCATTTACACCACATCACATCTCATCCACATCTCATCACACCCACATCCACATCCATTTACATCACATCACATCTCATCCACATCTCATCACATTTACTCACATCTTATCACATCGCATCCACATCTTATCACATCACATTCACGTCTTATCACATCACATTCACATCTTATCACATTTAGTACCGTTTTCTACTTTCGATACCGATAGGACTTTTCTAAGTCTCTACCAATTGATTGGCCTAGTTAAAGGTACTTTTTCTCGATGGATATTTTCATATTCTTTCTCAAATTTCTCAAGTGAAATATATTCGATATTCTTCTTTTGAGTAAAAGATTCATGGGATTTACAAAATCAATTCTACCCATATTTCCCAATAAAATTAATAATGCTCAAAATTACACTTTTGATAAATACTCATAATTTGAATTTTGCCAAAAATCCCTCTTTTACCATTTAATTACTTGGATCTCAATTATCATGGGAATTCCTCTTTTTGCATAAAAATAAATTTACCAAAAATTCCTCTTTTTGCATAAAAGTAAATTTACCAAAATTTACTCTTTTCTCATAATCAATTAATTATGCATAATTACAAAAAAACTATTTCTCATGAATTTGATGAAAATCATTATTTTTGCATAGGATGGCCAATCCTAGAATATGGTAGGAAGTCCTCTTTTAGTACTATGCATAAAAATAAGATATGTAGATTTTTTTAAAAATTTTACCATAGCTTTGCTGCTATTACTAATAATTCTTAATTTTTTTCCTAAAGAATAAAAGCTTGTAATGAAAATATGATAGTAGTTCCTCTTTTATGCTTAAAATCAAACTATGAATTTAAATCATAATTTTAACCATGATCATAAACTTAATTATGATTATCCCATTAGATTAAGCTCATTCCATTATTTCTCTTTTCCCAAATTGATAGGATAATCTATTTCTCATTTAGAATCAATCAAAGTAGTTTTTAACTACTCATAAATAATCTAAAAGAAATAACCATTATTTTGTTAACACAAAATCATAAAAATACCATTTTCTTAATCTCTAGCTTAACAATCCTAGAGTTTAGCATTGAATTAAGAGACTATCATTGAGAAGCATCCTTTTTCAAGAGATTTAGCCATAAAGATGGATATTCTTTTAGAGAGAGATATTTACTTAAAGAAAGCATTACAAATAAGCATAAGGATTAAATTTCTCTTAATTAAGACTTTCCCTATTCTGAGGCGGAGGTCTTGCATTACTTTGGATTGAAATTGAGGGTTTTTGTTAGAGGGTTTACCTCTGGGATTTCCCAGATTTTGACGGAAAGGAACCTGATTACTCTGGAAGGAAGGAGCTGGAGTCTGGAATCTTGGTCCTTGACTTCCCTACCCCGCAAACCTTGATCCAAAAGGAGTTGGGCAATTCATACTACGATGTCCAAATCCTTGACAGTTATAGAATTTCACATCTTTGTTCAAGGGTGGAACTTTTGAAGTTGAATTCCAGGGGATTGAGTTCCGAGAAAAGGACCTTTCTTCCATTCTGGCACTTCCCATATTCTAAGATTGACCTTGTTGTCTCTTAAGCAGTGGAAAGTTGGAATCACCTTCAAAAGCTGGAAAACTTTTGAAAGTTGATGGTGCTGGCTTTGGCGGGACCTTGACATCAAAGGCCTTGGCGAAATCCTTCGCCCCATCCGCACTGCTTCGGCCATGGAAACTGGCTTGGCATTCTTCACTACTAGGACATTCAAAGGTTTGTTCAGTCCCTGAATGAACCTGGCCATCAGTTGTTCTTCATCCACTGGTGGCAAGTACTTAAGGAGAAGAGAGGACGCTTAGTGATACACTTCAATAGTTCTGCTCCCCTAGGTTAATTCTAAGAATTCATTCATCTTGGTTTCCAAAAAGTCAGGAGGACAGAATCTCTTCCTTAGGTAAATCTTGAGATCATTCCATGTCTCGGTGTTCCAATTCAGACGGTTTGTCTCGCAATGGTTTCTCCATGCCACTCTAACTGTTTCTACTATCTTCAGCCTTGCAAGAGCCATTTTACTCTTCTCATTGTTTCCAGTGACATCGAAGTATCTGTACGATAGATGAAGTAAATTTCGGATAGTAATTGTTCTATGGAAAAGAATCAACAGTCGTGCTCTCGATGGGGAAAAAAGCATTGGTCTCTATGATCCAAGTGCAAGTTTCTTCCTTGATCAAACCAAGTGACTTACAGGTTTGATTGGATCAGTTTGGTTAGTGATGACCTTGACTACGTTAGAATAAAAATATTCTGGAGGAATCGTGCGTGCTTTCTGGGCGAGGGAAGTTTTTTCGGGTTTGGTTTTGAAAGAACCAAGGGATTAGTCTCTTGTTCGGATATCCGTGGGGGCGAGGCCCCGAGTGAGGGACCTTGCCCCATGCAAGAAGTGCTACTTCCGTTGCTTGCACCCCCAAATTGGTTGCACGAAGGGGGAGGGATCTTTCATCTAAACTTTACTAGGCTTTGAAGGTTAATCCGAAAGCAGTTTGTGCATGAGGGAGCTTCCTAGAGCGTGGCTTCACAGTTGCACAAAGTTGAAAGAGAAGAAGATGAGTCGGTGAGAGATTTTATTAGTCGACTAAGCATTTGAACTCTCATTATTCTTTACATGAGTTCTTTACAATCAACTGCTTGATCAATTTATCCACGCGCTTGAACATGAACATATCTATAATGCTTTGGTCATTAGAGGTATCAGCGCTTGGGAGTACATCACGGCTGATACCATCCACCAACTTGAGGATAACTTGATGAGATAAAGAGAGTAAGAGCTTCATATTCTAATTCTGTTATCGCATCAGCCAACTGGTCATAGCACCACCACTATAAAACATGTAGCTAAAGGTAATACTTTAACGAAAATGACTTGGATTTAATTCTCAAGAGTAGAGGAAATGAAGTCTGCCAAAGCTTTGGACAATGTGAACATGTACCCAAGGAAAGAGCTACATTGGTGTTCATTTGCCACTAGGGACATACCACCAGAGAATGTTCAATATTAAGAGTTTGTTAAAATGGTAACTATAGCTTTTGTGGGCACTATGGTCACAAAGCCCAAGATTGCTAAACATGCCTACTATAGGCTATTGCCAATACAACGAGACCACAGCTAGAATTTTTGGCACTGCATTAAACACTAGCCCTTGGTCCTATAACAAATCAAACAATGGTTGAACATCGCACGCAAAAAATCATGTCAAATAGCATGCACCATGCACCCAATTTGCCATTATCTCCACTAGTCTTGGGACCACAACCACCTCCACCAAGGGTGACACCTCTTAATCAAGTAAGCTTCTAGGAGCCTATTGATTATCAAGAATATGCAAGGGTGACACCTCTTAATCAAGTAAGCTTCTAGGAGCCTATTGATTATCAAGAATATGCAGTGGATGTCAAACCCATCCCCTACCTCTTTGAGGACCCCACATAGCTTCATCCTCCCTGACTATTATGTAGTGGATGGGAGAGGGGGAGTCATGCAGGTTTACCAACTTGCAATGGGAAGGGGCCGGGACATTAACACCATAGCTAGAAGAATGCCTCTTCAATGCTACGATTGTAAAGATTCCCATCAAGTTTTGGAATTCCCTCTGAAGTTTCCTCAACTCAACGAAGTGGTGCCCTCAAACATGCCACCGGCTACTTGTAACCATTGGCATAGGTCATTAGATTAAGGACTTGCCCAACAAGACTGTGGTGACAAGTCCACAAACAAGACCCATCATCACACCCCTAAACAACATGACTGGGGTAAGTAATCAAACTCAAAGGAAGATCCTCAAAAATCTAGATCAGACACCTTTGAATGCTATTACTTGTCTATAAGCCAAAACCAACATGTTCTCCAGCAACGATCTGTGGCCTCGGTAGCATAATCTAAGAAGAAGGGAAACAAGAGAGAAACGTTGGTTAACAATGGGAAAATTTAGGAAACCAATAAGACATATCTTGGGATGCCTTAAGAGCCAGTCTTCATTAGAGACCTAAATGAGTACTTGGACTCCTTGGACACAAGGGTCGATTCTGAATAGGGTAGGGAAATACCCTCCAAAATCAAGAGCACATGGGAAACAAGACCCCACAGGAACCTATAATTCCTAAAGCTAGATCACACATGACAAAACTTGGCTCTTATCCTCCAGACCCTCAAAAGGAGATTGAGAAACTCCAAGAATTTAGTGGTTTAGTTACAAAAACAAAAGAGGAGATATCTGGATTTTTTTTTTGTGCAAGAACATATCCACGAGGAAGATTAAGATAAGAACGACATGAATGCATACATTATCAATACACGATTCAAGATAGACATGAATGCAATACTATCGATTCACGATTCAATATTACTATCAAAATTTCACACATATATACAAGGGAGTCCATATGTCGAAGTAGCCCATGGCTTCACTTTACAAAAAAATATATACAACCATATCCTTAATATGGAATGTGATACTATAAGTCTGAGATCTGGGTATGAGTACTACTCAGACCCAAATGATGACTCGGTGCTCCCTCCATGCTCAGATGAGCTCACATCGGTCGGAATATCCGATGAGTAGTGCTCACGTCCACCCTCTGTAGTGGCGACGGGTGGATCATCAGCAGCTTGTGCCTGTTCAAGTAATATATAGTATATGAGTATATATATATGTAATTCAATAAACCAAAATCATTCGTTTAGAATTTTCAAGTACCTGTCAACCGTATGGTCTCACGGCCATCTCAAACTGCGTGTCCATAATACGTCCCTCGGCTCTGAAGATGGCCCACGTGTCACGTCCGCTATGCCGACGGGCATACGCAGTATCGTGGGTTGTGGGCTTCCTCCCCGTAACCCATCCTATCATAATCAACACAATTTGTAAGATTAAAACAATCATAGAATCAATGAATTAAGTAAACAATCAAATAAAGTGGCAAGATACTTACGAACTCTGCCTCCCATGACTCGACGCCGCTAGATCCGAAATGCGAAGATCCAATGGTCTCCATCTGGATCCGTCGTGCCTCCACATGTTGCCTGCTCTTCACGCCACCCTCTGCTTGTTTCTTTGCCTCCTTCCACTCGCGTTTGTGCAAAGTGTCGGCAGGATAGCCACCCGCAGCTACATTTAGCCCATCATCGTACGCGAGTTTTTTAAGGTGAGATCTTTTATTACTTAAGATCTCCCTTATTTGCGTCCTTCCCCATACATCCGAGAATGTAGCATCTGGGGGATTGGGGTACCGACTATGTATAGCCTCTATCACCTCCCCAACTAATCGGCTATTTTGATCTTTAAATTTAATAAAATAATTTCTATACAAGTTTGATACTACCCCATGCATGTACTCCATTACCTCTTTCCCCCTTGCATCCATCACTATCCCGCCCCTATCTGTCACATCATAGCAGATCACTCCCTCCACCTCTCTCATCTCCTCCTCTTCCAAACTGTCTCCTCTATCTCCTCTCTCACCACGTGCCCTACTACCTCCCCCACCAAAGCACCCGTCACATCCTCCACTCCCACTCTTCCTACTGCTGAGCAGGTGGAGTCACGACTGGGGGGGATTGTCTACGTGATGATGGCTGTGAGCCCTGACGTGACGGTGGCTCTGAGGGAGTACGTGATGGTGGTGGATGTGAGCCCTAACATGACGGTGCTTGGGAGGGTGTGCGTGAGTGTGTCTGGGACGAGGTATGTCTCCTCGGTGGGCGTGGAAGAGGAGAAGCTGCATGCCATCTCGTCGGACTTGTAGGCATAGATGGCAGTGGAGTGCCCTAGATACTCACGGTAGGGGTATAGACACCAAGCATGGAAGCAGGGGGATAGGCATACATGTACTCTGTAAGCTCAACTGGACCAGGATGGCACCCAAAATGATTTAGCATCCCATCAGTGTACACAAATGGATCAGATGAAGAACCTAGAATATCCATAAAGAATCTGCAAAAATAATCCGTGTGTACATCATGGGCTGTCTCTTGACTCACACAAATATCATCATCTAAGTCACCTATCAGCCTACAAACCATAGAAATAGGAAACATAGTCTCGTGTATACACCCATCCAGAAACGCGTGTATACACCCATCCAAAAACACGTGTATACACCCGTCCAGAAACGCGTGTATACCCGCGTGAACAGTCTATGCAGACAATATACACGCGGATATACACACGTTTTTACACGCGACCTGCTCAAATTTTTTTTGGAAGGAGATCGACCTCCGACAATGTGTCCTTATAAAAGGCCCACTGTGGCCCCTGTCAGAATCGTTCACCCAAAATCGCAACCAGAGAAGCAAAAGGACAGAGACAAATCCAAAAAGCAAAAGCATAAACAAATCTAAGGACAAATCTGAGGAAGGAGACAAGGCAAAGGACAAACTGACTCACCTCTGAAGTGCTTCACTTGAACTACTCATCAATATACAAATAGATTATGGATGGAGCAATGCAAGTCGACGCATTATTGAAGTAAGTATTCTAACTTGAAAATTTGAATTAGTGGTTTAAGGTTTAGGATGTAGGACTAATTGATGATATTGGATGCAGGCTATTATCAAACATGCTTCCAAAGGGAAATAGACTACCCACCTCAAGAGACATAGCGAGGCGCTATGTGACATCTCTTGGAGGATTGGATTATGATCGCATACATGCATGCGTCAATGATTGCATTCTCTTTCGTGGGACGTATAAGGAGGCTCGACATTGTCCCACTTGTGGTGAAGTAAGGTATAGAACAGATGTGAAGAGTTTTGATGTACCTCGTAAAGTCTTGCGACACTTTCCTATAATTCCTATAATTCCTCGCATCAAACACATGTTCAAGTGCAAATCCATAGCAGAGCTCATGTCATGGCATTCCTCACATCGATTGGATGATGGCATGTGGAGAATTCCCGGAGACACTCCTGCTTGGAAGCATATTGAAGATGAGTGGCCCAGCTTTAAAATAGAGCCCAGAAACTTGAGACTTGGCCTAGGTATGGATGGAGTGAATCCATTTGGTTTCAAAAGCACCGTATACAGTGTGTGGCTAGTTGTGTTGGTGAATTATAACCTTCCAACATCAATGGCGATCAAGAAGGGACATCTTATGTTATCCCTTCTAATTCCAGGGAAACATAAAGTCAAGCATATGGATGTTTATCTCGAACCGTTGATTGATGAGTTGGAGGAACTATGGAGAGGTGTTGCGGTGGTGGACATTAGTAGGCCTCCCTTCTCTCGACACTTTGACTTAAAAGCAGTGTTCATGTGGACAATGCATGACTTTCCAGGATACAGAGATTGTTCTAGTAAGAATTCTAATTACCTCCCTACTCTAATACTATTGGCTATATTAATTATAAATATTGACTTTATTATTCTAACTTTTATTTATATTTTAACAGGTTTGAAAACATCGGGTAAACATGCATGTCCTGTTTGTGGCCCTTCGTTAGTACATGAGTATGCTGACGGTTTGTGTAAGACCATATTCGATAATCATCATCGATTTCTCCCCTCAGATCATCCTAAATATGTTGCTAGTAAGAGTAACATTCCTCCACAAACACTTCGTGCAAAAGATTAGAAGCATATTTGGGAGTCTACAAATATTCTTCCTCCAGATGGCATGAACAGGTATAGTAATGTTTTTCAATCTTGTTTTGTGTAGTCTCTAATTGGATTAAAGGTCACATAGAGCAATCCCTTGTGTAGGTACTCCATTTTTTTCTGAGAGATCCCTGTTCCCACCGCGCAACGGATTCGGGGTACTAGCAGCGGAAGTAGCACATCATGCGTGGGTAGGGGTCTCACACTCGGGGCCTCGCCCACGGATATCCGGACAAGAGACTAATCCGTCGGTTTGTCCAAAACCGTAACCGGAAAAACTTCCTTTACCCGGAAAGCATGGGCGATTCCACCAGGATAACTCTTTACTCTAACGTAGTCAAGATCATTACGGATCAACTGATCTGACTGCACCTTTAACGGTACTTGGTCAAATCAAGGAAGAAACTTGCACTTGGATCATTGGGATCAACGCTTTTTTCCCCATCAAGAGGCACAGCCGTTGATTCCTATCCATAGAACAATTTCTATCCGGGATTTACTTCATCTATCGTAATAATAGAATTTAAATCTCGATTTACGGATCCATCAGTCCAGCCTAACCCCATCCGATCCCATGGGTTAGCCAACCGCCCAACCACTGTAGTGATGGGATCCAATTTGGAATTTGGTTAGGTTTTGTCCCGGGTACCAAGGAAAAGAGTTCCAAGGCCCCCTAGCCGGAATTTCATGCAAACATAAAACTAGCCACACCACTTACACACCCAATATGAAAATTACATTTTTCTTAGCATCAGCTAACTTTAAAACAATCCTTTAATGAAACCATAGTACCACTGATCACAATCTCCCAATTTATCCAGTTGATTCATAATTTCCCATCATTCCTTCATCAGAGTATCTATGGCATCATTGGCAACTAGAACGCTCACCACCTGTCCACACAGGGGCCGTTTCAATAGTTCCTAGCCCATAATACTCAACAATATAATCACTTATCAAGATGGACTCTCGTTGAAGATCAGCAAGATCAACCAACAGATCCATATAAAAGAGCCATGGACTCATCCGTTGAGGACCAGCAAGGTCAGTCAACCAGATCCATGCCCGGTTCCAGAAAACAACTCTTACTCCTTGTTCCAATATCTTCCTCGACGCACGCGTGGGTATCCTAGGCGACCCAGAGCCCGAGCACCGTATGGTCAGCACCCTCTAGGATCCTTCGCAGGTGACCTAGCGCTTCACTCATAGGCCGCTTCCTTGGTCCCTCATCCACCGTACCGGAAGCTCACCATTTTAATCGAACCGAGGCTGGTCAAGACCTCGGCCGACCTTGCTACGCGAGACGTCCTCCATTGACTCTCCGTCAGCAGTTGCAACTTTATCAGTTAGGTCTCCACGACCTTAATCACAAGATGGTCAAAATGCTTCCCCAGCATTCTTGACATAAAACAGCCATTTACAAACAGGATTTATAAACAGCATTTATAAATACAATCTCTATATTAACTCTCATTTTTCCACATTAATCCTCATTAATCCACATTACTTATTCCACATTCCATTTATATGTGTACTCATCCAATCCCATCATTTTTCATCTCTTCACTTCAGATTCCTTCACATCACATATCATAATTTCACATCCATATCCATCCATACATCCACATCCACATTCACATCCATACATCCACATCTACATGCTTACCTCCATTTTCACATCCTCATTTATACATCCACATCCCATATCCACATTCATACATACACATCCATACATCCACATCCACATCCATACATCCACATGCATACATCCACTATCACGTCCTCATTCATACATCCACATCCACATACATACATACATACATCCACATCCACATCCACATTCCCATTCACATCTATACATCCATATCTACATGCACATTTCATCCATACATCCACATCTATATCCTCATTCACATCCATACATCCACATTCATGCATCCACATCTACATGCTTATCTCCATTTTCATATCCTCATTTATACATCCACATCCCATATCCACATTCATACATACGCATCCATATCCACATCCACATGCATACATATATCCACATCCACATTCCCATTCACATATATACATCCATATCTACATGCACATTCACATCCATACATCCACATCTATATGCTCATTCACATCCATACATCCACATTCATGCATCCACATCTACATGCATACATCCATACATCCACATCCACATTTACATCCATGCATCCACATCTACATGCTTAACTCCATTTTCACATCCTCATTTATACATCCACATCCCATATCCACATTCATACATACGCATCCATATCCACATCCACATGCATACATATATCCACATCCACATTCCCATTCACATATATACATCCATATCTACATGCACATTCACATCCATACATCCACATCTATATGCTCATTCACATCCATACATCCACATTCATGCATCCACATCTGCATGCATACATCCATACATCCACATCCACATTTACATCCATGCATCCACATCTACATGCTTAACTCCATTTTCACATCCTCATTTATACATCCACATCCCATATCCACATTCATACATACGCATCCATATCCACATCCACATGCATACATATATCGACATCCACATTCCCATTCACATATATACATCCATATCTACATGCACATTCACATCCATACATCCACATCTATATGCTCATTCACATCCATACATCCACATTCATGCATCCACATCTACATGCATACATCCATACATCCACATCCACATTTACATCCATGCATCCACATCTACATGCTTAACTCCATTTTCACATCCTCATTTATACATCCACATCCCATATCCACATTCATACATACGCATCCATATCCACATCCACATGCATACATATATCCACATCCACATTTCCATTCACATATATACATCCATATCTACATGCACATTCACATCCATACATCCACATCTATATGCTCATTCACATCCATACATCCAAATTCATGCATCCACATCTACATGCATACATCCATACATACACATCCACATTTACATCCATGCATCCACATCTACATGCTTAACTCCATTTTCACATCCTCATTTATACATCCACATCCCATATCCACATTCATACATACGCATCCATATCCACATCCACATGCATACATATATCCACATCCACATTCCCATTCACATATATACATCCATATCTACATGCACATTCACATCCACACATCCACATCTATATGCTCATTCACATCCATACATCCACATTCATGCATCCACATCTACATGCATACATCCATACATCCACATCCACATTTACATCCATGCATCCACATCTACATGCTTAACTCCATTTTCACATCCTCATTTATACATCCACATCCCATATCCACATTCATACATACGCATCCATATCCACATCCACATGCATACATATATCCACATCCACATTCCCATTCACATATATACATCCATATCTACATGCACATTCACATCCATACATCCACATCTATATGCTCATTCACATCCATACATCCACATTCATGCATCCACATCTACATGCATACATCCATACATCCACATCCACATTTACATCCATGCATCCACATCTACATGCTTAACTCCATTTTCACATCCTCATTTATACATCCACATCCCATATCCACATTCATACATACGCATCCATATCCACATCCACATGCATACATATATCCACATCCACATTTCCATTCACATATATACATCCATATCTACATGCACATTCACATCCATACATCCACATCTATATGCTCATTCACATCCATACATCCAAATTCATGCATCCACATCTACATGCATACATCCATACATACACATCCACATTTACATCCATGCATCCACATCTACATCCTCATTCACATCCATACATCCACATTCATACATCCATACATCCACATTCATACATCCACATCCACATCCACATTCACATCCATACATCCACATTCATACATCCACATCCACATCCACATTCACATCCATACATCCACATCTACAAGCTTATCTCCATTTTCACATCCTCATTTATACATCCACATCACATATCCACATTCATACATACACATCCATATCCACATCCACATGCATCTTATCATATTTTATCACTTCCCATATCTTTTATGCATACCTCTATGCATGAAATTCAATTATGCTAAAGTAACACTTTTATAATAAAATATTCAACTTTTATGCATATCTCTATGCATGAAATCCAATATGATAAAAGTAACACTTTTGATATAAAAAAAATTATCCTTTATGCATACTTCTATGCATGAAAATTAAAAATGATAAAAGTAACACTTTTGATATAAAAAAAAATTTTATTCTTTATGCATGATATTAAAATTCAATTTCTCCATGATTATAATGAAATTCTTTCAATTAATCTAGGATGATAATTCCTAGAATATGGTAGGAAGTCCTCTTTTTATGCTTTGAATGAAATTATTTTATGCATAATTTTTATAAAAATTTTGCCATAGCTCCGCTGCTATGACTGATAAATCTCAATTTTTTCTAAGGGATAAAGTTTATCATTAAGGAAATAATTAAAATGATCTCTAATTGGATCATTAATCTATAATGGATTGAATCATCAATATGCATAAACTAAAAGCATAGAAAAAAAGCCATTAATTTGGCCTCAAGCATAGCTTAATCTTGGATTAAGGAAAAGCTTTAAGAAAAGCTTCATTTGGATTGAGAATAGGTCATGAGTATGACCATTTCTTGAGTGAGAGAGAGAAATTACATGAAAACCATTAGAATTTAAACATAAATAAAAATTAACTTCAATAGCATTTATTAATTTATGTAACTCTTCACTACTATTCACCAATTAACTTTAATAGCATTTAAAAAAAAACCATACCAATTAAGCTTCTCAAGCTTGAGAGGGGTTGAGAAGAGAGAAACATTGAGAAATTATAGAAAAGATAAATATTCACTAATTACCTTACAATTGCTTGATTCTTTGTTCACGGTAGAGGCCCCCAACCAATCAATTGGTTAAGTATGTTGATGGAGCCACTAATGGTGATTAAAGAAAGAGGGAAGCTCCAAAAACTAGTGAATTATTAAATGAATTCACAGTTCTTGGCTTAGGTGGAGTAGAGTAACGATGCATAAACACTATCTATTTTTCAACAAGGGAGAGGCTTCTATTTATAGGAAAAATTGAGCTCCTAACCAAACAAACTGATTCTAGAATTTTCTAAATCAGTTTGGTCAATAATTGACCATTTTTAGGTCAGTTAAGCTAACTTTTTGGAACTAGACTTGAATGAGGAGAGAGGAGAGATGAAATATCTCAATTTTTATGAGTTTAAAACTCATTCAAGCATGTGAAATATGCACCTCCTTTAAAGAACTCCCCTTCCTTACATATGTGTCATAATGGAATTATTTTAATATTGCTCATAGTTTTTTTACTAATAAACCTTGTACATTTTCAACTCTTCATCTTATGTGAAATATGCACCTCCTTTAAAGAACTCCCCTTCCTTACATATGTGTCATAATGGAATCATTTTAATATTGCTCATAGTTTTTTACTAATAAACCTTGTACATTTTCAACTCTTCATCTTATGTGAGCATTTAAGGGACTCCCCTTCCTTACATATGTGTCATAATAAAATCATTATACCCAAAATATCTCATATTTTTAATATTGCACATAGTTTTTTACTAATAAACCTTGTACATTTTCAACTCTTCACCTCATGTGAGCATTTACTCATTTTTGGGTATTTTCTTTTTACAAGTTGGATTTATCTCCTCCCTACACATGGATTGATGCTATTGGTCCATAGGAACCTTAATTGGACCATAGTCTAAAGATTTCTGAAAATCTAGACCCTTAGGCTAAGGTTCTTTGTACCTATTTTCAATTAATTCCAATTGCACATTGGAAAATTCTTTTTGAATTTCTGTTTTAGGGGAACTCATCTGAATTAGAAGAGATATTTTTCTATCCAAAAATATTCAAAATCTGAATATTCTCTCTCTAGAATATTTTTCTCTCTCTAGGCTAAAACAGATAGAAACAAGGTCTTTATATTTCTGAAGAGGGATTGATTACAGGGAAATATACTAGACATCAAAAAGGGGGTGGGGGAGGAATCTTACATTCTACCCCACTTAAAAAATGCGAGATGTCCTCATCTCGCAAACTGGGATAATTTCGCAAGATGCACGAATATGAGACTTAGAGAAAATTTTAATCACGATTAACCACCAAGAAAAGTCTTAAAGAGAGCAAGATTCAAAATAAGAACAAGATTTAAACTTTTTTCATTCACGGAACTTATACAGTAAAGATAGAAGAACTCTTTACACTTCCATAAGCCCGTCCATCATATGATCACAAAAGCAGTCCTCACAAGCTACACAAGTATAAGGTAACTCATCTATGGGAATAATTATGTTGGTTATTGCTGCACCTATCTCAGTGGTATGAGGTGATCTAACAAAAGGACCTCTGAGAGGCAAGCCAAAAACGGGATAAAGGCATATCTTCTCACGAGGAAGAAAACATGCCAGTAAGAAGACCCGCTCAGAAAACCCAGGATGCCTTGATCTCATGACACAGTAATATCGGGGACCCAAACCCAAAGCTTCAATAACCATGGCCAAGCGGACATTGTTACGAAAGTGCTGCTGACCCCAGGGTGTTACCCTAGTTATGTTTTGATAGGTCCGCCATTTGGTTTGCGCTACAGAAGTTCCCAAGTGAGGAAAAAGTGAGCGCTCATACTGCTCTATAAAATCCTTCTTCACAGATTCACTTGCGTCTTGAAGGTGAGGAATCATTATAGATAAAACTAGTTCTTGTTGCCAAGCCATGAAGGAGATTAAGAAAGGAAGGAGATTGATGGGAGTAAGATTATTGTGGGCGACAAGTAAAAGTTACGACTTATATAAAGGAAGGAGCTAGCGTAACTTAGAAGCCAACGGTAACTTGCCACTGAAGTTTTACCGTCTTTCCATGATTTGGGTTTGACACATTTTTCTATAGAAGGCATTAAGAATTTTGAGATGAAGAGATAAAAGAAGCTTGTAGGCTAAGTCACCTACTTTCATTGAATTCAGATATAAGGCTCACAATATCTGGGGGATAACTTCATATACTCCCCAAGAGATAAAGAATTTCTTTTGGGCCGTACTCGAATGAAGACCAAAACCTTGATATCCAAAACATCGATTCTCACTTCTGAACTCATTGTTCTGAATCCTTAAAACAGGTGGGACTCTTGAGAAGTATTCTAGGAAAAGGTCTTCCTTTGTTAAACAGAACTTTCTTTTATTTTAGAGAGGGAATAATTATAAGATCAGAAAGGGAGATTCTTACTCCTGTATACCTCGAAGGCTGGGGAGGAATCTTACATTCTACCCCACTTAAAAAGGTGCGAGATGTCCTCATCTCGCAAGGTAGAGGATAACTCTTTTTCTTAAGATCCAATTTTATTCTGGGGCTCCTTATATTCTGGTCAACCCAACAGAATACGGGGATAATTATCCCTTATATAGAACTCATCATTAAATAACAATTCATTCAGATCATATCATTCATATCTTTAACACGATAATGGTCCATTAGACTGAAAATTTTCCTTCTGAACATTCCTCCACAGGAATTTTAGTCAAGCAAGTTCTCAATTTTTCATCCCTTAACTTGATCCACCAAGTCAAGTATTAATAGTAGCAATCTGACAGCACAATCCACTAATCTCATAGTGATTTGCTGAAATCATTAGCATCATTCCAGTTATGAATATCATCACAGGGACTCGTCCCATTCATCCTCATTGAGGCTTCGCTCAGCTTATTACATTTCAACCAAATTTCAAGGATCATCATTTTTCAATCAGAATCCAAATCAATTCATCAATTCTCAAACAGAATTAAAAATCATATCAACCACATTCGAAATCATCCTCTGGATAGCATTAACGCTTATAATTTCAAGTCTTAGATTTACTTGTATATACTGTCAGTAAAGAGCTGCAGTATACTCTCGGTATATACGGGTAGTCACGGCCCTTGGAATTATAAGGTAAATACCATCATGTCTAGGCCTCAAGCAAGTCAGGGATTTTGTATAATTGCGATACTTCCATCTGAAGACCCAATTACCAAATTACGAATTTCAATTTGAATATCAAATTGTATGAATTATATCACACAATTATAATTTTTTTTGTGTTTCTTGATAAATTTTTGACATATTTGTCTTCTCAGTTGATCTTTGTTAACCAAATGCTCTGATACCAACTGAGAGATCCCTGTTCCCACCGCGCAACGGATTCGGGGTACTAGCAGCGGAAGTAGCACATCATGCGTGGGTAGGGGTCTCACACTCGGGGCCTCGCCCACGGATATCCGGACAAGAGACTAATCCGTCGGTTTGTCCAAAACCGTAACCGGAAAAACTTCCTTTACCCGGAAAGCATGGGCGATTCCACCAGGATAACTCTTTACTCTAACGTAGTCAAGATCATTACGGATCAACTGATCTGACTGCACCTTTAACGGTACTTGGTCAAATCAAGGAAGAAACTTGCACTTGGATCATTGGGATCAACGCTTTTTTCCCCATCAAGAGGCACAGCCGTTGATTCCTATCCATAGAACAATTTCTATCCGGGATTTACTTCATCTATCGTAATAATAGAATTTAAATCTCGATTTACGGATCCATCAGTCCAGCCTAACCCCATCCGATCCCATGGGTTAGCCAACCGCCCAACCACTGTAGTGATGGGATCCAATTTGGAATTTGGTTAGGTTTTGTCCCGGGTACCAAGGAAAAGAGTTCCAAGGCCCCCTAGCCGGAATTTCATGCAAACATAAAACTAGCCACACCACTTACACACCCAATATGAAAATTACATTTTTCTTAGCATCAGCTAACTTTAAAACAATCCTTTAATGAAACCATAGTACCACTGATCACAATCTCCCAATTTATCCAGTTGATTCATAATTTCCCATCATTCCTTCATCAGAGTATCTATGGCATCATTGGCAACTAGAACGTTCACCACTTGTCCACACAGGGGCCGTTTCAATAGTTCCTAGCCCATAATACTCAACAATATAATCACTTATCAAGATGGACTCTCGTTGACGATCAGCAAGATCAACCAACAGATCCATATAAAAGAGCCATGGACTCATCCGTTGAGGACCAGCAAGGTCAGTCAACCAGATCCATGCCCGGTTCCAGAAAACAACTCTTACTCCTTGTTCCAATATCTTCCTCGACGCACGCGTGGGTATCCTAGGCGACCCAGAGCCCGAGCACCGTATGGTCAGCACCCTCTAGGATCCTTCGCAGGTGACCTAGCGCTTCACTCATAGGCCGCTTCCTTGGTCCCTCATCCACCGTACCGGAAGCTCACCATTTTAATCGAACCGAGGCTGGTCAAGACCTCGGCCGACCTTGCTACGCGAGACGTCCTCCATTGACTCTCCGTCAGCAGTTGCAACTTTATCAGTTAGGTCTCCACGACCTTAATCACAAGATGGTCAAAATGCTTCCCCAGCATTCTTGACATAAAACAGCCATTTACAAACAGGATTTATAAATAGCATTTACAAATACAATCTCTATATTAACTGTCATTTTTCCACATTAATCCTCATTAATCCACATTACTTATTCCACATTCCATTTATATGTGTACTCATCCAATCCCATCATTTTTCATCTCTTCACTTTAGATTCCTTCACATCACATATCATAATTTCACATCCATATCCATCCATACATCCACATCCACATCCACATTCACATCCATACATCCACATCTACATGCTTACCTCCATTTTCACATCCTCATTTATACATCCACATCCCATATCCACATTCATACATACACATCCATACATCCACATCCACATCCATACATCCACATGCATACATCCACTATCACGTCCTCATTCATACATCCACATCCACATACATACATACATACATCCACATCCACATCCACATTCCCATTCACATCTATACATCCATATCTACATGCACATTTCATCCATACATCCACATCTATATCCTCATTCACATCCATACATCCACATTCATGCATCCACATCTACATGCTTATCTCCATTTTCATATCCTCATTTATACATCCACATCCCATATCCACATTCATACATACGCATCCATATCCACATCCACATGCATACATATATCCACATCCACATTCCCATTCACATATATACATCCATATCTACATGCACATTCACATCCATACATCCACATCTATATGCTCATTCACATCCATACATCCACATTCATGCATCCACATCTACATGCATACATCCATACATCCACATCCACATTTACATCCATGCATCCACATCTACATGCTTAACTCCATTTTCACATCCTCATTTATACATCCATATCCCATATCCACATTCATACATACGCATCCATATCCACATCCACATGCATACATATATCCACATCCACATTCCCATTCACATATATACATCCATATCTACATGCACATTCACATCCATACATCCACATCTATATGCTCATTCACATCCATACATCCACATTCATGCATCCACATCTACATGCATACATCCATACATCCACATCCACATTTACATCCATGCATCCACATCTACATGCTTAACTCCATTTTCACATCCTCATTTATACATCCACATCCCATATCCACATTCATACATACGCATCCATATCCACATCCACATGCATACATATATCCACATCCACATTCCCATTCACATATATACATCCATATCTACATGCACATTCACATCCATACATCCACATCTATATGCTCATTCACATCCATACATCCACATTCATGCATCCACATCTACATGCATACATCCATACATCCACATCCACATTTACATCCATGCATCCACATCTACATGCTTAACTCCATTTTCACATCCTCATTTATACATCCACATCCCATATCCACATTCATACATACGCATCCATATCCACATCCACATGCATACATATATCCACATCCACATTTCCATTCACATATATACATCCATATCTACATGCACATTCACATCCATACATCCACATCTATATGCTCATTCACATCCATACATCCAAATTCATGCATCCACATCTACATGCATACATCCATACATACACATCCACATTTACATCCATGCATCCACATCTACATGCTTAACTCCATTTTCACATCCTCATTTATACATCCACATCCCATATCCACATTCATACATACGCATCCATATCCACATCCACATGCATACATATATCCACATCCACATTCCCATTCACATATATACATCCATATCTACATGCACATTCACATCCACACATCCACATCTATATGCTCATTCACATCCATACATCCACATTCATGCATCCACATCTACATGCATACATCCATACATCCACATCCACATTTACATCCATGCATCCACATCTACATGCTTAACTCCATTTTCACATCCTCATTTATACATCCACATCCCATATCCACATTCATACATACGCATCCATATCCACATCCACATGCATACATATATCCACATCCACATTCCCATTCACATATATACATCCATATCTACATGCACATTCACATCCATACATCCACATCTATATGCTCATTCACATCCATACATCCACATCTACATGCATACATCCATACATCCACATCCACATTTACATCCATGCATCCACATCTACATGCTTAACTCCATTTTCACATCCTCATTTATACATCCACATCCCATATCCACATTCATACATACGCATCCATATCCACATCCACATGCATACATATATCCACATCCACATTTCCATTCACATATATGCATCCATATCTACATGCACATTCACATCCATACATCCACATCTATATGCTCATTCACATCCATACATCCAAATTCATGCATCCACATCTACATGCATACATCCATACATACACATCCACATTTACATCCATGCATCCACATCTACATCCTCATTCACATCCATACATCCACATTCATACATCCATACATCCACATTCATACATCCACATCCACATCCACATTCACATCCATACATCCACATTCATACATCCACATCCACATCCACATTCACATCCATACATCCACATCTACAAGCTTATCTCCATTTTCACATCCTCATTTATACATCCACATCCCATATCCACATTCATACATACACATCCATATCCACATCCACATGCATCTTATCATATTTTATCACTTCCCATATCTTTTATGCATACCTCTATGCATGAAATTCAATTATGCTAAAGTAACACTTTTATAATAAAATATTCAACTTTTATGCATATCTCTATGCATGAAATCCAATATGATAAAAGTAACACTTTTGATATAAAAAAAATTATCCTTTATGCATACTTCTATGCATGAAAATTAAAAATGATAAAAGTAACACTTTTGATATTAAAAAAAATTTTATCCTTTATGCATGATATTAAAATTCAATTTCTCCATGATTATAATGAAATTCTTTCAATTAATCTAGGATGATAATTCCTAGAATATGGTAGGAAGTCCTCTTTTTATGCTTTGAATGAAATTATTTTATGCATAATTTTTATAAAAATTTTGCCATAGCTCCGCTGCTATGACTGATAAATCTCAATTTTTTCTAAGGGATAAAGTTTATCATTAAGGAAATAATTAAAATGATCTCTAATTGGATCATTAATCTATAATGGATTGAATCATCAATATGCATAAACTAAAAGCATAGAAAAAAAGCCATTAATTTGGCCTCAAGCATAGCTTAATCTTGGATTAAGGAAAAGCTTTAAGAAAAGCTTCATTTGGATTGAGAATAGGTCATGAGTATGACCATTTCTTGAGTGAGAGAGAGAAATTACATGAAAACCATTAGAATTTAAACATAAATAAAAATTAACTTCAATAGCATTTATTAATTTATGTAACTCTTCACTACTATTCACCAATTAACTTTAATAGCATTTAAAAAAAAACCATACCAATTAAGCTTCTCAAGCTTGAGAGGGGTTGAGAAGAGAGAAACATTGAGAAATTATAGAAAAGATAAATATTCACTAATTACCTTACAATTGCTTGATTCTTTGTTCACGGTAGAGGCCCCCAACCAATCAATTGGTTAAGTATGTTGATGGAGCCACTAATGGTGATTAAAGAAAGAGGGAAGCTCCAAAAACTAGTGAATTATTAAATGAATTCACAGTTCTTGGCTTAGGTGGAGTAGAGTAACGATGCATAAACACTATCTATTTTTCAACAAGGGAGAGGCTTCTATTTATAGGAAAAATTGAGCTCCTAACCAAACAAACTGATTCTAGAATTTTCTAAATCAGTTTGGTCAATAATTGACCATTTTTAGGTCAGTTAAGCTAACTTTTTGAAACTAGACTTGAATGAGGAGAGAGGAGAGATAAAATATCTCAATTTTTATGAGTTTAAAACTCATTCAAGCATGTGAAATATGCACCTCCTTTAAAGAACTCCCCTTCCTTACATATGTGTCATAATGGAATTATTTTAATATTGCTCATAGTTTTTTTACTAATAAACCTTGTACATTTTCAACTCTTCATCTTATGTGAAATATGCACCTCCTTTAAAGAACTCCCCTTCCTTACATATGTGTCATAATGGAATCATTTTAATATTGCTCATAGTTTTTTACTAATAAACCTTGTACATTTTCAACTCTTCATCTTATGTGAGCATTTAAGGGACTCCCCTTCCTTACATATGTGTCATAATAAAATCATTATACCCAAAATATCTCATATTTTTAATATTGCACATAGTTTTTTACTAATAAACCTTGTACATTTTCAACTCTTCACCTCATGTGAGCATTTACTCATTTTTGGGTATTTTCTTTTTACAAGTTGGATTTATCTCCTCCCTACACATGGATTGATGCTATTGGTCCATAGGAACCTTAATTGGACCATAGTCTAAAGATTTCTGAAAATCTAGACCCTTAGGCTAAGGTTCTTTGTACCTATTTTCAATTAATTCCAATTGCACATTGGAAAATTCTTTTTGAATTTCTGTTTTAGGGGAACTCATCTGAATTAGAAGAGATATTTTTCTATCCAAAAATATTCAAAATCTGAATATTCTCTCTCTAGAATATTTTTCTCTCTCTAGGCTAAAACAGATAGAAACAAGGTCTTTATATTTCTGAAGAGGGATTGATTACAGGGAAAGATACTAGACATCAAAAAGGGGGTGGGGGAGGAATCTTACATTCTACCCCACTTAAAAAATGCGAGATGTCCTCATCTCGCAAACTGGGATAATTTCGCAAGATGCACGAATATGAGACTTAGAGAAAATTTTAATCACGATTAACCACCAAGAAAAGTCTTAAAGAGAGCAAGATTCAAAATAAGAACAAGATTTAAACTTTTTTCATTCACGGAACTTATACAGTAAAGATAGAAGAACTCTTTACACTTCCATAAGCCCGTCCATCATATGATCACAAAAGCAGTCCTCACAAGCTGCACAAGTATAAGGTAACTCATCTATGGGAATAATTATGTTGGTTATTGCTGCACCTATCTCAGTGGTATGAGGTGATCTAACAAAAGGACCTCTGAGAGGCAAGCCAAAAACGGGATAAAGGCATATCTTCTCACGAGGAAGAAAACATGCCAGTAAGAAGACCCGCTCAGAAAACCCAGGATGCCTTGATCTCATGACACAGTAATATCGGGGACCCAAACCCAAAGCTTCAATAACCATGGCCAAGCGGACATTGTTACGAAAGTGCTGCTGACCCCAGGGTGTTACCCTAGTTATGTTTTGATAGGTCCGCCATTTGGTTTGCGCTACAGAAGTTCCCAAGTGAGGAAAAAGTGAGCGCTCATACTGCTCTATAAAATCCTTCTTCACAGATTCACTTGCGTCTTGAAGGTGAGGAATCATTATAGATAAAACTAGTTCTTGTTGCCAAGCCATGAAGGAGATTAAGAAAGGAAGGAGATTGATGGGAGTAAGATTATTGTGGGCGACAAGTAAAAGTTACGACTTATATAAAGGAAGGAGCTAGCGTAACTTAGAAGCCAACGGTAACTTGCCACTGAAGTTTTACCGTCTTTCCATGATTTGGGTTTGACACATTTTTCTATAGAAGGCATTAAGAATTTTGAGATGAAGAGATAAAAGAAGCTTGTAGGCTAAGTCACCTACTTTCATTGAATTCAGATATAAGGCTCACAATATCTGGGGGATAACTTCATATACTCCCCAAGAGATAAAGAATTTCTTTTGGGCCGTACTCGAATGAAGACCAAAACCTTGATATCCAAAACATCGATTCTCACTTCTGAACTCATTGTTCTGAATCCTTAAAACAGGTGGGACTCTTGAGAAGTATTCTAGGAAAAGGTCTTCCTTTGTTAAACAGAACTTTCTTTTATTTTAGAGAGGGAATAATTATAAGATCAGAAAGGGAGATTCTTACTCCTGTATACCTCGAAGGCTGGGGAGGAATCTTACATTCTACCCCACTTAAAAAGGTGCGAGATGTCCTCATCTCGCAAGGTAGAGGATAACTCTTTTTCTTAAGATCCAATTTTATTCTGGGGCTCCTTATATTCTGGTCAACCCAACAGAATACGGGGATAATTATCCCTTATATAGAACTCATCATTAAATAACAATTCATTCAGATCATATCATTCATATCTTTAACACGATAATGGTCCATTAGACTGAAAATTTTCCTTCTGAACATTCCTCCACAGGAATTTTAGTCAAGCAAGTTCTCAATTTTTCATCCCTTAACTTGATCCACCAAGTCAAGTATTAATAGTAGCAATCTGACAGCACAATCCACTAATCTCATAGTGATTTGCTGAAATCATTAGCATCATTCCAGTTATGAATATCATCACAGGGACTCGTCCCATTCATCCTCATTGAGGCTTCGCTCAGCTTATTACATTTCAACCAAATTTCAAGGATCATCATTTTTCAATCAGAATCCAAATCAATTCATCAATTCTCAAACAGAATTAAAAATCATATCAACCACATTCGAAATCATCCTCTGGATAGCATTAACGCTTATAATTTCAAGTCTTAGATTTACTTGTATATACTGTCAGTAAAGAGCTGCAGTATACTCTCGGTATATACGGGTAGTCACGGCCCTTGGAATTATAAGGTAAATACCATCATGTCTAGGCCTCAAGCAAGTCAGGGATTTTGTATAATTGCGATACTTCCATCTGAAGACCCAATTACCAAATTACGAATTTCAATTTGAATATCAAATTGTATGAATTATATCACACAATTATAATTTTTTTTTGTGTTTCTTGATAAATTTTTGACATATTTGTCTTCTCAGTTGATCTTTGTTAACCAAATGCTCTGATACCAACTGAGAGATCCCTGTTCCCACCGCGCAACGGATTCGGGGTACTAGCAGCGGAAGTAGCACATCATGCGTGGGTAGGGGTCTCACACTCGGGGCCTCGCCCACGGATATCCGGACAAGAGACTAATCCGTCGGTTTGTCCAAAACCGTAACCGGAAAAACTTCCTTTACCCGGAAAGCATGGGCGATTCCACCAGGATAACTCTTTACTCTAACGTAGTCAAGATCATTACGGATCAACTGATCTGACTGCACCTTTAACGGTACTTGGTCAAATCAAGGAAGAAACTTGCACTTGGATCATTGGGATCAACGCTTTTTTCCCCATCAAGAGGCACAGCCGTTGATTCCTATCCATAGAACAATTTCTATCCGGGATTTACTTCATCTATCGTAATAATAGAATTTAAATCTCGATTTACGGATCCATCAGTCCAGCCTAACCCCATCCGATCCCATGGGTTAGCCAACCGCCCAACCACTGTAGTGATGGGATCCAATTTGGAATTTGGTTAGGTTTTGTCCCGGGTACCAAGGAAAAGAGTTCCAAGGCCCCCTAGCCGGAATTTCATGCAAACATAAAACTAGCCACACCACTTACACACCCAATATGAAAATTACATTTTTCTTAGCATCAGCTAACTTTAAAACAATCCTTTAATGAAACCATAGTACCACTGATCACAATCTCCCAATTTATCCAGTTGATTCATAATTTCCCATCATTCCTTCATCAGAGTATCTATGGCATCATTGGCAACTAGAACGTTCACCACTTGTCCACACAGGGGCCGTTTCAATAGTTCCTAGCCCATAATACTCAACAATATAATCACTTATCAAGATGGACTCTCGTTGAAGATCAGCAAGATCAACCAACAGATCCATATAAAAGAGCCATGGACTCATCCGTTGAGGACCAGCAAGGTCAGTCAACCAGATCCATGCCCGGTTCCAGAAAACAACTCTTACTCCTTGTTCCAATATCTTCCTCGACGCACGCGTGGGTATCCTAGGCGACCCAGAGCCCGAGCACCGTATGGTCAGCACCCTCTAGGATCCTTCGCAGGTGACCTAGCGCTTCACTCATAGGCCGCTTCCTTGGTCCCTCATCCACCGTACCGGAAGCTCACCATTTTAATCGAACCGAGGCTGGTCAAGACCTCGGCCGACCTTGCTACGCGAGACGTCCTCCATTGACTCTCCGTCAGCAGTTGCAACTTTATCAGTTAGGTCTCCACGACCTTAATCACAAGATGGTCAAAATGCTTCCCCAGCATTCTTGACATAAAACAGCCATTTACAAACAGGATTTATAAACATCATTTACAAATACAATCTCTATATTAACTGTCATTTTTCCACATTAATCCTCATTAATCCACATTACTTATTCCACATTCCATTTATATGTGTACTCATCCAATCCCATCATTTTTCATCTCTTCACTTCAGATTCCTTCACATCACATATCATAATTTCACATCCATATCCATCCATACATCCACATCCACATCCACATTCACATCCATACATCCACATCTACATGCTTACCTCCATTTTCACATCCTCATTTATACATCCACATCCCATATCCACATTCATACATACACATCCATACATCCACATCCACATCCATACATCCACATGCATACATCCACTATCACGTCCTCATTCATACATCCACATCCACATACATACATACATCCACATCCACATCCACATTCCCATTCACATCTATACATCCATATCTACATGCACATTTCATCCATACATCCACATCTATATCCTCATTCACATCCATACATCCACATTCATGCATCCACATCTACATGCTTATCTCCATTTTCATATCCTCATTTATACATCCACATCCCATATCCACATTCATACATACGCATCCATATCCACATCCACATGCATACATATATCCACATCCACATTCCCATTCACATATATACATCCATATCTACATGCACATTCACATCCATACATCCACATCTATATGCTCATTCACATCCATACATCCACATTCATGCATCCACATCTACATGCATACATCCATACATCCACATCCACATTTACATCCATGCATCCACATCTACATGCTTAACTCCATTTTCACATCCTCATTTATACATCCACATCCCATATCCACATTCATACATACGCATCCATATCCACATCCACATGCATACATATATCCACATCCACATTCCCATTCACATATATACATCCATATCTACATGCACATTCACATCCATACATCCACATCTATATGCTCATTCACATCCATACATCCACATTCATGCATCCACATCTACATGCATACATCCATACATCCACATCCACATTTACATCCATGCATCCACATCTACATGCTTAACTCCATTTTCACATCCTCATTTATACATCCACATCCCATATCCACATTCATACATACGCATCCATATCCACATCCACATGCATACATATATCCACATCCACATTCCCATTCACATATATACATCCATATCTACATGCACATTCACATCCATACATCCACATCTATATGCTCATTCACATCCATACATCCACATTCATGCATCCACATCTACATGCATACATCCATACATCCACATCCACATTTACATCCATGCATCCACATCTACATGCTTAACTCCATTTTCACATCCTCATTTATACATCCACATCCCATATCCACATTCATACATACGCATCCATATCCACATCCACATGCATACATATATCCACATCCACATTTCCATTCATATATATACATCCATATCTACATGCACATTCACATCCATACATCCACATCTATATGCTCATTCACATCCATACATCCAAATTCATGCATCCACATCTACATGCATACATCCATACATACACATCCACATTTACATCCATGCATCCACATCTACATGCTTAACTCCATTTTCACATCCTCATTTATACATCCACATCCCATATCCACATTCATACATACGCATCCATATCCACATCCACATGCATACATATATCCACATCCACATTCCCATTCACATATATACATCCATATCTACATGCACATTCACATCCACACATCCACATCTATATGCTCATTCACATCCATACATCCACATTCATGCATCCACATCTACATGCATACATCCATACATCCACATCCACATTTACATCCATGCATCCACATCTACATGCTTAACTCCATTTTCACATCCTCATTTATACATCCACATCCCATATCCACATTCATACATACGCATCCATATCCACATCCACATGCATACATATATCCACATCCACATTCCCATTCACATATATACATCCATATCTACATGCACATTCACATCCATACATCCACATCTATATGCTCATTCACATCCATACATCCACATTCATGCATCCACATCTACATGCATACATCCATACATCCACATCCACATTTACATCCATGCATCCACATCTACATGCTTAACTCCATTTTCACATCCTCATTTATACATCCACATCCCATATCCACATTCATACATACGCATCCATATCCACATCCACATGCATACATATATCCACATCCACATTTCCATTCACATATATGCATCCATATCTACATGCACATTCACATCCATACATCCACATCTATATGCTCATTCACATCCATACATCCAAATTCATGCATCCACATCTACATGCATACATCCATACATACACATCCACATTTACATCCATGCATCCACATCTACATCCTCATTCACATCCATACATCCACATTCATACATCCATACATCCACATTCATACATCCACATCCACATCCACATTCACATCCATACATCCACATTCATACATCCACATCCACATCCACATTCACATCCATACATCCACATCTACAAGCTTATCTCCATTTTCACATCCTCATTTATACATCCACATCCCATATCCACATTCATACATACACATCCATATCCACATCCACATGCATCTTATCATATTTTATCACTTCCCATATCTTTTATGCATACCTCTATGCATGAAATTCAATTATGCTAAAGTAACACTTTTATAATAAAATATTCAACTTTTATGCATATCTCTATGCATGAAATCCAATATGATAAAAGTAACACTTTTGATATAAAAAAAATTATCCTTTATGCATACTTCTATGCATGAAAATTGAAAATGATAAAAGTAACACTTTTGATATAAAAAAAATTTTATCCTTTATGCATGATATTAAAATTCAATTTCTCCATGATTATAATGAAATTCTTTCAATTAATCTAGGATGATAATTCCTAGAATATGGTAGGAAGTCCTCTTTTTATGCTTTGAATGAAATTATTTTATGCATAATTTTTATAAAAATTTTGCCATAGCTCCGCTGCTATGACTGATAAATCTCAATTTTTTCTAAGGGATAAAGTTTATCATTAAGGAAATAATTAAAATGATCTCTAATTGGATCATTAATCTATAATGGATTGAATCATCAATATGCATAAACTAAAAGCATAGAAAAAAAGCCATTAATTTGGCCTCAAGCATAGCTTAATCTTGGATTAAGGAAAAGCTTTAAGAAAAGCTTCATTTGGATTGAGAATAGGTCATGAGTATGACCATTTCTTGAGTGAGAGAGAGAAATTACATGAAAACCATTAGAATTTAAACATAAATAAAAATTAACTTCAATAGCATTTATTAATTTATGTAACTCTTCACTACTATTCACCAATTAACTTTAATAGCATTTAAAAAAAACCATACCAATTAAGCTTCTCAAGCTTGAGAGGGGTTGAGAAGAGAGAAACATTGAGAAATTATAGAAAAGATAAATATTCACTAATTACCTTACAATTGCTTGATTCTTTGTTCACGGTAGAGGCCCCCAACCAATCAATTGGTTAAGTATGTTGATGGAGCCACTAATGGTGATTAAAGAAAGAGGGAAGCTCCAAAAACTAGTGAATTATTAAATGAATTCACAGTTCTTGGCTTAGGTGGAGTAGAGTAACGATGCATAAACACTATCTATTTTTCAACAAGGGAGAGGCTTCTATTTATAGGAAAAATTGAGCTCCTAACCAAACAAACTGATTCTAGAATTTTCTAAATCAGTTTGGTCAATAATTGACCATTTTTAGGTCAGTTAAGCTAACTTTTTGGAACTAGACTTGAATGAGGAGAGAGGAGAGATGAAATATCTCAATTTTTATGAGTTTAAAACTCATTCAAGCATGTGAAATATGCACCTCCTTTAAAGAACTCCCCTTCCTTACATATGTGTCATAATGGAATTATTTTAATATTGCTCATAGTTTTTTTACTAATAAACCTTGTACATTTTCAACTCTTCATCTTATGTGAAATATGCACCTCCTTTAAAGAACTCCCCTTCCTTACATATGTGTCATAATGGAATCATTTTAATATTGCTCATAGTTTTTTACTAATAAACCTTGTACATTTTCAACTCTTCATCTTATGTGAGCATTTAAGGGACTCCCCTTCCTTACATATGTGTCATAATAAAATCATTATACCCAAAATATCTCATATTTTTAATATTGCACATAGTTTTTTACTAATAAACCTTGTACATTTTCAACTCTTCACCTCATGTGAGCATTTACTCATTTTTGGGTATTTTCTTTTTACAAGTTGGATTTATCTCCTCCCTACACATGGATTGATGCTATTGGTCCATAGGAACCTTAATTGGACCATAGTCTAAAGATTTCTGAAAATCTAGACCCTTAGGCTAAGGTTCTTTGTACCTATTTTCAATTAATTCCAATTGCACATTGGAAAATTCTTTTTGAATTTCTGTTTTAGGGGAACTCATCTGAATTAGAAGAGATATTTTTCTATCCAAAAATATTCAAAATCTGAATATTCTCTCTCTAGAATATTTTTCTCTCTCTAGGCTAAAACAGATAGAAATAAGGTCTTTATATTTCTGAAGAGGGATTGATTACAGGGAAAGATACTAGACATCAAAAAGGGGGTGGGGGAGGAATCTTACATTCTACCCCACTTAAAAAATGCGAGATGTCCTCATCTCGCAAACTGGGATAATTTCGCAAGATGCACGAATATGAGACTTAGAGAAAATTTTAATCACGATTAACCACCAAGAAAAGTCTTAAAGAGAGCAAGATTCAAAATAAGAACAAGATTTAAACTTTTTTCATTCACGGAACTTATACAGTAAAGATAGAAGAACTCTTTACACTTCCATAAGCCCGTCCATCATATGATCACAAAAGCAGTCCTCACAAGCTGCACAAGTATAAGGTAACTCATCTATGGGAATAATTCTGTTGGTTATTGCTGCACCTATCTCAGTGGTATGAGGTGATCTAACAAAAGGACCTCTGAGAGGCAAGCCAAAAACGGGATAAAGGCATATCTTCTCACGAGGAAGAAAACATGCCAGTAAGAAGACCCGCTCAGAAAACCCAGGATGCCTTGATCTCATGACACAGTAATATCGGGGACCCAAACCCAAAGCTTCAATAACCATGGCCAAGCGGACATTGTTACGAAAGTGCTGCTGACCCCAGGGTGTTACCCTAGTTATGTTTTGATAGGTCCGCCATTTGGTTTGCGCTACAGAAGTTCCCAAGTGAGGAAAAAGTGAGCGCTCATACTGCTCTATAAAATCCTTCTTCACAGATTCACTTGCGTCTTGAAGGTGAGGAATCATTATAGATAAAACTAGTTCTTGTTGCCAAGCCATGAAGGAGATTAAGAAAGGAAGGAGATTGATGGGAGTAAGATTATTGTGGGCGACAAGTAAAAGTTACGACTTATATAAAGGAAGGAGCTAGCGTAACTTAGAAGCCAACGGTAACTTGCCACTGAAGTTTTACCGTCTTTCCATGATTTGGGTTTGACACATTTTTCTATAGAAGGCATTAAGAATTTTGAGATGAAGAGATAAAAGAAGCTTGTAGGCTAAGTCACCTACTTTCATTGAATTCAGATATAAGGCTCACAATATCTGGGGGATAACTTCATATACTCCCCAAGAGATAAAGAATTTCTTTTGGGCCGTACTCGAATGAAGACCAAAACCTTGATATCCAAAACATCGATTCTCACTTCTGAACTCATTGTTCTGAATCCTTAAAACAGGTGGGACTCTTGAGAAGTATTCTAGGAAAAGGTCTTCCTTTGTTAAACAGAACTTTCTTTTATTTTAGAGAGGGAATAATTATAAGATCAGAAAGGGAGATTCTTACTCCTGTATACCTCGAAGGCTGGGGAGGAATCTTACATTCTACCCCACTTAAAAAGGTGCGAGATGTCCTCATCTCGCAAGGTAGAGGATAACTCTTTTTCTTAAGATCCAATTTTATTCTGGGGCTCCTTATATTCTGGTCAACCCAACAGAATACGGGGATAATTATCCCTTATATAGAACTCATCATTAAATAACAATTCATTCAGATCATATCATTCATATCTTTAACACGATAATGGTCCATTAGACTGAAAATTTTCCTTCTGAACATTCCTCCACAGGAATTTTAGTCAAGCAAGTTCTCAATTTTTCATCCCTTAACTTGATCCACCAAGTCAAGTATTAATAGTAGCAATCTGACAGCACAATCCACTAATCTCATAGTGATTTGCTGAAATCATTAGCATCATTCCAGTTATGAATATCATCACAGGGACTCGTCCCATTCATCCTCATTGAGGCTTCGCTCAGCTTATTACATTTCAACCAAATTTCAAGGATCATCATTTTTCAATCAGAATCCAAATCAATTCATCAATTCTCAAACAGAATTAAAAATCATATCAACCACATTCGAAATCATCCTCTGGATAGCATTAACGCTTATAATTTCAAGTCTTAGATTTACTTGTATATAATGTCAGTAAAGAGCTGCAGTATACTCTCGGTATATACGGGTAGTCACGGCCCTTGGAATTATAAGGTAAATACCATCATGTCTAGGCCTCAAGCAAGTCAGGGATTTTGTATAATTGCGATACTTCCATCTGAAGACCCAATTACCAAATTACGAATTTCAATTTGAATATCAAATTGTATGAATTATATCACACAATTATAATTTTTTTTTGTGTTTCTTGATAAATTTTTGACATATTTGTCTTCTCAGTTGATCTTTGTTAACCAAATGCTCTGATACCAACTGAGAGATCCCTGTTCCCACCGCGCAACGGATTCGGGGTACTAGCAGCGGAAGTAGCACATCATGCGTGGGTAGGGGTCTCACACTCGGGGCCTCGCCCACGGATATCCGGACAAGAGACTAATCCGTCGGTTTGTCCAAAACCGTAACCGGAAAAACTTCCTTTACCCGGAAAGCATGGGCGATTCCACCAGGATAACTCTTTACTCTAACGTAGTCAAGATCATTACGGATCAACTGATCTGACTGCACCTTTAACGGTACTTGGTCAAATCAAGGAAGAAACTTGCACTTGGATCATTGGGATCAACGCTTTTTTCCCCATCAAGAGGCACAGCCGTTGATTCCTATCCATAGAACAATTTCTATCCGGGATTTACTTCATCTATCGTAATAATAGAATTTAAATCTCGATTTACGGATCCATCAGTCCAGCCTAACCCCATCCGATCCCATGGGTTAGCCAACCGCCCAACCACTGTAGTGATGGGATCCAATTTGGAATTTGGTTAGGTTTTGTCCCGGGTACCAAGGAAAAGAGTTCCAAGGCCCCCTAGCCGGAATTTCATGCAAACATAAAACTAGCCACACCACTTACACACCCAATATGAAAATTACATTTTTCTTAGCATCAGCTAACTTTAAAACAATCCTTTAATGAAACCATAGTACCACTGATCACAATCTCCCAATTTATCCAGTTGATTCATAATTTCCCATCATTCCTTCATCAGAGTATCTATGGCATCATTGGCAACTAGAACGTTCACCACTTGTCCACACAGGGGCCGTTTCAATAGTTCCTAGCCCATAATACTCAACAATATAATCACTTATCAAGATGGACTCTCGTTGAAGATCAACAAGATCAACCAACAGATCCATATAAAAGAGCCATGGACTCATCCGTTGAGGACCAGCAAGGTCAGTCAACCAGATCCATGCCCGGTTCCAGAAAACAACTCTTACTCCTTGTTCCAATATCTTCCTCGACGCACGCGTGGGTATCCTAGGCGACCCAGAGCCCGAGCACCGTATGGTCAGCACCCTCTAGGATCCTTCGCAGGTGACCTAGCGCTTCACTCATAGGCCGCTTCCTTGGTCCCTCATCCACCGTACCGGAAGCTCACCATTTTAATCGAACCGAGGCTGGTCAAGACCTCGGCCGACCTTGCTACGCGAGACGTCCTCCATTGACTCTCCGTCAGCAGTTGCAACTTTATCAGTTAGGTCTCCACGACCTTAATCACAAGATGGTCAAAATGCTTCCCCAGCATTCTTGACATAAAACAGCCATTTACAAACAGGATTTATAAACAGCATTTACAAATACAATCTCTATATTAACTGTCATTTTTCCACATTAATCCTCATTAATCCACATTACTTATTCCACATTCCATTTATATGTGTACTCATCCAATCCCATCATTTTTCATCTCTTCACTTCAGATTCCTTCACATCACATATCATAATTTCACATCCATATCCATCCATACATCCACATCCACATCCACATTCACATCCATACATCCACATCTACATGCTTACCTCCATTTTCACATCCTCATTTATACATCCACATCCCATATCCACATTCATACATACACATCCATACATCCACATCCACATCCATACATCCACATGCATACATCCACTATCACGTCCTCATTCATACATCCACATCCACATACATACATACATACATCCACATCCACATCCACATTCCCATTCACATCTATACATCCATATCTACATGCACATTTCATCCATACATCCACATCTATATCCTCATTCACATCCATACATCCACATTCATGCATCCACATCTACATGCTTATCTCCATTTTCATATCCTCATTTATACATCCACATCCCATATCCACATTCATACATACGCATCCATATCCACATCCAC
This sequence comes from Cibotium barometz, assembly GCF_041138505.1. Taxonomy (NCBI): domain Eukaryota; kingdom Viridiplantae; phylum Streptophyta; class Polypodiopsida; order Cyatheales; family Cibotiaceae; genus Cibotium; species Cibotium barometz. The sequence goes on from NC_141087.1 coordinate 26,630,560, forward strand.
ATGCATACATATATCCACATCCACATTCCCATTCACATATATACATCCATATCTACATGCACATTCACATCCATACATCCACATCTATATGCTCATTCACATCCATACATCCACATTCATGCATCCACATCTACATGCATACATCCATACATCCACATCCACATTTACATCCATGCATCCACATCTACATGCTTAACTCCATTTTCACATCCTCATTTATACATCCACATCCCATATCCACATTCATACATACGCATCCATATCCACATCCACATGCATACATATATCCACATCCACATTCCCATTCACATATATACATCCATATCTACATGCACATTCACATCCATACATCCACATCTATATGCTCATTCACATCCATACATCCACATTCATGCATCCACATCTACATGCATACATCCATACATCCACATCCACATTTACATCCATGCATCCACATCTACATGCTTAACTCCATTTTCACATCCTCATTTATACATCCACATCCCATATCCACATTCATACATACGCATCCATATCCACATCCACATGCATACATATATCCACATCCACATTCCCATTCACATATATACATCCATATCTACATGCACATTCACATCCATACATCCACATCTATATGCTCATTCACATCCATACATCCACATTCATGCATCCACATCTACATGCATACATCCATACATCCACATCCACATTTACATCCATGCATCCACATCTACATGCTTAACTCCATTTTCACATCCTCATTTATACATCCACATCCCATATCCACATTCATACATACGCATCCATATCCACATCCACATGCATACATATATCCACATCCACATTTCCATTCACATATATACATCCATATCTACATGCACATTCACATCCATACATCCACATCTATATGCTCATTCACATCCATACATCCAAATTCATGCATCCACATCTACATGCATACATCCATACATACACATCCACATTTACATCCATGCATCCACATCTACATGCTTAACTCCATTTTCACATCCTCATTTATACATCCACATCCCATATCCACATTCATACATACGCATCCATATCCACATCCACATGCATACATATATCCACATCCACATTCCCATTCACATATATACATCCATATCTACATGCACATTCACATCCATACATCCACATCTATATGCTCATTCACATCCATACATCCACATTCATGCATCCACATCTACATGCATACATCCATACATCCACATCCACATTTACATCCATGCATCCACATCTACATGCTTTTCACATCCTCATTTATACATCCACATCCCATATCCACATTCATACATACGCATCCATATCCACATCCACATGCATACATATATCCACATCCACATTCCCATTCACATATATACATCCATATCTACATGCACATTCACATCCATACATCCACATCTATATGCTCATTCACATCCATACATCCACATTCATGCATCCACATCTACATGCATACATCCATACATCCACATCCACATTTACATCCATGCATCCACATCTACATGCTTAACTCCATTTTCACATCCTCATTTATACATCCACATCCCATATCCACATTCATACATATGCATCCATATCCACATCCACATGCATACATATATCCACATCCACATTTCCATTCACATATATGCATCCATATCTACATGCACATTCACATCCATACATCCACATCTATATGCTCATTCACATCCATACATCCAAATTCATGCATCCACATCTACATGCATACATCCATACATACACATCCACATTTACATCCATGCATCCACATCTACATCCTCATTCACATCCATACATCCACATTCATACATCCATACATCCACATTCATACATCCACATCCACATCCACATTCACATCCATACATCCACATTCATACATCCACATCCACATCCACATTCACATCCATACATCCACATCTACAAGCTTATCTCCATTTTCACATCCTCATTTATACATCCACATCCCATATCCACATTCATACATACACATCCATATCCACATCCACATGCATCTTATCATATTTTATCACTTCCCATATCTTTTATGCATACCTCTATGCATGAAATTCAATTATGCTAAAGTAACACTTTTATAATAAAATATTCAACTTTTATGCATATCTCTATGCATGAAATCCAATATGATAAAAGTAACACTTTTGATATAAAAAAAATTATCCTTTATGCATACTTCTATGCATGAAAATTAAAAATGATAAAAGTAACACTTTTGATATAAAAAAAATTTTTATCCTTTATGCATGATATTAAAATTCAATTTCTCCATGATTATAATGAAATTCTTTCAATTAATCTAGGATGATAATTCCTAGAATATGGTAGGAAGTCCTCTTTTTATGCTTTGAATGAAATTATTTTATGCATAATTTTTATAAAAATTTTGCCATAGCTCTGCTGCTATGACTGATAAATCTCAATTTTTTCTAAGGGATAAAGTTTATCATTAAGGAAATAATTAAAATGATCTCTAATTGGATCATTAATCTATAATGGATTGAATCATCAATATGCATAAACTAAAAGCATAGAAAAAAAGCCATTAATTTGGCCTCAAGCATAGCTTAATCTTGGATTAAGGAAAAGCTTTAAGAAAAGCTTCATTTGGATTGAGAATAGGTCATGAGTATGACCATTTCTTGAGTGAGAGAGAGAAATTACATGAAAACCATTAGAATTTAAACATAAATAAAAATTAACTTCAATAGCATTTATTAATTTATGTAACTCTTCACTACTATTCACCAATTAACTTTAATAGCATTTAAAAAAAAACCATACCAATTAAGCTTCTCAAGCTTGAGAGGGGTTGAGAAGAGAGAAACATTGAGAAATTATAGAAAAGATAAATATTCACTAATTACCTTACAATTGCTTGATTCTTTGTTCACGGTAGAGGCCCCCAACCAATCAATTGGTTAAGTATGTTGATGGAGCCACTAATGGTGATTAAAGAAAGAGGGAAGCTCCAAAAACTAGTGAATTATTAAATGAATTCACAGTTCTTGGCTTAGGTGGAGTAGAGTAACGATGCATAAACACTATCTATTTTTCAACAAGGGAGAGGCTTCTATTTATAGGAAAAATTGAGCTCCTAACCAAACAAACTGATTCTAGAATTTTCTAAATCAGTTTGGTCAATAATTGACCATTTTTAGGTCAGTTAAGCTAACTTTTTGGAACTAGACTTGAATGAGGAGAGAGGAGAGATGAAATATCTCAATTTTTATGAGTTTAAAACTCATTCAAGCATGTGAAATATGCACCTCCTTTAAAGAACTCCCCTTCCTTACATATGTGTCATAATGGAATTATTTTAATATTGCTCATAGTTTTTTTACTAATAAACCTTGTACATTTTCAACTCTTCATCTTATGTGAAATATGCACCTCCTTTAAAGAACTCCCCTTCCTTACATATGTGTCATAATGGAATCATTTTAATATTGCTCATAGTTTTTTACTAATAAACCTTGTACATTTTCAACTCTTCATCTTATGTGAGCATTTAAGGGACTCCCCTTCCTTACATATGTGTCATAATAAAATCATTATACCCAAAATATCTCATATTTTTAATATTGCACATAGTTTTTTACTAATAAACCTTGTACATTTTCAACTCTTCACCTCATGTGAGCATTTACTCATTTTTGGGTATTTTCTTTTTACAAGTTGGATTTATCTCCTCCCTACACATGGATTGATGCTATTGGTCCATAGGAACCTTAATTGGACCATAGTCTAAAGATTTCTGAAAATCTACACCCTTAGGCTAAGGTTCTTTGTACCTATTTTCAATAAATTCCAATTGCACATTGGAAAATTCTTTTTGAATTTCTGTTTTAGGGGAACTCATCTGAATTAGAAGAGATATTTTTCTATCCAAAAATATTCAAAATCTGAATATTCTCTCTCTAGAATATTTTTCTCTCTCTAGGCTAAAACAGATAGAAACAAGGTCTTTATATTTCTGAAGAGGGATTGATTACAGGGAAAGATACTAGACATCAAAAAGGGGGTGGGGGAGGAATCTTACATTCTACCCCACTTAAAAAATGCGAGATGTCCTCATCTCGCAAACTGGGATAATTTCGCAAGATGCACGAATATGAGACTTAGAGAAAATTTTAATCACGATTAACCACCAAGAAAAGTCTTAAAGAGAGCAAGATTCAAAATAAGAACACGATTTAAACTTTTTTCATTCACGGAACTTATACAGTAAAGATAGAAGAACTCTTTACACTTCCATAAGCCCGTCCATCATATGATCACAAAAGCAGTCCTCACAAGCTGCACAAGTATAAGGTAACTCATCTATGGGAATAATTCTGTTGGTTATTGCTGCACCTATCTCAGTGGTATGAGGTGATCTAACAAAAGGACCTCTGAGAGGCAAGCCAAAAACGGGATAAAGGCATATCTTCTCACGAGGAAGAAAACATGCCAGTAAGAAGACCCGCTCAGAAAACCCAGGATGCCTTGATCTCATGACACAGTAATATCGGGGACCCAAACCCAAAGCTTCAATAACCATGGCCAAGCGGACATTGTTACGAAAGTGCTGCTGACCCCAGGGTGTTACCCTAGTTATGTTTTGATAGGTCCGCCATTTGGTTTGCGCTACAGAAGTTCCCAAGTGAGGAAAAAGTGAGCGCTCATACTGCTCTATAAAATCCTTCTTCACAGATTCACTTGCGTCTTGAAGGTGAGGAATCATTATAGATAAAACTAGTTCTTGTTGCCAAGCCATGAAGGAGATTAAGAAAGGAAGGAGATTGATGGGAGTAAGATTATTGTGGGCGACAAGTAAAAGTTACGACTTATATAAAGGAAGGAGCTAGCGTAACTTAGAAGCCAACGGTAACTTGCCACTGAAGTTTTACCGTCTTTCCATGATTTGGGTTTGACACATTTTTCTATAGAAGGCATTAAGAATTTTGAGATGAAGAGATAAAAGAAGCTTGTAGGCTAAGTCACCTACTTTCATTGAATTCAGATATAAGGCTCACAATATCTGGGGGATAACTTCATATACTCCCCAAGAGATAAAGAATTTCTTTTGGGCCGTACTCGAATGAAGACCAAAACCTTGATATCCAAAACATCGATTCTCACTTCTGAACTCATTGTTCTGAATCCTTAAAACAGGTGGGACTCTTGAGAAGTATTCTAGGAAAAGGTCTTCCTTTGTTAAACAGAACTTTCTTTTATTTTAGAGAGGGAATAATTATAAGATCAGAAAGGGAGATTCTTACTCCTGTATACCTCGAAGGCTGGGGAGGAATCTTACATTCTACCCCACTTAAAAAGGTGCGAGATGTCCTCATCTCGCAAGGTAGAGGATAACTCTTTTTCTTAAGATCCAATTTTATTCTGGGGCTCCTTATATTCTGGTCAACCCAACAGAATACGGGGATAATTATCCCTTATATAGAACTCATCATTAAATAACAATTCATTCAGATCATATCATTCATATCTTTAACACGATAATGGTCCATTAGACTGAAAATTTTCCTTCTGAACATTCCTCCACAGGAATTTTAGTCAAGCAAGTTCTCAATTTTTCATCCCTTAACTTGATCCACCAAGTCAAGTATTAATAGTAGCAATCTGACAGCACAATCCACTAATCTCATAGTGATTTGCTGAAATCATTAGCATCATTCCAGTTATGAATATCATCACAGGGACTCGTCCCATTCATCCTCATTGAGGCTTCGCTCAGCTTATTACATTTCAACCAAATTTCAAGGATCATCATTTTTCAATCAGAATCCAAATCAATTCATCAATTCTCAAACAGAATTAAAAATCATATCAACCACATTCGAAATCATCCTCTGGATAGCATTAACGCTTATAATTTCAAGTCTTAGATTTACTTGTATATACTGTCAGTAAAGAGCTGCAGTATACTCTCGGTATATACGGGTAGTCACGGCCCTTGGAATTATAAGGTAAATACCATCATGTCTAGGCCTCACGCAAGTCAGGGATTTTGTATAATTGCGATACTTCCATCTGAAGACCCAATTACCAAATTACGAATTTCAATTTGAATATCAAATTGTATGAATTATATCACACAATTATAATTTTTTTTTGTGTTTCTTGATAAATTTTTGACATATTTGTCTTCTCAGTTGATCTTTGTTAACCAAATGCTCTGATACCAACTGAGAGATCCCTGTTCCCACCGCGCAACGGATTCGGGGTACTAGCAGCGGAAGTAGCACATCATGCGTGGGTAGGGGTCTCACACTCGGGGCCTCGCCCATGGATATCCGGACAAGAGACTAATCCGTCGGTTTGTCCAAAACCGTAACCGGAAAAACTTCCTTTACCCGGAAAGCATGGGCGATTCCACCAGGATAACTCTTTACTCTAACGTAGTCAAGATCATTACGGATCAACTGATCTGACTGCACCTTTAACGGTACTTGGTCAAATCAAGGAAGAAACTTGCACTTGGATCATTGGGATCAACGCTTTTTTCCCCATCAAGAGGCACAGCCGTTGATTCCTATCCATAGAACAATTTCTATCCGGGATTTACTTCATCTATCGTAATAATAGAATTTAAATCTCGATTTACGGATCCATCAGTCCAGCCTAACCCCATCCGATCCCATGGGTTAGCCAACCGCCCAACCACTGTAGTGATGGGATCCAATTTGGAATTTGGTTAGGTTTTGTCCCGGGTACCAAGGAAAAGAGTTCCAAGGCCCCCTAGCCGGAATTTCATGCAAACATAAAACTAGCCACACCACTTACACACCCAATATGAAAATTACATTTTTCTTAGCATCAGCTAACTTTAAAACAATCCTTTAATGAAACCATAGTACCACTGATCACAATCTCCCAATTTATCCAGTTGATTCATAATTTCCCATCATTCCTTCATCAGAGTATCTATGGCATCATTGGCAACTAGAACGTTCACCACTTGTCCACACAGGGGCCGTTTCAATAGTTCCTAGCCCATAATACTCAACAATATAATCACTTATCAAGATGGACTCTCGTTGAAGATCAGCAAGATCAACCAACAGATCCATATAAAAGAGCCATGGACTCATCCGTTGAGGACCAGCAAGGTCAGTCAACCAGATCCATGCCCGGTTCCAGAAAACAACTCTTACTCCTTGTTCCAATATCTTCCTCGACGCACGCGTGGGTATCCTAGGCGACCCAGAACGAGCACCGTATGGTCAGCACCCTCTAGGATCCTTCGCAGGTGACCTAGCGCTTCACTCATAGGCCGCTTCCTTGGTCCCTCATCCACCGTACCGGAAGCTCGCCATTTTAATCGAACCGAGGCTGGTCAAGACCTCGGCTGACCTTGCTACGCGAGACATCCTCCATTGACTCTCCGTCAGTAGTTGCAACTTTATCAGTTAGGTCTCCACGACCTTAATCACAAGATGGTCAAAATGCTTCCCCAGCATTCTTGACATAAAACAGCCATTTACAAACAGGATTTATAAACAGCATTTACAAATACAATCTCTATATTAACTGTCATTTTTCCACATTAATCCTCATTAATCCACATTACTTATTCCACATTCCATTTATATGTGTACTCATCCAATCCCATCATTTTTCATCTCTTCACTTCAGATTCCTTCACATCACATATCATAATTTCACATCCATATCCATCCATACATCCACATCCACATCCACATTCACATCCATACATCCACATCTACATGCTTACCTCCATTTTCACATCCTCATTTATACATCCACATCCCATATCCACATTCATACATACACATCCATACATCCACATTCATACATACACATCCATACATCCACATCCACATCCATACATCCACATGCATACATCCACTATCACGTCCTCATTCATACATCCACATCCACATACATACATACATACATCCACATCCACATCCACATTCCCATTCACATCTATACATCCATATCTACATGCACATTTCATCCATACATCCACATCTATATCCTCATTCACATCCATACATCCACATTCATGCATCCACATCTACATGCTTATCTCCATTTTCATATCCTCATTTATACATCCACATCCCATATCCACATTCATACATACGCATCCATATCCACATCCACATGCATACATATATCCACATCCACATTCCCATTCACATATATACATCCATATCTACATGCACATTCACATCCATACATCCACATCTATATGCTCATTCACATCCATACATCCACATTCATGCATCCACATCTACATGCATACATCCATACATCCACATCCACATTTACATCCATGCATCCACATCTACATGCTTAACTCCATTTTCACATCCTCATTTATACATCCACATCTACATGCTTAACTCCATTTTCACATCCTCATTTATACATCCACATCCCATATCCACATTCATACATACGCATCCATATCCACATCCACATGCATACATATATCCACATCCACATTCCCATTCACATATATACATCCATATCTACATGCACATTCACATCCATACATCCACATCTATATGCTCATTCACATCCATACATCCACATTCATGCATCCACATCTACATGCATACATCCATACATCCACATCCACATTTACATCCATGCATCCACATCTACATGCTTAACTCCATTTTCACATCCTCATTTATACATCCACATCCCATATCCACATTCATACATACGCATCCATATCCACATCCACATGCATACATATATCCACATCCACATTCCCATTCACATATATACATCCATATCTACATGCACATTCACATCCATACATCCACATCTATATGCTCATTCACATCCATACATCCACATTCATGCATCCACATCTACATGCATACATCCATACATCCACATCCACATTTACATCCATGCATCCACATCTACATGCTTAACTCCATTTTCACATCCTCATTTATACATCCACATCCCATATCCACATTCATACATACGCATCCATATCCACATCCACATGCATACATATATCCACATCCACATTTCCATTCACATATATACATCCATATCTACATGCACATTCACATCCATACATCCACATCTATATGCTCATTCACATCCATACATCCAAATTCATGCATCCACATCTACATGCATACATCCATACATACACATCCACATTTACATCCATGCATCCACATCTACATGCTTAACTCCATTTTCACATCCTCATTTATACATCCACATCCGGGTGGTTGCAAGATCAGGGTGCCCAGTTTTGTCCACTCAGGCACCCTGTAAACAGTAAAAAAACAAGCATTTGTTTACCTTTAGTGGCTAATCTCTCCTAGTAAATGAAGGAATTTCGTTTCAAGTTCTTTTGTTGGAACATCATATTCAAAGTTGGAAATATAGTTGCATAATTTGATTAAGCATTAGATGGTCAAAAGTCCTCATTTTCTTAGGTACAAGGTCAATGTATACACCCTGTCCCAAATTTGAACTGATTCCATAAAATGCTAATATCTTTTACATATAAACTCATATGAGATTCCCACTTTGTACCTTAGATCTTCACATAATATGGAGCTTAACTTGATTTTTCAAGAAAATTTTAAGATATTTGTCTATTTTCTTTAAATATTTCAAGGTCTCTAAAGTGTTATAATATACGCCTGTTTTTGTACCCACAATAGCTACCACTTAAAATCCTCAATCTTGTAGATCAAAAGAGTGGGTAGATACTAAGACATTAGTAGAATGTGGTGGTTAGTAAAAATTGCAAATCCAATGGTTGGATTTTTAATGATCTCTTTTTTAAAATTCTTCCAGACTATCAGAAGGCCTGCAAATATTAATAATCTAATTAGTAAAATTACATTTTTGATGTGAATCATCTAAAACCTATAGGGACTAGTGTACTTGTAACGGTGCATCTATGGAAAAATAAATTGGATCACTCTAAGTATGGAAAGATCATTTGTTTATTATTTCATCATATTTTTGATTAATTTTGATTAATTAGACTAATTTATATTAATTTAAGTTATATTAGGTTAATTTAAGGGCAAGTGTATTTTTTATTATTTGCTTGATCTAATTTTAAGTACCTTGCCCCCCAAAATTTGCTCTCCAAGCTATGTCCCAGTTCTGCATAAACTGGACAAAACTGGATACCCTGATCTTGCAACAACCCATCCCATATCCACATTCATACATACGCATCCATATCCACATCCACATGCATACATATATCCACATCCACATTCCCATTCACATATATACATCCATATCTACATGCACATTCACATCCATACATCCACATCTATATGCTCATTCACATCCATACATCCACATTCATGCATCCACATCTACATGCATACATCCATACATCCACATCCACATTTACATCCATGCATCCACATCTACATGCTTTTCACATCCTCATTTATACATCCACATCCCATATCCACATTCATACATACGCATCCATATCCACATCCACATGCATACATATATCCACATCCACATTCCCATTCACATATATACATCCATATCTACATGCACATTCACATCCATACATCCACATCTATATGCTCATTCACATCCATACATCCACATTCATGCATCCACATCTACATGCATACATCCATACATCCACATCCACATTTACATCCATGCATCCACGTCTACATGCTTAACTCCATTTTCACATCCTCATTTATACATCCACATCCCATATCCACATTCATACATACGCATCCATATCCACATCCACATGCATACATATATCCACATCCACATTTTCATTCACATATATACATCCATATCTACATGCACATTCACATCCATACATCCACATCTATATGCTCATTCACATCCATACATCCAAATTCATGCATCCACATCTACATGCATACATCCATACATACACATCCACATTTACATCCATGCATCCACATCTACATCCTCATTCACATCCATACATCCACATTCATACATCCATACATCCACATTCATACATCCACATCCACATCCACATTTACATCCATACATCCACATTCATACATCCACATCCACATCCACATTCACATCCATACATCCACATCTACAAGCTTATCTCCATTTTCACATCCTCATTTATACATCCACATCCCATATCCACATTCATACATACACATCCATATCCACATCCACATGCATCTTATCATATTTTATCACTTCCCATATCTTTTATGCATACCTCTATGCATGAAATTCAATTATGCTAAAGTAACACTTTTATAATAAAATATTCAACTTTTATGCATATCTCTATGCATGAAATCCAATATGATAAAAGTAACACTTTTGATATAAAAAAAATTATCCTTTATGCATACTTCTATGCATGAAAATTAAAAATGATAAAAGTAACACTTTTGATATTAAAAAAAATTTTATCCTTTATGCATGATATTAAAATTCAATTTCTCCATGATTATAATGAAATTCTTTCAATTAATCTAGGATGATAATTCCTAGAATATGGTAGGAAGTCCTCTTTTTATGCTTTGAATGAAATTATTTTATGCATAATTTTTATAAAAATTTTGCCATAGCTCCGCTGCTATGACTGATAAATCTCAATTTTTTCTAAGGGATAAAGTTTATCATTAAGGAAATAATTAAAATGATCTCTAATTGGATCATTAATCTATAATGGATTGAATCATCAATATGCATAAACTAAAAGCATAGAAAAAAAGCCATTAATTTGGCCTCAAGCATAGCTTAATCTTGGATTAAGGAAAAGCTTTAAGAAAAGCTTCATTTGGATTGAGAATAGGTCATGAGTATGACCATTTCTTGAGTGAGAGAGAGAAATTACATGAAAACCATTAGAATTTAAACATAAATAAAAATTAACTTCAATAGCATTTATTAATTTATGTAACTCTTCACTACTATTCACCAATTAACTTTAATAGCATTTAAAAAAAAACCATACCAATTAAGCTTCTCAAGCTTGAGAGGGGTTGAGAAGAGAGAAACATTGAGAAATTATAGAAAAGATAAATATTCACTAATTACCTTACAATTGCTTGATTCTTTGTTCACGGTAGAGGCCCCCAACCAATCAATTGGTTAAGTATGTTGATGGAGCCACTAATGGTGATTAAAGAAAGAGGGAAGCTCCAAAAACTAGTGAATTATTAAATGAATTCACAGTTCTTGGCTTAGGTGGAGTAGAGTAACGATGCATAAACACTATCTATTTTTCAACAAGGGAGAGGCTTCTATTTATAGGAAAAATTGAGCTCCTAACCAAACAAACTGATTCTAGAATTTTCTAAATCAGTTTGGTCAATAATTGACCATTTTTAGGTCAGTTAAGCTAACTTTTTGGAACTAGACTTGAATGAGGAGAGAGGAGAGATGAAATATCTCAATTTTTATGAGTTTAAAACTCATTCAAGCATGTGAAATATGCACCTCCTTTAAAGAACTCCCCTTCCTTACATATGTGTCATAATGGAATTATTTTAATATTGCTCATAGTTTTTTTACTAATAAACCTTGTACATTTTCAACTCTTCATCTTATGTGAAATATGCACCTCCTTTAAAGAACTCCCCTTCCTTACATATGTGTCATAATGGAATCATTTTAATATTGCTCATAGTTTTTTACTAATAAACCTTGTACATTTTCAACTCTTCATCTTATGTGAGCATTTAAGGGACTCCCCTTCCTTACATATGTGTCATAATAAAATCATTATACCCAAAATATCTCATATTTTTAATATTGCACATAGTTTTTTACTAATAAACCTTGTACATTTTCAACTCTTCACCTCATGTGAGCATTTACTCATTTTTGGGTATTTTCTTTTTACAAGTTGGATTTATCTCCTCCCTACACATGGATTGATGCTATTGGTCCATAGGAACCTTAATTGGACCATAGTCTAAAGATTTCTGAAAATCTAGACCCTTAGGCTAAGGTTCTTTATACCTATTTTCAATTAATTCCAATTGCACATTGGAAAATTCTTTTTGAATTTCTGTTTCAGGGGAACTCATCTGAATTAGAAGAGATATTTTTCTATCCAAAAATATTCAAAATCTGAATATTCTCTCTCTAGAATATTTTTCTCTCTCTAGGCTAAAACAGATAGAAACAAGGTCTTTATATTTCTGAAGAGGGATTGATTACACGGAAAGATACTAGACATCAAAAAGGGGGTGGGGGAGGAATCTTACATTTTCGGCTACCATATTGGACCCATCTTAAGATCAACCATCTTCTTGATCCCATGCACATCTTCAAGAATGTGGGATCTGGTATTTGGGAACATGTTATTGGTAAACGAGACAATGTTAGCGTACGTGAGGACTTGCAGGTCGCAGGACGTATGCGTCAAGCTTGGCCACGAGAGGAGGGTGGGCACGTTCGTCTTCCGCCTGCACCATGGATTATATCAAAGAAAGAGGAGAAGCAGGTAAAGCAGGCCATCACCACTTTGTGTACTCCCACTGGATGCATGAAATCATTGAAGGGAGCCTTTACAACCACTAAGAAAAAAGGCGTTGAGCATTTATATGGGTTGAAGTCCCACGATTGGCACAAGATGCTCCAAGTAAGTGTTTTCCAAGTCTTGTTTGTTGAAATTAAATTTTGTAATATTACATCACATCTACATTCATCACATTCATTGTATCCCCATCCCATCACATACATTCTATCCACATCACATCACATCCACATTATATCTAATTCATACACATCCCATCTCATTCATCCACATCCATCCAATCATTCACATGCATGACTATCCACATCTATCCATACATTCATATCTATCACTTCACATTTCACATACACATCCACATCCACATCCATTCTTTCACATACACATCCACATCCATTCTTTCACATACACATCCACATCCATTCTTCCACATACACATCCACATCTATTTACATCACATTACTTCACATACACCTCCACATCCATTTACTTCCCATGTCACCCTTTCACATATCCTCTCATCTCATTCTTATCTCATCATTCACATCCACATCCATTTACTTCACATCTCATCCACAATCATTTTCATTACACCACATCCTATCACATCCCATTTACATCTTATCACATCCATTCACATTCTATCGCATCCCATTTACATCTTATCACATCCATTCACATCCTATCCCCATTTAGTAGCTTTTTCTAGTTTGATATCGATAGTGGGACTTTTTCTAAGTTTTTGCCAATTGCTTGGCCTAGATAAAGGTTCTTTTTCTCGATGACTAAATCCATATTCTTTCTAAATTTCTCAATTGAATTATATTCAATATTCATCTTTTGGAATAAAAGAATTCATGTGATTTACAAAAATCAATTCTACTCACTTTTGATAAATAATCATAAATTGAATTATACTAAAAATTTCTCTTTTTCTCATTTAATTTCTTGGACCTCAAATATCATGGGAATTCCTCTTTTTGCATTCAATTATTTGCATTCCAATGTCATGGTAATTCCTCTTTTATCATCAAATATTTCTCATGAAATAAATTCATAAAATATCCATTAATTCAATATGCTAGAAATTCAAGTTTTTCCATATAAACCATTGAATTTTCATTTAAATTTCTCATGCATAAAATAAATTTATATAAAATTCATCTTTGAATTTAAATAAAATATACATTAATTCTAATATGCTAGGAATTTCACTTTTCCTATTTAAATGATTGAATTCCAAAGGTCATAGGAATTCCTCTTTTATCATTTAAATATTTCTCATGCATAAAATAAATTTATCTAAAATTTATCTTTGAATTTAAATAAAATATCCATTAATTCCAATATGCTAGGAATTCCACTTTTCCTATTTAAATGATTGAATTCCAAATGTCATAGAAATTTCTCTTTTATAATTTAAATATTTCTCATGTATAAAATAAATTTATTTAAAATTTATCTTTGAATTTAAATAAAATATCTATTAACTCCAATATGCTAGGAATTTCACTTTTCCTATTTAAATGATTGAATTCCAAATGTCATAGGAATTCCTCTTTTATCGTTTAAATATTTCTCATGCATAAAATAAATTTATCTAAAATTCATCTTTGAATTTAAATAAAATATTCATTAATTTTAATATGCTAGATGTTTCACTTTTTTTATTTAAATGATTGAATTTCAAATGTCATAGGAATTCTTCTTTTATCATTTAAATATAATTACCATAATTCTCTCTTTTCTTAACTATTTAATTACACATAAACCTTAAAAATTAATTTTCCATTGAATGTGACAAAAACCATTCTTTAGCCTAGGATATTCAATCCTATTATATGGTAGGAAGTCCTCTTTTCATGTTATGCATAAGATTGAATTATGTATCAATTTTCTTAAAAATTTTACCATAGCTCCGCTGCTATTACTCGTATTTTTTAATTTCTATAAAAAGAATAAGACAGTAATGTAATTATGAAAGTATAACTATCTTTTATCCTTAAATCTAAATTATGGATTTATCTCATAATATTACCATAATTTACAAGCATATAAGTATAAAAACCATTTTCTTAAACCTTTAGCTTCACAAGCCTAGAGTTTGATTTGTGAATTAAGAATTTCTCCACGAGAAGCATCAATTGAATAGAGAATTGGTCATAAGAATGACCATTCTTTGGGGGAGAGAGAGAGATAAACATAAAAGCATTCTAATTTAAGCATAAATGTAAACTTTATGTGATTAATCACTAAAATTCTTTAGAGAGCTTCAGTTGCATTGAAGAACCATTCAACTGAATACTTTTCAAGCTTGAGAGGGGTTGAGAAGTGAAAAACATTTAGAAGATTAAGAAAAAGACTATAAAGTCACACTTTACCTCTTATTTTTCTTGATTCTTTAGTCATTGGAGAGACCCCCAATAATCAATCAATCGGTTAGTATGTTGAGAAAGGCTCCAAAGAAGGTTGAAGAGAGAGAGAAGCTCCAATCTCTACAAATTGTAGAGGATTTTTAGAGGATAATAGAAAATATCATTATTTTAGTATAATACTGGCATGGTATAATTTACATATTTTTTTACAAAGGACTAAGGATCTATTTATAGGTGAAGGAGGCCTCTAAACAAGTCCAACTAGGTTCTAGAATTTTCCAGGTTTAGTTTAGCTGAATTTAGACAAGATTTGGACCTAGTTTGGCTCCCTTTTGATTTGGTTTGATCTAGGAGAGAGGAGAGATAAAAATATCACAATTTTTTTGAGTTAAAAACTCCACCACATGTGTGAAATAGGCATTTCCTTGAAGTCCCCCCTTCTCCTTACTACCAAGGTGTCAAAAATGTATCATTATACCAAAATATCTCATTTTTTTAGTAATATCTCATAGTTTTTAACTAATAAACCTTGTACTTAGTCAACTCTTCATCTTATGTGGGAATTTACTCATTTTTGGGTATTTTCTTTTATTCATTGGATTTATCTCCTCCCCACACTTGGATTGATCCTATTGGCCCATAGGACCCTTAATTGGACCATAATCCAAAAATTTCTGAAAATCTAGACCCTTAGGCTAAGGTCCTTTATACACATCCTTAACACAATAATGGTCCATTATACCAAAAATTTCATCTGAACATTCTTCCATGAGAATTTTAGTTATGCAGGTTTTCAATTTGTCATCCTTTAATTTGAGCCACTGGGTCAAAGGTTAACATCAGCAATCTATCAGCACAATCCACTAATCTTGTAGTGATTCGCTGAAGTTATTATCGCCATTCTAGTTATTAACATCATTACTGGGCGGATTTTATTAATTTTGATTGATTTTTTTAATTACTTTTTTTGGGTCATGTGAATGAAGGGTCTCACAACACTCTGATTAGGGTTTGCTCCTCTGTGTGTGTCTCCTCTCCCTCTACCTATTTTCATCATGGTATCAAAGCCTGGTGCTCTCTATTAGGGTTTATGATGAGTGAGTGAGACAAGAGGGAGAAGAAGCTATGAAGCTTGCCATTGGAGCTGTGAAGCTTGGAGCACACCGATTTTCATCATGGTATCAAAGCCTGGTGCTCTCTATTAGGGTTTATAAGTGAGTGAGAAAAGAGAGAGAAGAAGCTATGAAGCTTGCCATTAGAGCTATGAAGCTTGGAGCACACCGATTTTCATCAAATCTGAGAGCTTGGCCTACCAGGTAAGGACTACTAAACATCCTTGAGCGAATTGCAACACACACAACACCAGATTTGAGTTGCCCAAAGCAAAGAAAAATTTTTGTTTTGCAAGCTCTCCATTGAAGCTTGATTGTGGTGAATTTATGAGGCAAATGGTTGCGAATCTTACAAAGAATCATGTATCTAGCAAATGGGAATCATTGGCAACTCATGTGCAAGCCCTACATTGAATTTGGAGCAAAGTTGATACATTTAAGTGAGTGGAAATTCATTGTTTTGAAGCCCTCACAAAAATAGAGAGGAGATGTTCATTGTGGATGTAATATGAGCTGGTTTTTTGCAAAAAATCACTATATTGATGGATTGGGTACATACCTAGGAGTGTTGGGGACTCACATCGACCTTCAATTACCACAAAAAACCCACCTCAGGAGTAGGCACGCAGACTGTAGGGAAGAAACAGTGTAGAATTGCATGGGATACATTGGTAAAGCGATTTGATATAGATACTAGTGCTCATAAGTCTCAGTTGTTGAGACAATAGATTCATAATGTGAAGCGGAAAGGAAGGAGTATTCATGATTATGTACAAGAGCACAACATGGTGGACATTATGCACAACACGGTGGAAATCATGTAAATGGTGGAGATTTTACATCAAGCAGTAATGATGGCAGCGCAAATCACTTGTTTGTTGCCATGAAACATGTCGTGGGATCTATGATGACAAATGGTGACAGTGATGACACTCGGTATATGAACTCTGGAGCATCAAACCATATGACTTGTCATGGCAAATAGTTTGAGCATATGGAGCCAATGGATGTGAAAGGCTATGTGGAGACAGGAGATGATTCCCAACATGCTATCACACATGTTGGAAGTGTACCATTGGTGATGCACAATGGTGAAACAAAGTCTATGGTGGCAGATGTCTTGTATGTGCCTTCTATTACACCAATTTTTGTCAAATGGTGGAATAGGGTTTACAGGTTCATTTCAACGAGCATGGTTGCTTCGTTGAGGATTTCAAAAATGGATGTAGAGTCATTGCCAAAGGCAAGAAAGAAGGCATGTAAGATTCCTCCCCAGCCTCTCAAGATGTCCAGCATCTTCCCCTGTAATCAATCCCCTCTTCAGAAATATAAAAGATCTTGTTTCTAACCGTTTTAACATAGAGAGAGAAAATATTATAGAGAGAGAATATTCAAATTTTGAATATTTTTAGATAGAAAAATTTTTCATATTATTAAAATGAATTCTCCTGAAACACAAATTCAAAAAGAACTTTCCAATGTGCAATTTGGAATTTATTGGAAATGGGTATAAAGGACCTTAGCCTAAGGGTCTAGATTTTCAGAAATTTTAGATTATGGTCCAATTAAGGTTCCTTTGGGTCAATAGCATCAATCCATGTGTAGGGAGGAGATAAATCCAATTTGTAAACGAAGATACCCAAAAATGAGTAAATGCTCACATAAGATGAAGAGTTGACTATGTACAAGGTTTATTAGTAAAAAACTATGAGCAATATTAAAAATATGAGATATTTTGGGTATCCAAAAATGAGTAAATGCTCACACAAGATGAAGAGTTGAAAATGTACAAGGTTTATTAATAATAAACTATGAGCAATATTAAAAATATGAGATATTTTGGGTATAATGATTCCATTTTGACACATATGTAAAGAAGGGGAGTCCATTAAAGGAGGTGCATATTTCACATGCTTTAATAAGTTTTAAACTAAAAAATAATGTGATATTTTTATCTCTCCTCTCTCTTGAACCAAACCAAATCAAAGTGGAACCAAACCAAATCAAAAAGTAACCAAACTAGGTCCAAATCTAGTCCAAATTCAACCAAACTAAATTTGGAAAATTCTAGAATTCAGTTAGCTTTGGTTAGAGCTTCCCTCTCCTATAAATAGAACATGAGTCCTTTGAAAAGAATAGAAGAATTTTACTATACTAGAGTTATACTGAAGTAATGCTAATTTCTACTATTCTTTAAAATTCTCTCCAAATTGAAGAAATTGGAGCTTCCCTCTTTCTTCAATCCCCATTGGTGGCTCCATCAACATACTTAACCAATTGATTGGTTGGGGGTCTCTACCGTGAACAAAGAATCAAGCAATTTGTAAGGTAATTACTGAATTTTGATCATTTTCTATAATTTCTCAATGTTTCTCTCTTCTCAACCCCTCTCAAGCTTGAGAAGCTTAATTGGAATGGTTTTTGAATGTTATTGAAGTTAATTGATGAATGGTAGTGAAGAGTTACATAATTTGATGAATGCTATTGAAGTTAATTGATTAATGATAGTTAAGAATTACATAAATTTCCATTTATGCTTAATTCAAATGGTTTTTATGTAATTTCTCTCTCTCACTCAAGAAATGGTCATACTCATGACCCATTCTCAATCCAAATGAAGCTTTTCATAAAGCTTTTCCTTAATCCAAGATTAATCTATACTTGAGGCCAAATTAATGGCTTTTTTCTATGCTTTTAGTTTATGTATTTCATGAATATTGATGATTCAATCCATTATGGATTATTGATCCAATTAGGGATCATTCTAAATATTTCTTAATGATAAGCTTTATCCCTTTAAAAAATTGAGATTTATCAGTCTCATAGCAGCGGAGCTATGGTAAAATGTTTATAAAAATTACGCATAAAATAATTTCATTCAAAGCATGAAAAGAGGACTTCCTACCATATTCTAGGAATTATCATCCTAGATTAACTGAAAGATATTGACTGTAATCCTAGAGAAATTGATTTTTATATTATGCATAATTGATTTTCATGCATAAAGGTATGCATAAAAGATGATTATTTTATTATAAAAGTGTTACTTTTATCATAATTAGATTTCATGCATAGAGGTATGCATAAAAGATTATTATTTTAATATAAAAATGTTACTTTTATCATATTTGAATTTCATGCATAGAGGTATGCATAAAAGATGATTATTTTAATATAAAAGTGTTACTTTTATCATAATTGAATTTCATGCATAGAGGTATGCATAAAAGTTGATTATATTATTATAAAAGTGTGACTTTTATCATATTTGAATTTCATGCATAGAGGTATGCAAAAGATATTCTTTTTATACTAAAAGTGTGATTTTTCATCATAAATGGATTTTATGCATAACTTAGATGCATAAGAAAAATTCTTTTATTCTAAAAGTGTGA
The DNA here is from genome assembly GCF_041138505.1 of Cibotium barometz. Taxonomy (NCBI): domain Eukaryota; kingdom Viridiplantae; phylum Streptophyta; class Polypodiopsida; order Cyatheales; family Cibotiaceae; genus Cibotium; species Cibotium barometz. The sequence continues at coordinate 26,650,997 of NC_141087.1, forward strand.
TTCCTACCAAATTAAATTTATGCATAAGAAGATGCATAAAAGATTGATTTTTAATTCAAAAGTGTCATTCTCATCTAAATTGAATTTATGCATAGGAAAATGCATAAAAGATTGAAATTTAATTCAAAAGTGTCATTTTTATTTAAAATGAATTTATGCATAGGAAGATGCATAAAAGATTGATTTTTACTTCGAAAGTATTAATCTCCTTAAATAGAATTTGTGCATAAATAAATATGTGAAGAAATCTTATATCAAATATAAGAATTCTCTTGTATTCTATAAATAGATATGAGATGTGATAGGATGTGATAAGAGGTGTATAAGATGTCATAAGAGGTGATAAGATGCTTATGAAATAAGTTAGGAGGTGATAAGATGAATTAAGATGTGATAAGATGTGTATGGGATGAGGTAAGAAGTGTATGTGATAGGATAAGATGTATATGGGTTGTGATAGGTCGAGAATGGATGTGATGTAAAAGATTAGATGTGAAGGCATATGGGGTTATATGAATGGGAATGTGAAAATGGATGTATGTATGTGGATGTGGGGATGTGGGGATGGGAGTGTGGATGTATGAATGTGAAAATGGATGTATGCATGAAGATGTATATGCATAGATGTGAATGTGGATGTAGATGTGGATATATAGATGTGAATGGGAATGTGGATGTGGATGTATGAAATGTGGATGTATAGATGTGAATGTGGAATGTGGATGTGGATGTGGATGTAGATGTGGATGTATAGATGTGAATGGGAATGTGGATGTGGATGTATGTGAATGTGGATGTAGATGTGGATGTATAGATGTGAATGTGGAATGTGGATGTGGATGTATGTATGTATGTGGATGTAGATGTGGATGTAGATGTGGATGTATAGATGTGAATGAGAATGTGGATGTGGATGTATAGATGTGAATGGGAATGTGGATGTGGATGTATGTATGTATGTGGATGTGAATGTATGAATGAGGACGTGATAGTGGATGTATGCATGTGGATGTGGATGTATGGATGTGTATGTATGAATGTGGATATGGGATGTGGATGTGAAAATGGAGATAAGCATGTAGATGTGGATGTATGGATATGAATGTGGATGTGGATGTATAAATGAGGATGTAAAAATGGATGTATGCATGTAGATGTGGATGTATGGATGTGAATGTGAATGTGTATGTGAATTAATGTGTCGTCGATATGAGGAAATGGATGAGAATGAGTACACATTGAATGGAAAAGGGAATAAGTAATGTGGTCCGAGAGTGGATAATGTGGAAAGACAAGAGTTCGTTATAGAAACTGTATTTTGTGACTGTTTGTAAATGACTGTTTTATGTCAAGAATGCTGGGGAAGCATTTTGACCGTCTTGAGGATTAAGGTCATGAAGACCGAACTGATAAAGTTGCAACTGCTGACGGAGAGTCAATGGAGGACGTCTCGCGTAGCAAGGTCGATCGAGGTATTCACCAGCCTCGGTTCGATTTAAATGGTGAGCTTCTGGTACGGTGGATGAGGGACCAAGGAAGCGGCCTATGAGTGAAGCGCTAGGTCACCTGCGAAGGATCCTAGAGGGTGCTGACCATACAGTGCTCGGGCTCTGGGTCGCCGAAGATACCCACACGTGCATCGTGGAAGATATTGGGACAAGGAATAAGAGTTGTTTTCTGAAACCAGGCATGGATGTGGTTGATTGACCTTGCTGGTCCTCAACGGATAGTCCATGGTTCTTTTATATGGATCTGTGGGTTGATCTTGCTGATCTTCCACGGAGATTCCATTCTATTATATGAATATATTACCGGTTACTATGAGCTAGGAACTATAGAAAAGGCCCCTGGTGGTGAGCGTTCTGGTTGCCAATGATGCCATAAGTACACCGATGAATAAATGACGGGAAATAAGGATTCAACCAGAGACTTTGAGGATTGTCATCAGTGACGTAATGGTTTCATTAAAGGATTGTTTTAAAGTTAGCTGATGCTGAGAAAAAGGCAATTTCATATTGGGTGTGTAAGTGGTATGACTAGTTTTATGTTTGCATGAATTTCCGACTAGGGGGCCGTGGAACTCTTTTCCTTGGTACCCGGGACAAAACCTAACCAAATTCCTAATTGGATCGTAGTGAAAGGCAAAATGTGGTACAGGACATTGACATGTGGCATAAAAGGATTGGACATGTGAGCATACAAGGTTGAACAACATGCAGGCAAGAAACATTGTTAGTGGGCTGCCTAGATTCAAGTATGACAGGAATATGCATGTTTGTGATGCTTGCCAGTTTGGAAAGCAAGCAAGGTTGCCATTATCCAATAAAATCCACCAAAACAAACCGATCAACTAACCCATAATAGAATTTGCCTTAGGCTTAGGAAATTAAGCATAGACCACACTTCAATAAGTGTAAAATCAATTATCATAAAAAGTGTCAAAGGTGAGACACACTTTGAATGTAGATTCTAGCCATCAAAAGTATGGAACATGTCCAAAAAGTGTCAAAGGTGAGACACACTTTGAATGTAGATTCTAGCCATCAAAAGTATGGAACATGTCCAAAAAGAATGGCTAAACAATGGTAAAAAATCATGAAAACATTGTTTAAAATAGATTCAAACAGAAATATCTAATAATACGAGGTATAATCGTATTAATAATATGCAAATAACCCACATCTATCTAATGTCAGCACATGAAAACGTACTTCACATCCAACAATTATTTGCCAAATGACCCACCTTTTTTCAATGGACACATCTTACTTTGATCACTTGATGTGACAAAGCTTGTTCAATATTCGATGAAGTTGTTGCATTTGAAGATTCAGCTCCTCCCTTTGGCCTCTTTTCTTCATCAAGACAAGATTGAATGACTCCTTCAAGGGTGGGATTAGGTATGTTCTTCAGGGTGGTGACTAAAGTGGGGTACACCTTCTTGATTGCTTTTAGCAAAACAGCCACTGCATCATCTTCATCCATTCTCGCATTCACTGATATGCAAGTTTAGCCATAAGGCCCTTCAAGTGAGAGATGAAGGCTCCAATGCCATCTCCCTCTTTGAGTTTCAATTAATCTACTTTCGTGTGGCCAGATATGACGAGGCTAGAAAATCAAATTGCACCATCCAATCAAAATAGGCCACCCCAAACTCTTTTTTCTTGGGATTGGGCACCACCTTCATTGATCCATCATTAAACTTAAAGGGCATAATCGCCTGTGGACCAAAAATAAGCTCGAATAGAGTGTGCTTGAGAGATGGTGGCCTTGAAAGTAGTGTAGTAATCCTAGAGCACCCCCAAAAGGGCTTGGTCCCACTTTGATGAGTTTTCACTCCCTTGTTTGAGCATCATCTTACATAGCACCTTGTTAGTGCTCTCCACCTATCCATTTTCTCTTGGGTAGTATGAGTAAGACATTAAAAGAAATAGGAGGCCTCTTCTCATTGACTATCTCCATCCTCATTGATGAAATAGGAGGCCTCTTGTCATCGACTATCTCCATCACCAACTATCTCCATCCTCATTGATGAAATAGGAGGCCTCTTCTCATTGACTATCTCCATCCTCATTGATGAAATAGGAGGCCTCTTCTCATTGATGAAATAGGAGGCCTCTTCTCATTGATGAAATAGGAGGCCTCTTCTCATTGACTATCTCCATCCTCATTGATGAAATAGGAGGCCTCTTCTCATTGACTAGGAGGCCTCTTCTCATTGACTATCTCCATCCTCATTGATGAAATAGGAGGCCTCTTCTCATTGACTATCTCCATCCTCATTGATGAAATAGGAGGCCTCTTCCCATTGATGAAATAGGAGGCCTCTTCTCATTGATGAAATAGGAGGCCTCTTCTCATTGACTATCTCCATCCTCATTGATGAAGTAGGAGGCCTCTTCTCATTGATGAAATAGGAGGCCTCTTCTCATTGATGAAATAGGAGGCCTCTTCTCATTGACTATCTCCATCCTCATTGATGAAATAGGAGGCCTTTTCTCATTGACTATCTCCATCCTCATTGATGAAATAGGAGGCCTCTTCTCATTGACTATCTCCATCCTCATTGATGAAATAGGAGGCCTCTTCTCATTGATGAAATAGGAGGCCTCTTCTCATTGACTATCTCCATCCTCATTGATGAAATAGGAGGCCTCTTCTCATTGACTATCTCCATCCTCATTGATGAAATAGGAGGCCTCTTCTCATTGACTATCTCCATCCTCATTGATGAAATAGGAGACTATCTCCATCACCTCATTGACTATTTCCATCACCAACTATCTCCATCCTCATTGATGAAATAGGAGGCCTCTTCTCATTGATGAAATAGGAGGCCTCTTCTCATTGACTATCTCCATCCTCATTGATGAAATAGGAGGCCTCTTCTCATTGACTATCTCCATCCTCATTGATGAAATAGGAGGCCTCTTCTCATTGACTATCTCCATCCTCATTGATGAAATCTCTTCTCATTGACTATCTCCATCCTCATTGATGAAATAGGAGGCTATCTCCATCACCTCATCCACTATCTCCATCACCGACTATCTCCATCCTCATTGATGAAATAGGAGGCTATCTCCATCACCTCATCGACTATCTCCATCACCGACTATCTCCATCCTCATTGATGAAATAGGAGGCCTCTTCTCATTGACTATCTCCATCCTCATTGATGAAATAGGAGGCCTCTTCTCATTGACTATCCCTCTTCTCATTGATGAAATAGGAGGCCTCTTCTCATTGACTATCTCCATCCTCATTGATGAAATAGGAGGCCTCTTCTCATTGACTATCTCCATCCTCATTGATGAAATAGGAGGCCTCTTCTCATTGATGAAATAGGAGGCCTCTTCTCATTGATGAAATAGGAGGCCTCTTCTCATTGACTATCTCCATCCTCATTGATGAAATAGGAGGCCTCTTCTCATTGACTATCTCCATCCTCATTGATGAAATAGGAGGCCTCTTCTCATTGATGAAATAGGAGGCCTCTTCTCATTGATGAAATAGGAGGCCTCTTCTCATTGACTATCTCCATCCTCATTGATGAAATAGGAGGCCTCTTCTCATTGACTATCTCCATCCTCATTGATGAAATAGGAGGCCTCTTCTCATTGATGAAATAGGAGGCCTCTTCTCATTGACTATCTCCATCCTCATTGATGAAATAGGAGACTATCTCCATCACCTCATTGACTATTTCCATCACCTCATTGATGAATTAGGAGCCTCTCTCACTATCTGTCCCCTTAAATTTTTCTGGGGTAGCATGTGCAAGACTTTTTATGAGAGACTTGGTACCAAGGAAGCAAGGTGTCCATCACCTAAATGATGAAATAGCGGCCCCTGTCTCACTGACTATTTTTAAGGGCACCCAAATCTAGTAAAATTGTTCTCGTAGAGGAATTTGGCCATTGTGTCTACCATATTGTCCATCCTGGCCTTTTGCTTTCCCATTTTCTCTTGGGTAGTATGAGTAAGACTTTATATGTACTAGCAAGCAAGGTGTCCATGACCATTATTGATGAAATAGGAGGTCTCTTGTCATCGACTATTGATGAAATAGGAGGTCTCTTGTCATCGACTATCTCCATCACCAACTATCTCCATCCTCATTGATGAGATAGGAGGCCTCTTCTCATTGACTATCTTCATCCTCATTGATGAAATAGGAGGCCTCTTCTCATTGACTATCTCCATCCTCATTGATGAAATAGGAGGCCTCTTCTCATTGACTATCTCCATCCTCATTGATGAAACCGGAGGCCTCTTCTCATTGACTATCTCCATCCTCATTGATGAAATAGGAGGCCTCTTCTCATTGATGAAATAGGAGGCCTCTTCTCATTGATGAAATAGGAGGCCTCTTCTCATTGACTATCTCCATCCTCATTGATGTAGGAGGCCTCTTCTCATTGATGAAATAGGAGGCCTCTTCTCATTGATGAAATAGGAGGCCTCTTCTCATTGACTATCTCCATCCTCATTGATGAAATAGGAGGCCTCTTCTCATTGATGAAATAGGAGGCCTCTTCTCATTGATGAAATAGGAGGCCTCTTCTCATTGACTATCTCCATCCTCATTGATGAAATAGGAGGCCTCTTCTCATTGACTATCTCCATCCTCATTGATGAAATAGGAGGCCTCTTCTCATTGACTATCTCCATCCTCATTGATGAAATAGGAGGCCTCTTCTCATTGACTATCTCCATCCTCATTGATGAAATAGGAGACTATCTCCATCACCTCATCGACTATTTCCATCACCAACTATCTCCATCCTCATTGATGAAATAGGAGGCCTCTTCTCATTGATGAAATAGGAGGTCTCTTCTCATTGACTATCTCCATCCTCATTGATGAAATAGGAGGCCTCTTCTCATTGACTATCTCCATACTCATTGATGAAATAGGAGGCCTCTTCTCATTGACTATCTCCATCCTCATTGATGAAATCTCTTCTCATTGACTATCTCCATCCTCATTGATGAAATAGGAGGCTATCTCCATCACCTCATCTACTATCTCCATCACCGACTATCTCCATCCTCATTGATGAAATAGGAGGCTATCTCCATCACCTCATCAACTATCTCCATCACCAACTATCTCCATCCTCATTGATGAAATAGGAGGCCTCTTCTCATTGACTATCTCCATCCTCATTGATGAAATAGGAGGCCTCTTCTCATTGACTATCCCTCTTCTCATTGATGAAATAGGAGGCCTCTTCTCATTGACTATCTCCATCCTCATTGATGAAATAGGAGGCCTCTTCTCATTGACTATCTCCATCCTCATTGATGAAATAGGAGGCCTCTTCTCATTGATGAAATAGGAGGCCTCTTCTCATTGATGAAATAGGAGGCCTCTTCTCATTGACTATCTCCATCCTCATTGATGAAATAGGAGGCCTCTTCTCATTGACTATCTCCATCCTCATTGATGAAATAGGAGGCCTCTTCTCATTGACTATCTCCATCCTCATTGATGAAATAGGAGGCCTCTTCTCATTGACTATCTCCATCCTCATTGATGAAATAGGAGGCCTCTTCTCATTGACTATCTCCATCCTCATTGATGAAATAGGAGGCCTCTTCTCATTGATGAAATAGGAGGCCTCTTCTCATTGACTATCTCCATCCTCATTGATGAAATAGGAGGCCTCTTCTCATTGACTGTCTCCATCCTCATTGATGAAATAGGAGGCCTCTTCTCATTGATGAAATAGGAGGCCTCTTCTCATTGACTATCTCCATCCTCATTGATGAAATAGGAGACTATCTCCATCACCTCATTGACTATTTCCATCACCTCATTGATGAATTAGGAGCCTCTCTCACTATCTGTCCCCTTAAATTTTTCTGGGGTAGCATGTGCAAGACTTTTTATGAGAGACTTGGTACCAAGGAAGCAAGGTGTCCATCACCTAAATGATGAAATAGCGGCCCCTGTCTCACTGACTATTTTTAAGGGCACCCAAATCTAGTAAAATTGTTCTCGTAGAGGAATTTGGCCACTGTGTCTACCATATTGTCCATCCTGGCCTTTTGCTTTCCCATTTTCTCTTGGGTAGTATGAGTAAGACTTTATATGTACTAGCAAGCAAGGTGTCCATGACCATTATTGATGAAATAGGAGGTCTCTTGTCATCGACTATTGATGAAATAGGAGGTCTCTTGTCATCGACTATCTCCATCACCAACTATCTCCATCCTCATTGATGAGATAGGAGGCCTCTTCTCATTGACTATCTTCATCCTCATTGATGAAATAGGAGGCCTCTTCTCATTGACTATCTCCATCCTCATTGATGAAATAGGAGGCCTCTTCTCATTGACTATCTCCATCCTCATTGATGAAACCGGAGGCCTCTTCTCATTGACTATCTCCATCCTCATTGATGAAATAGGAGGCCTCTTCTCATTGATGAAATAGGAGGCCTCTTCTCATTGACTATCTCCATCCTCATTGATGAAATAGGAGGCCTCTTCTCATTGATGAAATAGGAGGCCTCTTCTCATTGATGAAATAGGAGGCCTCTTCTCATTGATGAAATAGGAGGCCTCTTCTCATTGACTATCTCCATCCTCATTGATGAAATAGGAGGCCTCTTCTCATTGACTATCTCCATCCTCATTGATGAAATAGGAGGCCTCTTCTCATTGACTATCTCCATCACCTCATTGACTATTTCCATCACCTCATTGATGAATTAGGAGCCTCTCTCACTATCTGTCCCTTAAATTTTTCTGGGGTAGCATGTGCAAGACTTTTGATGAAATAGCGGCCCCTGGCTCACTGACTATTTTTAAGGGCACCCAAATCTAGTAAAATTGTTCTCGTAGAGGAATTTGGCCACTGTGTCTACCATATTGTCCATCCTTGCCTTTTGCTTTCCCATTTGTTGGCATAATTTGTGGCCACAATAATGTATGCATCGGTGCTTGGGTGAGCCTTGGGAGTAATAAGCCCCACAAAGTATATGCCCCATCTCTCAAAGGGACCCCATAGGGTGGAGGCATGGAGTGGAGAGAAATGCTAACTTGTGGTCTTGGGACTCACCTTGCCAGGGAACACATCATAGTGGAGCCCATGGTTTCCATATAAAAAAAGGAAGGATCCCTTCACAACCTAGGCTACATAATCATTTTTGTCGTGATGTGCCCTAGTGTTAACCACATATTGGTTAACACATTCCTACGACAACTATATCCGCACACTTATGTAATGGGAGACGACACTATATATTGTAAATCTCATCATTTGATGAGGGAAATGACCTAAAGATGCTCCCAAGTATTGAGCTTCGAAAGAAAGACAAGAGCATCTTGGTCAGTTGGCCAATGCATAGAGAAAAGCCTTGTAACTATATTTTGGGTGCCCCGAGTCACTTACTCCTGTGAGCAGCCTAGTGGAACCTTGGAACTATAAAAGTCGATTTCTCTTTTTTTTTAAACGCATTCTCCCATTTGTGTAATAGAAGTGGAGTGTTCTCTCTCTCCCTCTCTCTTACAACTCTAATATAGCATGTGTGGGGTTTGGGAGTGATTAGTTCTAATCACTTGTTCTCTCATGCTTCCCTCTTGCTTCCTTTCTCTTCCTATTTCTTGAGTGATTAGGCTACTAGTGCAATCGTCTCCCATGGAGATCCCACACAATCTTCACAAAGAGAGGTTGCATCAACCGTTCAACCGCTCTTCGGGGTAACAACAACTGCAAGATGATGGCGATAATGAGCGACTACTATGGAGCTCTTGAGCCTAGCTTGAGCCTAGTTAGGGTAGGGTTTCCTTAACATCTTTGGCATCACTGTCGAGGAGCGTTGATTCACTACTTTTCTACACTATCTTTGATTCGAATCCGATGGAGTCTCCATAGCTCGGTGCCATGTAAGCTCTTAGGCATGTAATTTTTTATTTTTTAATGTCTTTTGATATTTTGTGTGGTTTTTGTTTATTTTTTTGTTGTGATTTATGTATAGCTTTGTGTTTAGAGTAGTCCTACTACTTCTTTGAGTGAAAAAACTTGAGATTTGGGTGACTAGAGAGCCTAATCAAGAGGATTTTACTTAAACCTAGATTATTTTTCTTAATTTTTAACTTAATCTTGTTTCTCTTGCTTAATTCCTTTGCATAAGTAGGTTAGCATTGTTAGATAGAACACATTAGGAAGTGAATGGGGTGTTCTTGGGCCCTTTAATTTGCCCAAGCCTAATCAAGGTGATTAAGGAATAGCCAAATGGGGGGTTGCCATGTGGACTGAAATGTTGGGTTTGTAAGAGAGGTGTAAGAGTGGTCAAAGGGTGCACTTTTCCCTCCAAAAAGGGGGGAGGCAATTTTACAATTTTCGGACCTCCATAACTTCTACATACAAGCTCCGATTTGAGCGGAGATTATAGATCCGTGATCTACGCATCAAGAGCTTTCCATAGATATGTTACATGATATGGTTTTGTCCGCTAGATTTTAAATTCCATTTTTCAAATCCACGGAGAGCCAGTCTAAGTGCATGTCTTGCTAGATCAAGTAGTTCTACTTTTTGGTGTTGTATATTTTGTTTGATGTAAATCAAAGTATGTTTCTACTACAAACCTTCAGTGATAGATTCTTAAGTGTGGTAGTTCTAAAATGGTTTACTTTGGGAAATTTCATATTCAATACAATGTTCATCCTCTATATATAAACGTATTTTAAGAGGCATAAATCTATATGAATATGTGGGCTTGTGGGATTATGAAAAAAACACTCTTGCATTGTGAGATTCAATGAGTGATAAGTCTTAATGGATTCCAAATTTTTGGCCTTGTTTAAACAAAAACAATTTTGCCAATGTTAGGGACATGAATGTTGTCAAAGGTAAGTTGGGCTATGCTAGTGTGCTTAAGGATATCATTGAGGTCAAGTACATGTGTTCTAAATAATTACTTCGAGAATGGTTTCAGACGATTGCATCATGAATGCAATGCTTCTTGCAAAAACATGTAAAAGGGAGAAAATTGGATTCTATGCCATTGACTCAAGAAACATAAATTTACACCAAAGAGTTAAGTCTTTCAACTTTTCTATACAAACATTAAGCATTTTTTCCATCAAATTTGTTGAAATAAAATATGGTTTTATCCACATGAGTCGGTGTGCAAGGGCTTTCCAAAGGTCATAGATTTGGTACATGCATATAAAAAGTATTAGGGTGTACCAATATCGGTAATACAATTTTCAAGATATGATTGCGCTATTATCCTTTAACCAAATAGTAGAATTTCAGAAAGCTTTTGCTCTTCTACATCCCCAAAATATTCATCTTGCATTGCTTCATGGTGATCGTGAAATTGTTGATAAATTCCAAGTACTTCATAGAGCCAGCCCCTTAACCTTTGGTTAATTTCTCAAACACTCAAGGATTAAAGACGGTACTATCATTCATTCACAAGGGCCTTATCTTGAATGTCACGAGGGAAGGATCCATATGTTGAGATTACACGCTCGATGATAGCTAGAGACAAGCACGATATGTGTTGGCATGTTAGATAATAGTAGCATGCATGTGACAATAAATGGCCACATCTAGCTAGCCACATTGTGTGGACATTAGATAGGGTTATTTAATGTGTGAACACACAAATGTAGTGTGTGGTTGTGTAGTCTTCTTCTATTATGCATTGTGGGAGAGTGGATATGGCTTTTCTCGTGGTAAGGGGTTATATTAATCTTTTATCATGGTATATCAGAGCCCGGTGCTCTCTATTAGGGTTTTGTGAGTGAGTGAAGAAGAGGGAAAATTTTTGTTTTGGAGATATCCATTGGAGCTTGGATCTTGGAGCACACACCTACTCAACAGATCTAAAAGCTAAGGACCACGGGAAAGAAAAGCTAAACATCCTTGAGCGAATTGCAGGTGATTTGACACAAGCAAAGCAAGATTTGAGTTGCCCAAATCAAGTGGAAATTTTGGTTTTTTGCAAGCTTCAATGGAAATCTTGAGAGCTTGATTGGAAGAGGCAAATGCATGTAATAGATGGACACATGTATGTGGCATTGGTTAATGGAATAGAAACTCTTATGCAAGCCCGTGATTGATTTGGAGCCAATCTATGCCTTGAATAAGAGGGAAAATCACTGTTGGTAGCCTCACAAAAACAGAGAATACATGCCACAAATTGGAGCCATTGGAGGGTCACTCTATACAAATTCATATGACTAGGGCATAGCACAAGCTCTTATATCTATACAAATTGGAGCCATTGGAGGGTCACTCTATACAAATTCATATGATTAGGGCATAGCACAAGCTCTTATATCTTACCCCAAACCCTTGCCACATTCAACCAAAGAATTTTGGAGGAATTAAATCAACTACAAGGAGGCTAATAATCACCACAGAAATCCACCACGGAGAAGAAAAATCATATGAAGCTCAAATTGATGTATACCTTGCACAAGAGGCTTAGAAATTGACCCCCATATGTGTATGTACCTTTGGTTAGAACCCACAAGTTATCATTTGGGTGTAATGAAGCAAAAGGAGCTGAATTAAGCAAGATTAATAGGTTTGTTAATTGTGATTAGTGAACATAGCTTCACTAAATCATCAATTACTCTTTCACTACTCAAAATTGGAGTAATTCCTCTTATACAGAGGTGGAGAAACATTCTACGGAGATAATTAATGCATGGGCCTATGATAAGGATGCATATCAAATTACTTGGAAGCTGATTAGTGCTGGTAATTTACAATTTACAAGTTCCAAAATAAAACATAGAGCTATGTTTGGCATGTAATGATCTCAAACGATGTTTACATGCAACATGGAGGATGTATGGATTTCAATGTATATGCTCCACACTTTATTTGATCATTTTCCATTGATTACTATAATAATAAGAAGAGGTTATATATATTACAGATATTTAGTATTTAGTATAAAGTATAAAGGCCACCCCTTTGAAGAGGCTCAATGGCTACCTAATCATCATACCCTCATTGGTCATTGCCTATCCATCCTTGATTGCATCTTATCTTCATACTAGCCCATGATGATTTTTGAGTTATGACAACTTAGGATAGTTCTTATCACACCAAGGCATGTTATGAGGAGTTGATTCATGGAATTTTATATTCCCATGTTATTCATTATTTATGAATTCTCCTAGATGAGTATAGATTGGGATGCCTTTTTAAATCGAGGCGATCATAGCTAACTTTACGTATACGTATGTTATCGGGATTGCCATGGTTTCCATAGTTGTAACCAAGGGCATGAAACTAATGGGTAACCTTGCGTGGTTGGTCATATGTGGTGTCATTTTTATGAGTGGTGTAGAATCCATTAGCAAAGAATTAGGAGTTGTGCGGTGATACTACAAAAGTAGGATCCACTGGACCATTTCGCTCATTATGGTCATTCTTGCTTTGAATGTCTTCACTTGCACCATAGGTCTTTGGATCCTTTCATGTTAAATGATCCTATATATGTAATCACAAATACCTTGCAATCGTTCCTCCTCTCTTGTGGACCTCAATATTTATTAGACAATCCCTTCCTAATTAACACTATAAGCTTGGCTTGTGGTGAAATCTATAAGAGTCTCTATTTATGAGAAGACTTTGATCCAAGATTTGAAAACCTAGCTCTTTCCATGAGGTAGACAAAATGTTATTTCTTGTGTCGAGACCTTCAAGCACTACTTGCGTTGTCCTGTCTTGGGACTTGTTTTGGGCATACTGAGTTGTTTGGGATGCTAATCATTGTTGTGACACTTGCAAAGTCTCTTCTTCCTTTTTCTAGCAACTTGGATAGTGCCTCAAATGACTGTTTTATGTCAAGAATGCTGGGGAAGCATTTTGACTGTCTTGAGAATATGGTCGTGGAGACCTACCTGATAAAGTTGCAACAGCTAATGGAGAGTCAACGGAGGACGTCTTGCATAGCAAGGTCGGCCGAGGTCTTGACCAGCCTCGGTTCGATTTAAATGGTGAGCTTCCGGTATGGTGGATGAGGGACCAAGGATGCTACATATGAGTGAAGTGCTAGGTGACCTGCGAAGGATCCTAGAGGGTGCTGACTGTCAGGCGTTTTTCTATAAAGATGTTTTGAGTCCATGTACATATGGGATGCGTGGTGTGCAATAAAACTTTGCCCTGAATGCCCTGGCAGATGTACAGGCTGTGAGTGGTTTTGCAGTAAGCTGGTGTATGCACGTGTTTTTTTTCAGGAGCAGATGCTTGAGATATGGAAGTTTTCTGGCAACAGTGCGGTGTGCAGATGGTTACTAAAAGCAGGCCACCGACTGTGAAATTGTCCGGTTTGGTAAGATGATGCCGATGATTCAACCAAGCTGTGGACAGCTCTTATCAGTTCTGGAAGGTTATGATGAGTACTGCACGTGAAATTGAGACAAATGATGATGTAAAGGGGTGTGGTTATTATGAAGCTTTAAAAAAAATAAAATAAATAACATGATACATGTGGCCAATAAAATCAATGGCCACTTGGAAGTTTTTTTGGGCCGCCACCTCGACATCTAGAAGGCTGGAGAGAAGGGGCCGCTTCGAGGAGTAGGAGCGGGGGTTCAGGAAAAAAATTGCCTGGGAGGCGCTGCAAAAAAAAAAAAGGCCGACTGTGTACGTGAAAAGTGTTGAGGCCTGGCGGGGGTGTTACAGTAGACGGAGCCATACGTGAAGCTAGCTGTCAGTGATGGTGGAGGCAAGGGTGCTCTGGGGAGTATGAAGCACCGAGTGAAGAGGCTGAAGCATTGCAGTTAACCTCGTAGGTGAGGAGGGCGCCCACAGCTGTGAAGCGAAGGCTGCTGCTTGGCGGCGGGTGATTGCGCAGACCCTGACGTGTGGGAGAGGTGTTGCTGCCTTTGGTTCGAGACTTGGTAGGTAAATGTGGAGCGTAGCTGCTGCTGGTTGGTGACTGGGGAAGCACCCTAGTCATAGAGAGTAGAAGGCGTCAAGGTGAGGCTGGCGTCAAGGGAAGAGACACAGCCGACTTGTGTGTGTGAAGCGCCGGTCCTCGTCAGCTATAGTGGAAGTGGAGAACGAGGACGTGGAGCGCAGCCATAGGGAGTCATCAAAGAAAAGAAGGCAGCCCTTGTGTCTACAGTGCTAGAGTTCCTGTAGAGGTGAGACAAGGTGAGAAGGCAGTTGTGATCTTGTCTTTGTGTGATTTCTCGCCTGGCTGCTGATGTGATCAGGCTGGAGCTCGACAAGCTTCTGTCATTATTTTTTGTGTTTGTGTTTGGACAATTGTAAGTTTCCCTCTGTACTCCGCTGATTGAGTTGCAGATTAAGCAATAGAGGTGTCTTGTTTTTCCGATTTGAGCCTGTGGTGTGTGATAGTGGTGAATGGATGAGGGTATAGGAGTAGGGATATAAGGAAAGGTGTGGTCTGTTGGCTGATTTTCTTTCCAGCTAGAGAAGCTGGTGGTGCCCCTTGTGCTTGTGAGTGTTCCGAAGGTGGTGAGTCGGCGAGCTATAGTGGCCTTCTTGTGTTCCTGAGGTGCCTCACATCTTTCTGGTGCCCCCACTGAGGAGTTGCTCTGGCATTGTTTGACTGAGGATTGCTTTTGCTATTTCCTTCAGTTTATCAGGGTGTGTGTGCCCTAGGAGTTGAGAGTTTCAGTGAAGGTGTTTTCTTGGGTTTTCGAGGTGTGTGTGCCCTAGGAGTTGAGAGTTTCAGTGAAGGTGTTTTCTTGGGTTTCGAGGTGAAGTGTGGGGGTTAAAATGATGTCTTATCTAGAGTTTTATGGTAGCCCTAATGAGGATGTGGTAGATTTCTTGGAAAGGATGGAGGTTGCATGTATAAGCAACCACATCAATGAGTCGGTACAGGTGTCGCGGCTACTAAGCATTTGCTTGAAAGGGGATGCAAGGACCTGGTACAAAGCTTATGAGGAGTCATTGAGGGTTGCTGTTCCACATCTTGATATGACTGAGAATGGATTAAAGACAGCACTTAGCAACAGGTTCAAGAAGGTAGAAGACCCCGACAAGGTTTGGCATGAGGTGCAAGCTCTGACACAAGGTGAGTTTGAATCATTAGATGATTATATGAAGAAATTTTCTTTGCTATGGGAAACTCTATGCAGGGCTTTAGGGGAAGACCAGGTACCTCCTGACATGATGAAGAAAAACAAGTTTGTAGCCGGGCTTAAGAGGAGTATTGGAAAGTGGAATTGAAGAAGCCCAGGTCTTTTGAGGATGCGGTAGAAATTGCTAAATCAAAAGACTGGAAATTGCAGTGGATGAATCAGTTGGGGATGATACCAGTTGTAGCACAGCTGAAGATTCGTAGAGTGGAGGCTACACCATGAATGCAGTGATTGAGAGGATGAAGCCCACTGAAGCCCAAGCTATGCAGATGGTGCCACAAGCTAGTCAAGGAGTACCTATGGTTCCTGCAGGTTCTGATGAGGGATTGCGACAAGATATGAAACAGATGGTTGATCTTATGAAGAATTTGAGCTTAAATTTAATGGGAAGTACAGGTGGTGGACATGGCAGAGGCCGAGGCAATAATCATGAAGGGGGGGATGGACAAGCAGGGTATGGACGTGGTCGTGGTAGGGGCCGTCATTTCATCCCTACATGCTGGAACTGTGGTGAGCTTGGTCATCTGAGTACAGATTGTGATAAGCCTCAGCGTATGGGTGGTGATATGTACCCACTACCTTCACGGTTACC
The DNA here is from genome assembly GCF_041138505.1 of Cibotium barometz. NCBI lineage: Eukaryota > Viridiplantae > Streptophyta > Polypodiopsida > Cyatheales > Cibotiaceae > Cibotium > Cibotium barometz. The sequence goes on from NC_141087.1 coordinate 26,667,192, forward strand.
TCACAGGTCAAATGATTATGGTATTGATATCAGGGATCAAGCAGGCCCCAGTGGAATCATAGCTGAGGAGAAGGGGAAGGCAAAGGTCATGAATGTTGTTACTCTGGAGAATGTTCAGGTGAGAGAAGAAGGGGATGTGATGCCTATTGATGAAAGAGAAGGAAAAGGGGTGGCTGGACCCAGCCGTAAGAAGGGGAAGCAGCAAGAAGGAGAAGATGTGAAAGCTAAAAGGAAACGGAAGCCTCGTAGAAGGTTCTAGGTGTCAGACTTCCCACTGGGGGATGGGCAAACCAGCTATGACTTGAAATCTGATTTGGTGAATAGGAAGGCAAACATCACTTTTGGGCAGTTGGTGGAGATGGTGCCAAAATTGCGAAGGCAATGGAAGGGACTTGTGAATCCAATGGAAAAGGAGTCAGAGAAGAGGTCAGTCAAAGTACTATCTTTAGAAGAGCTTCCAGATATTTGCCCTATTGTGGAGGTGTGGAGTAAAGGTAGGAACCTTGGTCAGGCCTATATAGATGGAGGAGCTGAAATCTGTGTGATTACCCAATCATGTGTGGAGCAGTCAGGCTTGAGGGTGTCTGGGGTTTCTGGTTTTCGAATCAGGATGGCTAATCATCAAAAGGTAAAATGTCTTGGTATGATAAAGGAATTGGAAATTGAAGCTTTTAATGTCAAAGCTACTATAGATTTTCATGTGATGCCTGCGGGTCTTGGTGCTTTTCCAATTATTCTTGGACAACCCTGGCTGCGAGTGGTGGGTGCAGTACAAGACTGGAGGTATGGGACCATTTCTTTGCATATTAAGTGGGGTAATAAAAAATCTTTTGAGATGCATAGTAGGAGATCTTTGAATGATGTGTGGGAGAGGCCACAAGATTCGAGTGAAGAGGAAACTACCACCACTACTTCTGAATCAGAGATGGATTCATCGACTACTGCTTCTAGTGAAGAAGAGGCAGATGTGGCTTTCCTAATATCAGAACAACAAGGTAATGAAGATAAAGAAGTGCATGAAGTGGGTGCTGAGGGAGAAGATACTATGGGGTCATATGAAGTGATCGAGGAATTAATGCAGCCAAAGATAGAAGTAAAGAAGAAGCAGGAGCTGATTGAAGGAATGCTGAGTTCGGATCTCTCGAATGGAGAAAAGGTTAGATATGTTAATATGCTATCTCATTTTCCAAAATTGTTCATCACTTCTTATAGGGAGATTCGAGGATTTAAAGGGCCAGATTTGAGGATTGAATTGAAAGAAGGTGTAAAAACGGTTAGGCAGAAGCTTCGCAGGATGGGACAAGAACAAATGCAGGCCCTGAGAGAGGAAGTTGATAAGCTGTACACCAGTGGATACAGCTGAGTGGGTAAGTCCTACAGTGGTGAGTCCAAAGAAAGATGGCAGGTGGCATATATGTGTGGATTTCAAGCCTTTGAATGCTGCTACAAAGAAGGATTCTTACCCCCTACCTTTTTTGGATGAGATCTTAGATACTGTATAGCTGGATATGAAAGGTATAGTGTTTGTGATGGGTATTCAGGTTATTTCCAGTTAAAGATTGCAGAAGAAGATCAGCGCAAGACGACTTTCATTACACCGTGGGGATGTTTCTGCTACAAAGTTCTTCCTTTTGGATTAATGAATGGGCCAGCCTACTATCAGAAAAGGGCAGATTGGGTATTATCTCCTTTTTTGAACAAGTTTGTGAAGGATTTTATTGATGATTTTTGTATATACAGCTCCAGGCAAGAGCATTGTGATAGGTTGGCTACAGTTTTTCAGCGTTATGATGAGTGTGGTGGTCAATTAAATCCAAAAAAGTGTTTTTTAGCTCAACCGAGGGCGAAGCTCTTGGGCCATGTTGTTTCAGAGAATGGTATTGATTCGGATCCTGATAAAGTCAAGTCTCTTCTTCTTCTTCCTACACCGAAGAATACAAGGCAACTGGCTACTTTTGTGCAAAAGGTGAAGTATATGTCTCGATTCATCTCTCTATCTTCCAAGTTGTTATATCCTTTGTAGCAACCAGCAAAGCATGATCCTTTTCATTGGATGGAGGAGTGTGAGGTAGTTTTCCAAAAAGTGAAAGAGGTGTTGGGAGCTATTCCTACAATGCAGGCGCCTAATTGGGAACAGGTATTTTATGTCAATCCTTCAGTAGGTGAAGATGCAATTGGAGCTATGCTGTTACAAAAGGGGAAAGAATCACATTATATGCAACCAGTCTACTGTGCTAGCAAAGTAAAACTTGCCAGAGAAAGGTTGTTATCAGAGGTGGAACTTGTTATGGTTAGTGTACTATATGCATGTAGGCGGTTCCGCCATTACTTGTTGCCTCGCCCCTTTGTGTTTTTGACGAGCTACACTTTTTTGCCTTAGTTGATAAATGGCACAAATTTATCTAAAGCTATGATGAAGTGGGTGATTGAGTTGCAGGAGTTTACTTTCTCATTCTTGGTGGAGGAGAGTACCAGGGCTACCTTAGCTGATCTACTCACATATAAGGAGAGTCCTCTTCTTATAAAGGAGGAGACCATCAAGAAACCAGTTGAGGATGCGGCTGAGTTGGTGAATGCACACTTATGATATTTTGATGGTTCTTACAGGAAAAGCCATGATGCAGCCTCAAGAGGTTTGGTTCTTTATGATCCACAGGGTTGCCTTGTTTTTAAAAAGTGTGTTAAGGTGGATGCACATAGCAACAATGAAGTAGAGTATCTGACTCTGGAAGTTGGATTGCAAATATGTTTGAAGCATGTTGTACACAGGATTCGCATTCGTCGAGGAGATGCATTGCTCGTGGTAAAACAGGTATTGGGAGTTTGGAAGTCAAAGAATATGTTACTCAAAGAAATGTGTTTCAAGATTAAAGGTTTGTTGAAGGAATTTGAAGCTTGGAGTCTTAAGCATGTGGATCGAGGCCATAATGAGGAGGCTCATGAAGCAGCCCAGGGAATGATTGGTGAAGTTTTTGTTCTTAAAGCTCATGCATCATTTTATTGTGGCAGGGAGAATTTACAGGATGTTGAGGAGTTCTTGTAAACAGGGATGATTCCTCATTAGGGGAAGGTTGAGGTCTATAGGGGCCCTTTAAGATGCCATGTGATTAAAAGCTTATTAAGGAAAAGGCCCAATCATGTGATGGCATGTATACAAAAATGTTGGGTGATTAAAGGTGGTCAAAAGATTCTCTAGAAGATGCCTTTTTGTACTTTTCATTCCCAAAAAGTGGGGGGAAAGTTTTTGAAATTTCGGACATCCATAACTTCTACATATGAGCTCAAAATTTGTTGGACATTAGAGATCCAGAATCTACTCGTTGAGCTCTTTCCAAAGATATGTCACATGATATGGTTTTGCCCACTCAATTTTAAATTCAATTTTGGCGGGAAACTTTGAAATTCAAACTTCTAGCCATTTGAAGAATAAGAAGGTATCTAAAGTCAAAGAAACTTAACATTTTAACAAAAGTCATTAAAATCATAATATGGCAGCTTAAAGGGCCCCTATAGACCTCAAGCTTCCCCTAATGAATGGTATTGAAAAATCAAAAAAATATGGTTTCATCAGGAGAGCTGCAAGATATGTGATGGTTGGTGATGCTTTGTATTTGAAAGGAATTGATTTGATAATGCGACGGGTACCTTGGAAAGAAGAAATCTACAAAATTCTTAAGGAAAATCATGAGGGAGCATGCGGTGGACATTTTGCCTCAAAGATTACCTTGCATAAGGTATTGCAGGAAGGTTATGTATGGCCAAGTGTGCATAAGGATGTTAATCATTGGTGCAGGTCATGCAAACAATGTCAAGCTCACAGTAGACGGATATTAAAGCCTGAAATGTGGAAGACAATTCTTGCTTATGATGTTTTTGAAAAATGGGGAATTGATGATGTGGGACCATTGTCTATTACTAGCCGAGGGAAATGTTACATCTTGACTGCAGTTGATTACCTTTCTAGATGGGCAGAAGCAAAGGTAGTGAAACAAATTACTGCTAAGGAGGTGGCAAAGTTTGTATATCAGGATAATAAAGAAAATCCACCCAAAAATGAGTAAATACTCACATAAGATGAAGAGTGGACTAAGGACCAAAGGAAATACTAAAAAAATAAATTTTTGACACCTCAGAGTGGGGATTCCCCCTCATGAAGTAGGCACCTTTTTCCCATCATTGCTTTTGAATTTTAAATCAATAAAATTAGATATTTCATCTCTCCTTTCATCTCTCCTCTCTCCTGATTCAAAACTGGATCCAAAAAGTGAGCTAAAGTGACCCAAAAATGGTCAAAAATTGACCAAACTGATCTGGAAAATTCTAGAATCAGTTTGTTTGGTTAGGAGCTCACTTTTTCCTATAAATAGAAGCCTCCCCCTTTGTAGAAGCTTAATAGCGTTTTATGCACTATTACTCTTCTCCTCTCCCCAGAGCCAAAAATGGTGAATTTATTGATAATTCATTAGTTTTTGACCATTTCCTCTTCAAAAGAATTGGTGGCCACTCTTGTTGCAAACAAGAAATTGATTTCTGATCAGAGTCCAGGTTTTAGAGCTGAGCTTATGGATTATTTGTGCACAAAGATGAACATCAGTCGCAGTTTTACCACACCTTACTATCCACAGTGTAATCGCTTGAATGAGCGTTTCAATGGTGAATTGATCAAGATTTTATCTAAGGTGACAGAGCAACAAGGCAAGAATTGGGATCTGGAGTTGCTTGCTGCCTTGTGGGCATACAGGACAGCAATTAGGACTGGTACGGGTTTCACTCCATTTCATCTTGTTTATGGGAAGGAAGCCTTATTGCCTATTGAGGTGGAAATACCAGCTGTTAAAAGGTTGGAAAAGCTTTTGGAAGAACCTAAAGATGCCTTTAAAGAGCGGCTGTTACATTTACAAGAAGCACAGCTGAATGTTGAGATTCAAGCTCGATGTCAGTGTGAGCCAGCTATGCTATGTGCTGGCAGATTAGGTAGGAACATGTGTGAGACATAAATGACCGCGTGTCCAGCTGGTCATAGTGTGTGGACATTAGCTAGGGTTAGTAGAGTGTGGACACAACTCATTGTGTGTTGTGTGGATTATGGATTAGTGCATTATGCTTTGTGTAGGCATTTCTGATGCTATGCTCATACACATTCAGGATGCTGAGAATCCCAAAGATGCATGAGATACTTTGGTCAAGATGTTTGACACAGATACGAGTGCTCGCAAGTCTCAATTGCGACAGAGCAGATACACAATGTGAAAAGGAATAAAAGGAGCATACATGATTATGTGCAAGAAATCAAGAAGTTTGCAGATGCATTGGCCACAATAAATGCCCCCATGCCTGATGATGATTTGGTGGATATTACCTTGCGTGGTCTTGGCAAGGAATATAAATCTTTTGATACATCTATCTCAGTGAGGAGTACAGGTCTACCCGACTTCGATAAGTTGGTTTCACTCTTATTGGTTGAGGAAATCAAGTTTAGTGATTCATTTCTGGATGCATCTACTAGCCATGATGATGGCAGAAATCAGGCTTTCTACTCGTAGAGAGGCTTTAGAGGCTTTAGAGGCAGAGATCAGGCTTTCTACTCGCAGAGAGGCTTTAGAGGCAGGGGGAGATTCACATCACGTGGACGTGGTAGTAATGGTCGTGGATGGCAAGATAGGCCTCCACAACAGAATTTTCAGGCTTCATATGGTGCTCGAGGTGGTCGTGGATATACCCCTCAAAGAGGTCGTGGTAACCCCCGTGGTAGAGGACGTTGGCAAGGCCAACAAAATTCTATGCAAGATGTTGAATGCCATTATTGTGGCAAATATGGTCATATGGCAAGAGATTGTTTCCGCCAACTTACAGAATGATTTGAGAGGGGGAAGAGCACAACGTGGTGGTCATTATGGTGGAAACTATGCACAACATGATGGTGGTAACTATGCATCAAGTAGCAATGATGGAACTGCAAATCATTTGTTTGCCATGAAGCATGTTGTGGGTTCTATGACGACAAATGCTGAGAATGATGACACATGGTATATGGACTCAGGAGCCTCAAACCATATGACATGTCATGGTGAATGGTTTGAGCATATGAAGCCTATGGATGTAAAAGGCTATGTGGAAACAGGTGATGATACCCAGCATGTCATTACACATGTTGGAAGTGTACCATTGGTCATGCACAATGGTCAAACAAAGTCTATGTCTGATGTGTTGTATGTGCCTTCGATCACTAAAAGCTTGGCCTCAGTTGGTCAAATGGTGGAACAGGGATTACAGGTTCGCTTCAATGAGCATGGATGCTTCTTTTAAGATTTTAAACATGGATGTAGAGTGATTGCTAAAGGCAAGAAAGAAGGAAGATTGTTTAAGTTGGATGTTGGAATTCCTGAGCTAAAATCAGCCATGTTCTCAAAGAGCAGGAATGTGGTACAGGACATTGATATGTGGCACAAGAGGATTGGACATGTCAATATACAGAGATTAAAGAACATGCAAACAAGAGACATTGTCAATGGTTTGCCTAGGTTCAAATATGATGGACATATGCATGTTTGTGAAGCCTGTCAGTTTGGGAAGCAGGCAAGGTTGAGGTTTCCTAGAGAAGGAAATATGAGTAATAGGCCACTTGAGATCGTACATAGTGCTGCACAAAACCCATCTATCAAAGGCAGTTTATACTATGTTACATTCGTAGATGATTTCAGCAGGATGACATGGATATACTTTCTGAAAGAGAAGAGTGAAGTGTTGGAAAAATTCATGGATTTCAAAGCTTTTGCAGAAAAGCAGTATGGCTGTTGGATTAAATGTCTGAGGACAGATGGAGGTGATGAATACACCTCAAAAGCTTTTGAGCATTTCTTGAGGAAGCATGGAATAAGAAGATAGTTGACTTGCAGGTATACACCTCAACAGAATGGTGTGGCTGAGAGAAAGAATAGAGTCATATGTGAAGTGGCAAGAGCAATGCTTAATGAAAAGAGCATGCCAGATTACTATTGGGCAGAAGCATGTGCTACTGCAGTGTATATATTGAACAAAACACCTACAGCAGCCATTCATGGAAGCACGCTAGAGATGCGGCTTACAAGTTATAGGCCAGACATTGGACATCTTAAAGTTTTTGGATGCATAGCTTATGTACATGTGCCTGATGAAAGAAGAAGGAAGTTGGATCCTAAAGCAGAGAAATGTGTATTTGTTGGATATGCACAGGATCGAAAGGCATACAAATGTTATAATGGTACTTGGTTAGTATAGCGCCAATATGCATTGGATATGTTGGCAAAGTATGGCGCATGACAGGGTGTAAGCCTATGAGTACACCCTTGGAGCAAAATGTGAAGTTGCGGGCTGATTATGGCAAGGAATTGGATGATCCTTCTATGTACAGGAAGATGGTTGGTAGTCTCATATATATGACTATCACACGCCCGGATTTGAGTTATGCTATGGGGCTAGTGAGCCAGTTTATGTAGAGCCCCAGGAAACCACATTTGGATGCAGTGAGACGCATCATGAGATATGTGAAGACCACAGCACATTATGGTTTATTCTATGAGAGTGGTAAAAGCTTGGACATACATGGCTACACAGATGCTGATTGGGCAGGTAGCGCATATGATAGGAGGTCTACTAGTGGATATGCTTTTACACTTGGAAGTGCTGTGGTGAGTTGGAGTAGCAAAAAGCAACCTACAGTTGCTTTATCCAGTACAGAGGCTGAGTACAGAGGTGCAGCCATTGCTACTTGTGAGGCTATATGGTTAAAGAGTCTCTTGACAGATTTATGTGAGCCTATTGGTCATTCATTGTGACAACATGAGCAGTATACAGTTGGCAAAGAATCCAGTGTTTCATGCGAGGACCAAACACATAGAGGTCCATTATCACTTTGTCAGAGAGAAGGTGCTAGATGGTACAGTTGATCTTCAGTATGTGAAGACTGATGAGCAGGTGGCTGATATCTTTACGAAGCCACTTAGCAGGGAGAAGTTTGAGTACTTCCGGACTATGTTGGGAGTACATGCAATGAGCTTGAGGGGGAGTGTTGAGAGTCTTGATATCCCAAGCTCATCTATATCTTCATCGGCAGTACATCATGAGCTTGAGAGGGGCTGTTGAGATTCAAGCTCGATGTCAGTGTGAGCCAACTAAGCTATGTGCTGGCAGATTAGGTAGGAACATGTGTGAGACATAAATGACCGCGTGTCCAGCTAGTCATAGTGTGTGGACATTAGCTAGGGTTAGTAGAGTGTGGACACAACTCATTGTGTGTTGTGTGGATTATGGATTAGTGCATTATGCTTTGTGTGAGAGTGGACATGGCTTCCCTCTATGGTTAGGGTTTGAAATATACATTAGGGTTTGCTCCTGTGTGTGTGTCTCCTCCTCCTCAACACTGAACAGTGATAATGCTTTGAAGCATTATGAAGATATGCAGGCAAGGACGCTAGAGAAGTTCAACAAGAAAATTAAAAGCAAGGGAATTATGAAGGATGACTTGGTATTACGTTATAATAGCAGGCTGCATAATTCCTTTCATAAGAAGTTTCAGATTAAGTGGGAAGGACCTTTCTTGGTGATGCAAGGATTTGCAAATGGTACCTATCAATTGGCAGATTTAGATGGGACTTTACATGCTTCTAGGGTAAATGGATATAGGCTGAAGAAGTATTATGCACGTTTGATGGTGATTATGCAGGATGCAGTGTTTGAAGATGTGATTTCAGATGAAGGGCAGTTTTTGGATATGGATTTAGGTCTTGACATGCTTTTTACTGCTCATCATGAATGATTCAGCAGGCTAGGGGTTGGGCAAAGTATGTCAGGCGTTTTTTTGTAAAGATGTTTTGAGTCCGTGTACATATGGGATGCGTGGTGTGCAATAAAACTTTGCCCTAAATGCCCTGGCAAATGTACAGGCTGAGTGGTTTTGCAGTAAGCTGGTGTATGCACGTGTTTTTTTTCCGGAGTAGATGCTTGAGATATGGAAGTTTTATGGCAACAGTGCGGTGTGCAGATGGTTACTAAAAGCAGGCCACCGACTGGGAAATTGTCGGGTTTGTAAGATGATGCCGATGATTCAAGCCGTGGGCAGCTCTTATCAATTCTGGAAGGTTATGAGTACTGCACGTGAAATTGAGACAAATGATGATGTAAAGGGGTGTGGTTATTATGAAGCTTTAAAAAAAATAAAAAAAATAACATGATACACGTGGCCAATAAAATCAATGGCCACTTGGAAGTTTTTTTGGGCCGCCACCTCGACGTCTAGAAGGCTGAAGAGAAGGGGCCGCTTCGAGGAGTAGGAGCGGGGGTCAGGAAAAAAATCACCTGGGAGGCGCTGCAAAAAAAAAAGGCCGACTATGTACATGAAAAGTGTTGAGGCCTAGCGGGGGTGTTGCAGTAGACGGAGCCAGACGTGAAGCTAGCCGTCAGCGATGGTGGAGGCAAGGGTGCTCTGGGGAGTATGAAGCACCGAGTGAAGAGGCTGAAGCACTGCAGTTAACCTCGTAGGGTGAGGAGGGCGCCCATAGCTGTGAAGCGAAGGCTGCTGCTTGGCGGGTGATTGCGCAGACCCTGACGTGTGGGAGAGGTGTTGCTGCCTTTGGTTCGAGACTTGGCAGGTAAACGTGGAGCGCAGCTGCTAGTTGGTGACTGGGGAAGCGCCCTGGTCATAGAGAGGAGAAGGCATCAAGGTGAGGCTAGCGTCAAGGGAAGAGACACAGCTGACTTGTGTGTGTGAAGCATCGCTCGTCAGCTACAGTGGAAGTGGAGAACGAGGACGTGGAGCGCAGCCATAGGGAGTCATCAGAGAAAAGAAGGCAGCCGCCATGTCTACAAGTAAGTGACGCCTGGTGGAGTTGCTGTAGAGGCGAGAGAGGCCTGTAGTAGCGAAGGCAGCGTAAGGTAGTGGGCGCCGGCTGGGAAAGCTGAAGGCTGCTGAAGTCAAGAGCCTTGGCACTGGGGTGGTCAGTGAGGACAGTGGAATCGCCTTCTGGGGTGTTGTTACTGCAGAGAGAGGGTCGCCTTAACTGTGGTTTGGGCTGGCAGGTGATGCTGTATGAGCTATGAGAGGGAGTGTGTGATGTGTTAATAACAGAAGTGGTGGCAGTTGTGATCTTATCTTTGTGTGATTGCTCGCCTGCTGATGTGATAAGGCTGGAGCTCGACAAGCTTCTGTCATTATTTTCTGTGTTTGTGTTTGGACAATTGTAAGTTCCCCTCTGTACTCCGCCGATTGAGTTGCAGATTAAGCAATAGAGGTGTCTTGTTTTTCCGATTTGAGCCTATGGTTTGTGATAGTGGTGAATGGATGAGGGTATAGGAGTAGGGATATGAGGAAAGGTGTGGTCTGTTGTTGCTGATTTTCTTTCCAGCTAGAGAAGCTGGTGGTGCCCCTTGTGCTTGTGAGTGTTCCGAAGGTGGTGAGTCAGCGAGCTATAGTGGCCTTCTTGTGTTCCCGAGCTGCCTCCTCACACTGACCATACGATGCTCGAGCTCTGGGTCGCCGAAGATACCCACACGTGCGTCGTGGAAGATATTGGAACTAGGATTAAGAGTTATTTTCTAAAACCGAGTATGGATCTAGTTGATTGACCTTGTTGGTCCTCAAAATTGATGAGTCCATAGCTCTCTTATGTGGATATGTTAGTTGATCTTGCTGATCTTCAACGAGGATTCCATCTTGATTTTTATAAGTGATTATGTGCCGGGTACTATGAGCTCGGAACTATAGAAAAGACCTCTGAGTGAATAGATGGTGAGCATTCTGGTTGCCACAATGATGCCATAGATACTCTGATGAGGGAATGATTGAAAATTAAGATTCAACCAGATACTTGGAAGTTTATGATCAGTAACACTATGAATTCATTAAATGACTGAATTAAATACATTTGAATCTAGGAAAAAGGCAATTTCATATTGGGTGTGTAAGTGGTGTGACTAGAGTTAAATTTGCTTGAAAATCTGGCTAGGGGACCTGGGAACTCTTTTCCCTGGTACCCAGGACAAAACCTAACCAAATTCCTAATTGGTCCCATCACTACAGTGGTTGGGTGGTTGGCTAACCCATGGGACTATAGGCTAGACTGATGGATCCGTAAATCAAGACTCAAATTCTATTTAGTTCGATAGATGAAGTAAATCCTGGATAAAAATTGTTCTATGGAAAAGAATCAACGGCTGTGCCTCTCAAATGAGGAAAAAAGCGTTGGTCTCTATGATCCAAGTACAGTCTTTTTCCATGATCTGACTATGGGACTTATTACGGGTTCGGTCAGATGAGCTCAGTTAGTTAAGACTTTTGACTACGTTAGGGAAAAGTTATCCTGGTGGAATCGCCCGTACTTCCGGGCAAGAGAAGTTTTTTCAAGTTCGGTTTGGAAGAATCGAGAAATTAATCACCTGTCTGGATATCCGTGGGCGAGGCCCTGAGTGTGGGACCCTGCCCGTGCAAGATGTGCTACTTCCACTGCTAGCACCCCGAATCCGTTTGCGGGGTGGGGACAGGGATCCTACAACTTAACAAACCACTCTTAAAACTTTTACATTCAAGGTATTGGTGGATGCATTATGAGAAGAGATTAATGTTAGCCTAGTCAACCAAAGAGATTAATGTTAGCCTAGTCAACACCATTGATTGAATCAAATTATTTTAATGGGTATGTAAGGGATAGCCAACAAGAATCTACTTCAGGTTTACAAGATTATCACCTCGTGGGGTTCACTATATGTAAACTTTTTATATCACGTGCGTTCAAGGCCTAATTTAAAAACCAATTATCTATAATTTTTTCATGAATAAAACACCCTTTTTCTATTCAATCTATAAATACCCCCTTTAAATGGTATCATTCTATATGTAGAAAATGTGTAAAAAGGGGATTAAAAAAACCCCTTCCGTTGAACCCACATGCTAGGCTTACATATTTGTGACCCTCCCCCCCACCCCCTCCCCCATCCCCCTTGAGATTATTACTTTAGTTGGTTGTCACCTTGGAACATAATTTCAGAGTAGCTCTCAAGTTGTCACAATGACATGCCTACTAGTATGCTTAAGGCTAAGTGAATTTCTCTACATTCTAGTGGATTTTTGCATGCTTATGATTTTTTTCAAAGCTCATCTCTATCTTTTCCTCTTGTTTTGTTGACTCTTGTTACTTAATATTGTGATTTGCAAGAATTATGGAGTGCATGAGCCCTCAAGTGCTTTAATGACCATTTTGTAACTAGATTTGGTTAGGGAGAATTGTGTATGTCTTCAGATGGAAGTCTCTGCTATGTGTGGGAATGATATATATAATCCTTACATTTAATGTAAGAAAGTTTAGGATGGGATTCTATTGGTGCTAGGGAGTCTTTAGAGATAATTTGTTGAAATGGCATCTTAAGTTGTATTAGTTTCGTTGAGGGTGTATGGTGGCTCATTGTGAGAAAAGGTTATTATCTATGAGGTTCAATGTTCAAAGGTAAAGTTTGATAATGTAGTGTACTAGAAACGTAGAACATTCTAGTCACATATATTAAGTGTTTGATAACCTGGTTATTTTCTATGAGGTTCAATGTTCAAAGGTAAAGTTTGATGATGTAGTGTACTAAAAACATAGAACATTCTAGTCACATATATTAAGTGTTTGATAACCTGGTTTGTGCAAGAAGCCACTTTATGTGTAATATTATGGAGTGAAAAGAACTGTGTACATGTATTAGTTTCGTTGAGGGTATATTGCTCATTTAGAATAGGTTTTTTTCTATGAGGGTTAATGTTCAAAGATAAAGTTTGATGACGTGATGTACTAGAAACATGGAACATGCTATCAAGTGCTTAATTACATGGTTTGTGCAAGCCACATGATGTGTAAAATTATGGAGTGAAAATGAATGTGTACTTTTTTTTAAAGAGCTATATCTTAATGTATACTTTAAGCTCTCCTTTTTAGAGTTTTTTGTATTTAGAGTGACGAATTTTAAGCATTACCATCTTGCTTTCCTTTATATTATCAAGTTTTTAGCCATCTTTTTTACCTTGGGGGGTTCATCTAGAAATATGTAAGTATACCACGTGAGTTCAAATGAAGGGGTTTTTTAATTGAAAATTTTAAGGTATATTTACAAAAAATACATTTACAGAAGGGGTTTTTTAATCAATTTTGAAAAAGGGGTGATTTTATTCATGTAAAATTCATAAGTAAGGGGTTTTTTAAATACCCCTTGAGCATTCGTGATACATAGGTTTTCTTAGTAGTATACCCACAGAGTTTTTTAACTCAATTTTGGATTTATTTAGGTGCTTTGATCCATCCCAACACTTAGGAAATCAAGTTAGTAGCATAAGTTTCTAATGCTTAGGAAATCAAGTTAGTAACATAAGTTTCTATGGAGGATTAACACATACCTGTGAACTTAGAGTTGTCTTTATTTCTTTTTTGTTGGTTTAACTTGATTATGTAGGCTAATAAGGTACTAGCTTAGGGGTTGTATAATTATGTTTCATTCGGATACTATACCTTTAGATTGAGTTAATCTATCTTTTATGTGTAGAGAAAGATAGAGGCTGAGAAGCTTTAGGCAAGCTAAGAGAAAAAAAAAGAGAGGACAAAATATATGGATGACGACATCATCAAGACAAGAGATTGGTGACCAAAATGAAGGAAATTGATAGCAAACCACTAGCTATTTTCATCAACAACAATGTAGCATAGGATGAACCTAGGTAGTAGTATGAAGCAAAAAGTAGTATGAACTCTTCAACCTACCTTCTCACAACTCTACTCTCCCCTCTCAACCATCAAACTAGAGTTATCAATAGTAGGCTACATCACAAGAAAATTCTTAGAAGGTAACCTCTCCTCAACTCTAGCCCTCTCCTACAAAGGGTGGTGTGGAGAACCTCTCCTCAACTCTAGCCCTCTCCTACAAAGGGTGGTGTGGAGAACCTCTTGCTTTATCCCAACTGATCATTTCACTTCAATGGAAACTTTAGACATCCACTTTATCTCTAGAATGAATAGTAGTAAACATTTGGTGGCAACATACCTGCTCGTATCTCTATCATGGTTATGTGTGTGTGTGTGTGTGTGTGTGAAAGAGAGAGAGAGAGAATAGGTGTGTACTTGTGTGTGTGTGTGTGTGTGTGTGCATGCACGTGCGTGCACATGTGTGTGATGGTCTAAAACTTTAGCGGCATGTGTGTGTGTGTTTTTTTTTGTGTGCATGCATATGCACGCATGTGCATGTGTGCTTTTGTGTGTGTGTGTGTGTGCATGCACGTGCACGTGCATGTGTGTAATGGTCTAAAACTTTGGCACCATCATCTTGGAAAAAGCCATAGCCCCCTCTTATCTCTATCATCATTGAGTGTGTGTGTGTGTGTAAGATCCCTGTCCCCACCACGCAACTGCTAGCAGGCAGAAGTAGCACATCATACGCAGGGCAAAGGGTTCCATACTCGGGGCCTCGCCCACAGATATCCGGACAAGAGACTAATCCGTCGGTTTATCCAAAACCAAAATCGAAAAAACTTCCTTTACCCGGAAAGCACAGGCGATTCCACCAGGATAACTCTTTACTCTAACGTAGTCAAGACCATTACTGATCAAACTGATCCGACTGCACCTCTAAAGGTACTTGGTCAGATCAAGGAAGAAACTTGCACTTGGATCATTGGGATCAACACTTTTTTCCCCATCAAGAGGCACAGCCATTGATTCTTATCCATAGAAAGCTGGGGATTTACTTCATCTATCGTAATAATAGAAATTAAGTCTCGATTTACGGATCCATCAGTCCAGCCTAGTCCCATGGGTTAGCCAACCTCCCAACCACTGTAGTGATGGGATCCAATTAGGAATTTGGTTAGGTTTTGTCCCGGGTACCAGGGAAAAGAGTTCCCAAGCCCCCTAGCCGGAAGTTCATGCAAACATAAAATTAGTCACACCACTTACACACCCAATATGAAATTGCCGTTTTCTCAGCATCAACTAACTTTAAAATAATCCTTTAATGAATCCATTATGTTACTGATGACAATCCTCAAAATCTCTGGTTGAATCCATATTTCCAATCATTCATTCATCGGTGTACTTATGGCATTATTGGCAACCAGAATGCTCACCACCTGTTCACTCATCAGGGACCTTTTCAATAGTTCCTAGCTCATAGTACCCTGCACTATTTTCACATATAAAAATCAAGATGGATTTCTCGTCGAAGATCAGCAAGATCAATCAACAGATCCATATAAGAGAACCATGGACTCATCCGTTGAGGACCAGCAAGTTCAATCAACCAGATCCATGCCCGGTTTCAGAAAACAACTCTTACTCCTTGTTCCAATATCTTCCACGACGCACGTGTCGGCGACCCAGAGCCCAAGCACCGTATGGTCAACATCCTCTAGGATCCTTCGCAGGTGACCTAGCGCTTCACTCATAGGCCGCTTCCTTGGTCCCTCATCCACCGTACCGGAAGCTCACCATTTAAATCGAACCGAGGCTGGTCAAGACCTCGGTCGACCTTGCTACGCGAGACGTCCTCCATTGACTCTCCATCAATAGTTGCAACTTTATCAGTTAGGTCTTCATGACCTTAATCCACAAGACAGTCAAAATGCTTCCCCAGCATTCTTGACATAAAACAGTCATTTACAAACAGTCACAAAATACAGTTTCTATATCGAACTCTCGTCTTTCCACATTATCCCTCCTCAATCCACATTACTTAATCCACTTTCCATTCAATGTGTACTCATTCTCATCCATTTACTGATATCGACGACACATTATTTTCTATACACATTCACGTTCATTATTCTACATACACATCCATGCATACATCCATTTTCACATCCTCATTCATACATCCACATCCACATACATAACCATACATCCACATCTCCATGCATACATCCACATCCACATTCACATTCACATCCATACATTTACATATACATGCATACATCCACATCTCCATGCATATATCCACATTCATAATCACATTCACATCCATACATCTACATCTACATGCATACATCTGCATCCACATTTTCATTCACATCCATACATCTACATCTACATGCATACATCCGCATCCACATTCTCATTCACATCCATACATCTACCTCTACATCCACATTCACATTTATACATTCATTTCCACATTCCCATTCATATAACCACATACGTCTTCACATCTATTCTTTTACATCACATTCATTCTCGCCTTATCACAACCCATATACATCTTATCCCATCACATACACTTCTTACCTCATCCCATGCACATCTTATCATATCTTAATTCATCTTATCACCTCCTAACTTATTTCATAAGCATCTTATCACCTCTTATCACATCTTATACACCTCTTATCACATCCTATCACATCTCATATCTATTTTATAGAATACAAGAGAATTCTTATATTTGATATAAGATTTTTTTACACATTTATTTATGCATAAATTCCTTTTAAGGAGATTAATACTTTCGAAGTAAAATCAATCTTTTATGCATCTTCCTATGCATAAATTCATTTTAAATGAAAATGACACTTTTGAATTAAAATTCAATCTTTTATGCATCTTCCTATGCATAAATTCAATTTAGATGAGAATGACACTTTTGAATTAAAAATCAATCTTTTATGCATAATTTTAATTTGGTAGGAATTACACTTTTAGAATAAAAGAATTTCTCTTATGCATAAAATCCATTTATGATGAAAATCACACTCAGGGATTTCATTAACGTCTTCACAATTTCGTGATCACGTTAACAAAACCTAATGTTAACATATTAAAACTTGTGATCACATTGTATATTCACATGACCTGAGCAATGACCTGCCAGAACAACCCACGAGTCTCGTAACACCTCCGGGCTTTTGGTTTTCCTGGCGGGCCCACCGGGATAACTGCTTATCCGAGCGGGCCCGCCGAGAAAAGCAAAGAACACCGGCGGGGTTCTATTCTGTTTATAAACATTGCCCGACACCCATCGTGGAACTTTTGGGGAGATAGTCCTTGTTTTGGGGGCGTGATATCTCTCCTCAAAGTACTTAGAGTTCTCGAGTTGCTAGAAGTGTCCTCTTGGGAAGAACGTCCTTATCTTAGGGGTTGTCGTCTTTCCTTGTAGGCACTCCTAAGGCTATTGAGCCACTCGTCCTTAGTTCTTTGAATTGGGGGCAGGGTGTGGTTCATAGCTAATACTTGCGGAGATTTAGGGACAAATTTAGAGTCATTCAGCTTTGCATTTGAGCTACGTAGGTAATCTACCTCATTCTGCTTTATGAATGGTTGGATGGAGCCAAGAGTCCTACTTAGGGGCTTGTATTGGTTCTTGATACTTGATATAGTTTAGAGTAGACAAGGGTCTATTGTCCTATACTAGAGTATTGGGCAAGCATAGATCTTTGATTTTCTTTGTGAATGTTAGAGAAGGTCTATTGTCCTATACTAGAGTATTGGGCAAGCATAGATCTTTGATTGTGTAAAGTATCCTTAATTGGGTACAAAAGGCATCCTTCATTGGGGGTGCAATGTGCATGATAGTTTCGAAGTAGTTTTGTAGTAAGACCTTGCAAGATAGTTTCGAAGTAGTTTTGTACTAAGACCTTGCAAGATAGTTTCGAAGTAGTTTTGTGTTATGTATTTGTCAAGATAGTTTCGAAGTACTTTGTTTGCTAATGTATGTTTTGTAATACGTGAGTGACTTTGTTGTTTTTTCATTTGTGTATTCATTGTTATATGCTTGGTTGAATAGGTTATTTGTTGAGATGGAGGACAATGTTGGATCCAGTGATACCTCCAATAGAGTCCAAATTTCAAATAGCAGGAAAAAAAAGGCACCTGGGATAGAGTGGCAATATGCAATTAACGTTGGTGATCGATTCATAGATTGGGAGTGTAAGCTATGCCATGCAGTAAAATCAGGTGGGGCGCCTCGACTAAGAGAACACTTTTTAGGCGGACCGAAGAAAAAGTCATGTACCCACCCCTTTGCACCTGTATAGCAAACGCATAAGAGAAGAAATTCAAAAGAAAGATTCAAGAAAACATGACACTCCTACCGTTAATGTATCAAGGCAGCAAGAACACTGTTGTTCTAATCATCAAAGTCCTGCTACATCGCCTACTTGTACCCGCAACAGCAATGTGCAACCAGAAAGTAATCTACCCAGTGCATCTTCCTGCAAGTAAAACTTTGACGTAGGAAATATACCCATGCGTCAAACTTCATTGCAAGAAAGCCTACGTTAAGGTCGACTCGATGATGCACAACTCGCCCCCTTGCTGAAGCGATTTACTTTTCTCGGAGTGCTATGATGATGGTGGACAGTGAGCATTGGAAGAGAGCATGGAAGAAAATTGGTGAGTTTGGACCAGGGTTTTCACCGCCTACGTACCATGCTATGCGAAATGATCTATTAGAGAAATGTTATGCGCAAGTAAAAGAACATGTACAAAGAATAATTCTTAGTAATATAGAGCTTTCTGGATGTAGTATAGTAAGTGATGGATGGTCTAATGTACAAAGAAAACCATTAATTAATATAATGGTTATTTCACCTAGAGGTGAGACTTTCATCTGTGCCGTGGATTCAGTTGGTTCAATCAAAACTGGGGCTTACATTGCTCAAGTCATTGGCTCTGTGATAGAGGAAGTGGGTGCCAAAAATGTAGTCCAAGTCATCATGGACAATGCAAAGAATTGCAAAAATGCATCCAAAATCCTACAGCGACAATATCCACATATTTTTCCGGTAGGCTGTAATACTCATAGTTTGAATCTTGTATTAAAAGATTGGTATAAAAGTGATGATACCAAATGGTTTGCCTCAATCGTCGACACTGCTCGCCAGCTTGTGAGATTCATGCTCAAGAGAGAGAGAGAGTGTTAAACATTTTTCGACCTCGCATGTCAGTTATGTTAAAGCTTCCAGAGCAGAGACTAGGTTTTGCACTCACTTTTACACTTTTGAGTCTCTTCTTAGAAATAAAGATGCAGTTTGCGAAACATTTACATGCATGGCATTTCATGACTGGGAGAGCACAACTTGAAAAAGTGAAAGAGAAAATCAAAGTCTTGAAGGCAACGCTTACGAGAAGAAGTTGGTGGAACAGTGTGATGGATGCATACCATGTAATGATGCCCGTTACGTATGCCGTACGAAGTCTTGATCAAAGAGCGCCTAATCTCGAAAAAGCATGGATGCAATGGTGGACTGTCCAGTGGAGTTTGGAGTGTCTTGAGAAATTAGAGCATTCAGTGGTGGAAAAGCAATGGCGTGTACCATTCTCCAGTAGACAAAGAAAAGTCCTATTGAAGTACTTTCATGCTAGATGGATTGGAGCACATTCACCACTATACAGTGCTGCTTACATGTTAGATCCTGAATATTGGAATATAGATTTGATGTCCAACATTGAGGTGGTGCAAGATTTTTATAAAGTGGTAAAAACTTTCTATAATAATGTTGATGATCGTGTAAAGTGCATAAAGGAGATGACCTCATTTTGATTGAAAGAGGGTTTATTTTCCAACTCTCTTGTTCAACAAATGGCTAAAGAGCAACCTACATGGAAGTGGTGGATGATGAATGGTGGTGAGCATTATGCTTTATTGTGCAACCTTGCGATGAAGGTTCTAAGTTAGTGCTCTTCAAACTCAGGCTCAGAAAGAAATTGGAGCATGTACAAATATATTCACAGTACTATTCGCAATCGACTTCTTGCAGATCGAGCAGATAAACTTGTTTACATGTATTGCAATGAAAAGATCTTGCGAGACATTGAAAGCGAAGAGTATGAAGAAGATATGCCCAGATGGATGTACAATTGTGATGATGTAGTAGACGAGAACTTTGATGTTGGACGCAGGTTGTGCACCACCCTTGAGATAGAAGACAATTTAGACATTGACTTAGATGCTTAATTTAGCAGACGAGAGAGTAAGCGGTGAAAGAATTTTGGAGCAAGATACTGACATAGAGGAAGAAGTCATTTCATTAATTTCATAAAAAGTACTTGTACAAATGATCGTATTTGGAGAAATTATCAATACAAAAGTAGGATTTATGTCTTTCTTTACTTTCATCTTGAAATAAATTGCGAATTGCACTAGGGGTTGCATCTAAAGGTCTTGGTGGTTTATATTCGCTAGCCATGTTGAACACTGTATAAATACCTTGATTTATTGGGACACTGCACAATGCACATGTGGAAGTATTTTGCATTTGCCTCACTAAACATATTAAGTGGTAGTAGTGTCCACAGGGTAGTATATACTGGCCACTCCACCCATCGAATACTTTGTAACATACAAGACATTGGAGGGTGGAGGAACTAGTAGCCTCAGCAGAAACTCCCACAAGATCAGGATGTATCAAAAAATGAGAGATGTGGTTTCCTTGGCGCACAGGAGCAATACGTGAAGAGATGCTCTGTACATCTTGGCTGATCTTTGTGAGCTGCTCTTGAATCCCTCTATTGGCCGGGGGAGGAGTTGACGCTTGAGATAATCGCTCAGCTTCTTTCTCCTTCTCTGCTAGCTATGCACCTAAGCTTTCTTTGACCTTGTTTAACTCCAATCCACCAGCGCCCTCCACCATGAGAGAGCAAGTTCCTCCCTTGTGAATGTCACTGTCTCTTCACGTATGTCGTGGGTGTTGACAGTGACCTCTCTGGAGGTGAAGTCCACTGGAGTTTCTAGGATAAATTTTGTATATAGCATCTTAGCAAAATAGAGTGGAGTGTCGGCGTTATGTGGAGAGGACGACCGTACACCTCCAAGAAAATGCGCTCAGCATTAGTTTTGATATCATTGTGAGTGCAACGTGAAATCTTCCACCTTCCCTTCTTAATCTCGCCATCTGGACATGGCCATATTTCCTTTATCATCTTTGTGGTTACGCATTTGTTTATGTCTTTCCATTGGGCATAAGTAGGATTTGTCCATTTCGACAACCTGCATGCTGTTCTTGTAGCTTCGCGGGCTATCAGGCCATGTGCAAGGGCCTTCATTCGCTCATATGCCTTCTTGGCTAACTCTTGATGCTCGTTTGCTTGCGCCTCTGTCATATCTGCATGAACATAAATGACTTTAGGATTTTAATGAACTGTAAAGATCAACGTAAGATAAATTGACCATTACCCTCAAAAACTTAAAGTTTAACACCACAAGAGGAGATATGTATTGCAAAGACTCAATGAGAAATATCCACTTGACTCCAAAAATACTTCAAACAATGCGCGCACATCAAATTTTGAAGAGAAAACATAAATTTAAACACCATAAGAGGAGAGAGATATTGCAAAGACTCAATGAGATAATATTTCAAACAATGGACACATCAAATTTTGAAGAGAGAAACAAAGTGCCATTCTTGAAACTTGATCTCCTGATAGTGTATCATTACAAAATTGGGGTGAATGACACCAATAGCTCTACAAGAGGACGTTGTGCCCTCATTGGGTCAGTATTTAGTGATCTAAAAAATTCCACTACTTGCAAAATTGATTTTTGCTCATCGCGATTAGGTAGGCACATCCAATTTTTGACTCTATAAATAATAGTATCCATGGTAACTTTGTCATAGGAACTATTATCCATCACAACTCTTGTACTTTCTGCCAAAAGTCATATAAAGTTTGTAATAAATATCCCAAGGCAAAAACATCAGATGCAGGAGCGTATGCATCTGATGTTTGTCATCATAGGAACTATTATCCATCACAACTCTTGTACTTTCTGTCAAAAGTCATATAAAGTTTGTAATAAACATCAGATGCAGGAGTGTATGCATCTGCCAAAAATGGATCATAAAGCTCCGGGGCTATCCACGGCCGTTTATTTTGCTCTCTGTCTGCGTAGGAAACCGCATGTGCCACCTTCTCAGGGTTCTTGTCTGCTTCAAATACAAAATTGAGAGACACTCGTTTTTTGGGCGCTCTCAGCAGTAACCCCCAATCGATAATACCTACGCGTGGCTTCAACTCTTTTGTAAAATCCAACACTACATTGAATGGATGTAGGTCGGTATGTACAATTCCTGCCAGATGTGCTGTCGCTAGGCCTTCCACTAGGGCATGCATAATATGTGGCATGGTTATTACTATTTGTTTTATTTTAGAAAGTTCTAGATGACTTAAAGGAATATTATCGGGCGGGGGTTGTCTCCATCCTCGATCCAAACAGAAAATTGCTCTGGTGAACTCACTGAATCTGAAGGGGACCTTCAGAAGAGTATCACCAAGCGAGCCGCCATTATAGTATGGAAAAATAGTGATCCAAGGAGATTCTTTTGTGAAGGCAATACACCTGACAATTGATGGGTGTAGAACCTGCATGCCCTGCTCTGCCTGGAAGCTCTCAAACTTGGCGCTGCCTTCTCCTTTGTAGTGCTTTCCACAAAAAGTAATGTGCTCCGGCAAAAATGATATACCTTTAATTGTATACTCTTTTACTGTGCCAAAAACACCAGAGCCTATTGTTCGCCCTTCGAACAGAGCCTCGTGCGGGATGCCAATGAGTTGTGTGCACATAGAATTGTAGATGGTATGATTAATGACACCTGTCCCACTTGCATCTGCCTGGCTGGACGTTGCAACGACGTCCTGGGCAATGCACACTCTTTTGGGGAGGGACTCTGCATCCAGCGCCTTCATGCGCTTGCTCTTGGCTCTTTGCTCGCTCCATACAATGTCCCATGACTGTAGACGTTGCATATTAGCTTCAGGCGAGGCAGTATCTCTAAGATCATTGCATGCTACACGCATGCTCCCCAAAATGGTTTGTGTTATATGTTGATGGTTGAAATCTGCTATCTTGTGTCTATCAAGCAACTCAGCGTTGCCTCCACTTCGAAGCCGACGCTGTGCATTTTCCCATATCTGGTCTATTAGATCTCGCATGAGTATCTCAGACTCATTGATCTTTTGGACGACATCATCAGCACATTATGACACTGTGATGACTGCTTCAATGCGAATTGCTCGTAGAATGATTTTACGCTCTTAATAAGGGGAAAGCATGTTGGTCGTCTTCGTAAATCTAGCAAATATCACTAAACACAAAAAAACAGAATATTAAACATTACTAAAATCAACATCAAGCAAATGTGAGAGAACAGTAACAAGTGTACCATTACTATCAATGTTCAAACAAAAACGGAATATCAAATAATTTTAATCAACTCAACATCATCCAATACATCATCAAACGTGAGAGAACAGCAAAACAAGTGTATCATTACTTATCAATGATCAAACAAAAACGGAATATCAAACAATATTACTGAACTCAACATCATGCAATACATTATCGAACGTGAGACAACCGCAACAAGTGCATTATTACTTATCAAGTGTATACATGTTGCACTCCTCATCTACACACTTGTCGTGACAAAGAGAGAAAGAGAGAGTTGTGAAGGGTATTATGAGAGAGAGAGAGAGAGAGGGGGGATGGAAGAGAGAGAGGTGTGACAGATAGAGAGAGAGGGAACATTAAATGACATTTTTAATAGTTTTGTGAGTTCCTAAAGAGAGGAAAATAATGTTTTGTATTCCTAAAGCACTCCTCATCTACACACCTATCGTGATAGAGAGAGAGTTGTGAAGTGTATCATGAGAGAGAGAGAGAGAGAGAGAGAGAGAGAGAGAGAGGAGAGGAAGAGAGAGAGAGTTGTGACAGATAGAGAGAAGAAACATTAGATGACATTTTTAATATTTTTGTGAGTTCCTAAAGAGGAAAATAATGCACTGTTTTAATTTTTAAGTAAATAGAGGGAGAAAAAAAAATTATTAGGAATTATGTATATTTTAAGAGAAAAAAAAAGAAATCCTTATCTACACATACATCTATCATGATGTGAAGTGTATCATGAGAGAGAGAGAGAGAGAGAGAGAGAGAGAGAGAGAGAGAAAGAGTTGTGAAGTGTATCATGAGAGAGAGAGAGGGAGGTAGGAAGAGAGAGAGATATTCATTTTTTCGAATTACAAATCACGATATTATAGAATAAAACGTTTAGACAATATGATGTAAACTTTGATCCATGAAATACTCATGCCGCGTTAGCAACTAAGTATCGCATGGATCAAACACAATAAAAACAATACAAGTCAAATCAAACAAATTTACGACATTTTTTCGACCGCGTTAACAATCATATGCCGTAACATGCAAGCAAATTTACGACATTTTTTCGACCGCGTTAACGACGATCAAATGCCGCAATATGCAAAAAATAATATATGCACTAGCGGACGACACCAACTTGCCACGTTAACGACAAAATGCCACCCGATTCTATGGGAATACGAATAGGATACGAACATACACTGGCCGCGTTACCGACCATATACCCGCATTGTACAAAGGGAAGGGAAGGGAAGCTGACATCGCCATAACGATACTATGCTTGCTGCGTTACCGACTAGTATTGCTACGGCGTGCCATACTTACCATAGGACACAGACTAGCCGCGTTACCGACTAAGTGCCCCAGGGTAAGCACCATTTCGAAGAATGGCCTTACACACACACCCCTCGTGTGGCGGACCACCCACATCCTGCCACGCATTGCGGCAATGGGTGGCTGCCTGCACGAACACACACCCACACACACATCCTCGTGTGGCAGACCACCCACATCATCCTGCCGCGCATTGCGACAGTGGGCGGCTGCCCGCACGAACACACACCCACATACACACACACACACACACACAAGTTTCATTACCTGTGTATGCTGTTAGCAATGAACTCCCAAAGGACCCCCCGGGCCCATATATATTGAAAATTGTACCCCGTTGGGCTGGATGACGACCCCACCGGGACCCGCCGGGGTTTCTTTTTTTCTCGGTGGGACCGCTGGGTATAGCAAAACCCCAACGGGATTTTATTCGGTTATCAGGGAGCTTCCCACCGGCTTTTTTGGGAACATGTTAACATGTTAACATGTTAATAACATGTTAACACATGTTATTAACAAAAAAAATTATGATCACATGAATATAAAATCATTGATCACACTTTTAGAATAAAAAGAATATCTTTTATGCATACCTCTATGCATGAAATCCAATTATGATAAAAGTAACACTTTTATAATAAAATAATCAACTTTTATGCATACCTCTATGCATGAAATTTAAATATAATAAAAGTAACACTTTTATAATAAAATAATCAACTTTTATGCATACCTCTATGCATGAAATTCAAATATGATAAAAGTAACACTTTTATAATAAAATAATCAACTTTTATGCATACCTCTATGCATGAAATTCAAATATGATAAAAGTAACACTTTTATAATAAAATAATCAACTTTTATACATACCTCAAATATGATAAAAGTAACACTTTTATAATAAAATAATCAACTTTTATGCATGAAATTCAAATATGATAAAAGTAACACTTTTATAATAAAATAATCATCTTTTATGCATACCTCTATGCATGAAATTCAAATATGATAAAAGTAACACTTTTATAGTAAAATAATCATTTTTTATGCATGAAATTCAATATGATAAAAGTAACACTTTTATAGTAAAATAATCAACTTTTATGCATACCTCTATGCATGAAATTCAATATGATAAAAGTAACACTTTTATAATAAAATAATCATCTTTTATGCATATCTCTATGCATGAAATTCAAATATGATAAAAGTAACACTTTTATAATAAAATAATCAACTTTTATTCATACCTCTATGCATGAAATTCAAATATGATAAAAGTAACATTTTTATAATAAAATAATCATCTTCTATGCATATCTCTATGCATGAAATTCAAATATGATAAAAGTAACACTTTTATAATAAAATAATCAACTTTTATGCATACCTCTATGCATGAAATTCAAATATGATAAAAGTAACACTTTTACATTAAAAATTTAATTTATCCTTTATGCATGTAATCAAAATGCATCTTTTATGCATGGAAATGATACTCTAGAATATAGAAACCATAAGGATTACTCTTTTAGAAAGATGAATTTTATTTCACTAATTTCTAAAATTTTTGCCATAACCTCCTTTGTATGGTGACCATTTTTCAAATTTCTAACTAATTAAAAGTACACCAAAAGTATTGAAATTATCCTAAAATAATCATTTGTTCATTAATTGAAATAAACATTATAAAAATTTGACATTAATCACTTAACCATTCACCTAGGATAGAGAAAGGTTGGTTTTTGCTAGAGAAGAGAGGGGAATGCCTTTTGTAATGAGGCATAACATTATAGAGAAGACATAATGCATAAAAACCATTTAAAAGCATAAAAATCCATAAAATAAGTGAAAGAAAAGAAGAACCACCAACTTACTAATGACTTTGATAGCTTTCCTTTGGCTTGATGGTTCGAGGGTTCAACTCTTGGTTGAACAAAAGTGGCCACCAATCTTTGGAAGAGGAAAATGTCAAAAACTAGTGAATTATTAAATAAATTCACAGTTCTTGGCTTGGGAGAAGTAGAGTAACAGTGCATAAAACACTATTGTTTTTCAACAAGGGGGGAGGCTTCTATTTATAGGAAAAATTGAGCTCCTAACCAAACAAATTGATTCTAGAATTTTCCAAATCAGTTTGGTTAATTTTTGACCGTTTTTAGATCATTTAAGCTAACTTTTTGGAACTAGACTTGAATTAAGAGAGAGGAGAGATAAAATATCTTATTATTTATGAGTTTAAAACTCATTCAATCATGTGAAATATGTACCTCCTTTAATGGACTCCCCTTCCTTACACATGTGTCAAAATGAAATCATTATACCCAAAATATCTCATATTTTTAATATTGCTCATAGTTTCTTACTAATAAACCTTGTACATATTCAACTCTTCATCTTATGTGAGCATTTACTCATTTTTGGATACCTAAATTATCTCATTTTTTTAAATATTACTCATAGTTTCTTACTATAATAAACCTTGTACATAGTCAACTCTTCATCTTATGTGAGCATTTACTCATTTTTGGATACCCAAATTATCTCATTTTTTTTATATTACTCATAGTTTCTTACTAATAAACCTTGTACATAGTCAACTCTTCATCTTATGTGAGCATTTACTCATTTTTGGGTATCTTCTTTTACCAAATTGGATTTATCTCCTCCCCACACATGGATTGATCCTATTGGTCCATAGGAACCTTAATTGAACCATAATCCAAAAACTTCTAAAAATCTAGACCCTTAGGCTAAGGTCCTTTATACCCATTTCCAATTAATTCCAATTGCACATTGGAAAGTTCTTTTTGAATTTCTGTTTCAGGGGAATTCATTTTAATAGTATGAGAAATTTTTCTATCTAAAAATATTCAAAATTTAAATATTCTCTCTCTAGAATAGTTTCTCTCTCTATGTCAAAACAGGCAGAGACGAGATCTCTTATATTTCTGAAGAGGGAATTGATTACAGGGAAAGATGCTGGACATTTTGAGAGGCTGGGGAGGAATCTTACATTCTCTCCCACTTAAAAAACGTGAGATGTCCTCATCTCGCAAACTGGGGGTAATTTCGCAAGATGCACCAATATGAGACTGAGAGAAAATTTTAATTAAGATTAACCACCAAGAAAAGTCTCAAAGAGAGTAAGACTCAAGACAAGAACAAATATTTCAACTTTATTCATTCTTGGAACATATACAGTAAAGATAGAAGAACTTTTTACACTTCCATAAGCCCATCCATCATATGGTCACAAAAGTAGCACTCACAAGCTGCACACTTCCATAAGCCCATCCATCATATGGTCACAAAAGTAGCACTCACAAGCTGCACACGTATAAGGTAATTCGTCTATGGGAATAATTTGGCCGGTTATTGCAGCACTTATCTCACTCAGGTATGAGGTGACCTATTAAAAGAACCTCTGAGAGGCAAGCCAAAAATGGGATAAAGGCATATCTTCTGATGAGGAAGAAAACACGCCAGTAAGAAGACCCGCTCAGAAAACCCAACATGCCTTGATCTCATCACGCAATGGTATTGGGGACCCAAACCCAAAGCTTCAATAACCATAGCTAGGCAGACATTGTTACGAAAGTGCTGCTGGCCCCACGGTGCTACCCTAGTCATGTCTTGATAGGTCCGCCATTTGGTCTGAGCTACAGAAGTTCCCAAGTGAGGGAAAAGTGAGCTCTCATACAGTTCTATAAAATCCTTCTTCATAGACTCGCTTGCGTCTTGAAGGTGAGAAATCATCATGGATAAAACTAATTCATGCTGCCAAGCCATAATGGAGATTAAGAAAGAAAGGAGAGCGATGGAAGTAAGATTACTACGAGCAACAAGAGTTACGACTTATATAAAAGAAGGAACTAGCGTAACCTAGAAGCCACCGAGGTATCTTGCCACTGAAGTTTTACCGTCTCTCCATGATTTGGGTTTGGCACAAATTTCTATAGAAGGCTTACATGAAATACATTAAGAACTTTGAGATGAGGAGGTAAAAGAAGCTCGTAGGCTAAGTCACCTACTTTCATTGAATTCAGATATGGCCCACAATATTTGGGGGATAACTACTTATACTCTCCAAGAGATAAAGAACTTCTTTTGGTCCATACTCAATTGAAGACCATATCTGCTTCTTTGAATTCTCTGACTGTCCTCTTCTTATCTTTATACTGTTTCTGTCGATCCTGGGCAGCTTTTATATCGTTATGAATTGCCTGCATCTGTTGCTCTATGTCGTCAAGCATTTGACTGGTTATCTCGACCCTAATCAATGGATCAGACCTAGTTAATGGAGTTAAGCAATCTTGTCCGAGATAGACCCTGATTAGATTGGTATATGAAGGAATTGGTCTCTGAATTTGGGTTCTTGGCTTCCCTGTGCCCTTGTCATGGCAGGAGGCGGGCAGTCTTTTAATTGATGACCAAAACCTTGGCATCCAAAACACCGGTTCTCACTTCTGAACTCATCGTTCTGAATCCTTAAAACAGGTGGGCTCCTGATAAGGTATTCTCGAGAAAGTGTCTTCCCTTTTTAAACAGAATCTTTCTTTTATTTTAGAGATGGAATAATTATAAGATTAGAAAGGGAGATTCTTACTCCTGTATACCTCAAAGGCTGGGGGAGGAATCTTACAGTGTGTGTGTGTGTGTGTGTGTGTGTGTGCGCGCGTATAGATATATACATATACATACATCCTTTGTCCTCTTTGTATGGTGGGACCCACCAACAGTGGTCTAAAAACTATTCGAGGTACCTAAAAAATCCCCCACCTTACACACATGCACATATTTTATGGTTGTGCTGACCCATTTTCCTTACATTAGGAATTAGATTCTTTTGTAATCTTGAGTGTGGATTCCTTGCAAATTTCATGTTCGTGATATATAAGTAGGTATATACAAAATATTCATTCCAAATCCAAAACTTGGGGGCCCATGAATTCTTGCACTAGCCAAAACTTGGGGGCCCATGACGTCTTATCCAATAACCAACACCACCACTAGTCCATCAAACACAACTTGTTGCAAGCCTCATATTCTTTTTCATTCATATTAAGGCCCTTTAACAAATGCTCGTAGAAAAAAGCTCGAACAGTTATAGGGATAACTAGGTTATCCTTTTTTTGTACCTTTCACAAATGCCCATAGACAAGTGCTCAGACATGTAGGGATAACTAGCTTAACCTTTTGTAGTGTCTAGGGAAATTTATTGATACTATTGATAAAGACAAACTTTGTTCATCCATGGTGTGTAGAGTCAAGAACCTACAAGAACTTCTAGATGTTCGCATATGAGCTAAGTCTTTTTGGGATCTTTACCATTTCCAAATGTTTGTGAAGCCACCCTTAGTATAGGTGCATGCCCTTTTTCGAAAAGCAATATCAACAAGGCATGAGAAAGTTGTCAACTAGGGGGGGGACCATCACTTGTCTCTAGTGACACAAACACCCCTTTATCATGATCCCTCTATCATTGACTTGCAAAACAAGTAACAGGCCAAGTAGCCCTAACATAGCTTTAAACAATACAATCTTTAACATTCATACATGTGCAACACAATATTTTCTCAACACACAATTGTAGTAGCAACAATCACATCATAGTAGACACTAGATCTCTAATCGGTAGCAAGTAACTAAAAACAAAGTTTCCCTCCAAGAATACTACAAATAGAATCTCATTAAGGGTTTACGATTTTTCCTCTCCTCTCATCAATTTGTAAATTGGTACCACAAGGGATAACATCCTTGCAAGCCCTAAAATATTAGGGTTAAATTTATTGTCAATGTAAAGGGTCTATAAGTCTAATTGAGGTTTAAAGGGAAAAATAAATATAAGGGGATATTCAGATGTTGTAAATCATGCATAAACTAATGCTACCCCATAATTAGTTCTTTGCTTTGAATGTGGTGCCTAAAATGATGGTATGGGAATGTTGTAATCATGCACAAACTAATGCTACCTTGTAATTGGGTAGCATGCACAAACTAATGCTACCCTGTAATTGGTTCTTTACCTTGGATGTGGTGCCTAAAATGATTGTATGTGGCTGTTGCAATCATGTTGACCTCAAAAATGTACTAGCTATTAATAAAATTCGTCAGTTTTGGAAATAATTGGGTGCAACACCGATAACAAGTTCACAAAAGATCATTAATAGATGTCTATATCAATAAGTCAAGGCCAAAAAGATGAATAATAGATTCCAAGATTCCTAAATATATAACCTTGATATC
The DNA here is from genome assembly GCF_041138505.1 of Cibotium barometz. Taxonomy (NCBI): domain Eukaryota; kingdom Viridiplantae; phylum Streptophyta; class Polypodiopsida; order Cyatheales; family Cibotiaceae; genus Cibotium; species Cibotium barometz. Next base: position 26,697,921 of record NC_141087.1, read on the forward strand.
ATGTCAAAATCTAGAACTCCTCATTATATGCACAAAAACACAAGAGAATTGATACAAAGATAACTACATTGCATGCACTTCAAGGAGCTTATTTATTACAAAGTTACAAGATAACTACATTGCATGCACTTGAAGGAGCTTATTTATTACAAAGTTACATCCCTTAAAAGAGTCAAGATGATTCTTTATTAAGTTCTTACTTACAATATTTTACAAACCCCAAACGTATGGACATCTAAGGGCTTATCAACAACACCTGGTCCATCACCCAAATTTCCTTTCTAGTTAATGAAAGAGTTAAGGTAATAGGTTGATTTAAGTTCTCTTCTTGAGTACAATACTTGGCTAGTTAAGGTGGCCGATCACTCTAAAAAAAGGGGTGGTAGAGTGTTCTCCTCCTTTACACACAAATATATATATATATATATACTAGTAATAACTAGTATTCTATTTTATTATTATTGTTTTTCAAGTTGTTGAATGGATTCTTGCACACTTGCACTACATTAGGAGTGAGAACTTGCATCCTTGCATTTCACTAACTACTTCTCGCAGTCTAGTTCCTTTGTACTTAATTATGCACACTATCTTTTTCTTGCACGTGGCTTATCATTTTTTCACATGAGAACCCCATCTTGGACTGCCTTGCTTGGACTGCCTTGTAGAAGCAGCTTTTGACGAACCTGTTGAAAAAGCGGTAGAGGGAGAGGAGACACACACATAGGAGCAAACCCTAATGTATATTGCAAACCCTAACCATAGAGGGAAGCCATCTCCCTTCTCACACAATGCATAAAGCCATAATCCATAATACACACAACACACTATGAGTTGTGTCCACACACATCTAACCCTAGCTAATGTCCACACACTATGACCAACTGGACACGCGGTCATTTATGTCTTAGACATGTTCCTACCTAGCATGCCAGCACATAGCATAGCTGGCTCACACTGACATCGAGCTTGAATCTCAACAGCCCCTCCAAGCTCATGATGTACTTCCATAGATGAAAATGTAGATGAGCTTGAGATATCAAAGCTCTCAACACTCCCCCTCAAGCTCATCCCATGTACTTCCAACATAGTACGGAAGTACTCAAACTTTTCCCTGCTAAGTGGCTTTGTAAAGATATCTGCCACCTGCCCTTCAGTCTTCACATACTGTAGATCAACTGTTCCATCCAGCACCTTCTCTCTGACAAAGTGATAATGGACCTCTATGTGTTTGGTCCTCGTATGAAACACTGTGGATTCTTGGCCAACTGTATACTGCTCATGTTGTCACAATGAATGACAACTTTGCCATCAATAGGCTCACCCAAATCTGCCAAGAGACTTTTTAACCATACTGCCTCACAAGTAGCAATGACTGCACCCCTGTATTCAGCCTCTGTACTAGATAAAGCAATTGTAGGTTGCTTCTTGCTACTCCAACTCACCATAGCACTTCCAAGTGTAAAAGCATAACCACTAGTAGACCTCCTGTCATATGAGCTACCTGCCTAATCAGCATTTGTGTAGCCATGTATATCCAAGCTTTTATCACTCTCATAAAGTAGACCATAATGTGCAGTGGTTTTCACATATCTCATAATGCGTCTCACTGCATCCAAATGAGGTTTTCTGGGGCTCTGCATAAACTGGCTTACTAGTCCCATAGCATAACTGAAATCCGAGCGTGTGATAGTCATGTAAATGAGACTACCAACCATACACATATGACTCTATTCTTTCTCTCAGCCACACCATTTTGCTCAGGTGTATATTTGTAAGTCAATTGTCTTCTTATACCATGCTTCCTCAAGAAATGCTCAAAAGCCTTTGAGGTGTATTCACCACCTCCATCTGTCCTCAAGCATTTAATCCAATAGCCATATTTCTTTTCTGCGCAAAAGCTTTGAAATCCATAAACTTTTCCAACACCACTTTTCTCTCTCAGAAAATATATCCATGTCATACTGCTGAAATCATCAATGAATGTCACATAGTATAAACTACCTTTGATAGATGGGTCTTGTGCAGGACCCCATACATCACTATGTACTATCTCAAGTTGCCTGCTACTCATGTTTCCTTCTCTAGGAAACCGCAACCTTGCCTGCTTTCCAAACTGATAGGCTTCACAAACATGCATATGCCCATCATATAAATGTCACATAGTATAAACTACCTTTGATAGATGGGTTTTGTGCAGGACCCCATACATCACTATGTACTATCTCAAGTTGCCTGCTACTCATGTTTCCTTCTCTAGGAAACCGCAACCTTGCCTGCTTTCCAAACTGACAGGCTTCACAAACATGCATATGCCCATCATACTTGAATCTAGGTAGCCCACTAACAATGCCTCTTGTCTGCATGTTCTTCAACCTTTGTATATTGACATGTCCAATCCTCTTATGCCAATATCAATGTCCTGTACAACATTTTTGCTTTTAGAGAACATGGCCGATTTTAACTCAGGAATTCCAGCATCCACCAGCTTAAACAACCTACCTTCTTTCTTGCCTTTAGCAATGACTCTACATCCATGTTTGAAATCCTCAACAATGAAGCAACCATGTTTGTTGAAACGAACCTGTAATCCCTGTTCCACCATTTGACCAACTGAAAGCTTTTTGTGATCGAAGGCACATACAATACATCTAACATAGATTTTGTTTGACCATTGTGCATTACCAATGGTATACCTTCAACATGTGTAATGGCATGCTGAGTATCATCTCCTGTTTCTACATAGCCTTTTACATCCATAGGCTTCATATGCTCAAACCATTCACCATGACAATTCATATGGTTTGATACTCCAGAATCCATATACCAAGTGTCATCATTCTCAGCATTTGTCATCATAGATCTAACAACATGTTTCATGGCAAACAAGTGATTTGCAGTGCCATCATTACTACTTGATGCATAATTTCCACCACCATGTTGTGCATAATTTCCACCATAATGACGACCACGTTGTGCTCTACCCCCTCTCAAATCATTCTGTTTGCGAAAACAATCTCTTGCCATGTGACCAAATTTCCCACAATAATGGCATTCCACATCTTGCATAGATGTTTGTTGGCCTTGCCAACATCCTCTACCACGAGGATTACCTCTGCCTCTCTGAGGTGCATATCCACGACCACCTCTAGTACCATATGAAGGCTGAAAATTCTGTTGTGATAACCTGTCCTGCCATCCACGACCATTACCACCACGGCCACGTGATGTGAATCTCCCCCGGCCTCTAAAGCCTCTTTGCGAGTAGAAAGCCTGATTTCTGCCATTATCATCATGGTGGCTAGTAGATGCATCTAGAAAAGAATCACTGAGTTTGATTTCCTCAACAAGCAAGAGTGAAACCAACTCATCAAAGTCTGGTAAACCTGTACTCCGAACCGAGATGGATGTATCAAAGGATTTATATTCCTTGCCAAGACCACGCAAGGTAATATCCACCAAATCATCATCAAGCGGCATGGGGACATTTATTGTTGCCAATGCATCTGCAAACTTCTTAATTTCTTGCACATAATCATGGATGCTCCTTTTATTCCGCTTCACATTATGTATTTGCTGTCACAAAACTGAGACTTGCGAGCACTCGTGTCTGTATCAAACATCTTTACCAAAGTATCCCATGCATCTTTGGGATTCTCAGCATCCTGTATGTGTATGAGCATAGCATCCGAAATACATATAGATAGATAATGCAGCACTTTGAATGCTATTTCTGAACATTGTTTATGAGCTATAACCTACTGCTGTGTGTAGGTTGTCGTGGTAGCTCTAGCTCTGGCGGCTCAGCACCTGTAATGAGATTCCAAAAACCTTTTCCCTTCAAGAAACTTTTGATCCTGTACTTCCATGCGTGCAAGTTCTTCCTATCCAGCTTTTCACCAACAATCTGTACTGGATTATCCGACATGTTTGCTCAATGCAATACACCTTCTGCACAATTCCAAATCTGTAAATGAGCCTTCCTCAGCTCAACCACTCTCCAATGAATGTTCCAGGTACTCCAAAATAGCCAACAATCTTCAAATTTGATGTAGAAAATCAACCTGTATGCATCCAAAATGAACTGTCTCATGTAGTCCGAGAGATTTGATGCAACTTCCAAGGCTCCAAATCACAATGTAGTGGTGCAATCAAGTATGGGAAACTTGCATTGACACCTAAACAACCTCAATGTAGAGTATCAACACCATCTGACATGTGTACATATCAATTTTTGAAAACCCCTTTCTCTGTTTTGGGAAAAACCAGAAAAACCAGTAGCAAATTTGCTCTAAATTCTTCAATATTTGTCCAAATCAAGCAACCAGGCATTCATTAGCTTAGCAATAGTGTCCACTAACTCCATGTAAGAGGAATTTTTCCAATTGTATAAGACCAAAGATTAATTGCTCAAATAAAATCACTCTGTGCAACAGGCTTTTTAATCAGCTCATTCCCAGCTCAATTAGGCATAATTGATCAATCCAACCATGTAGCCCTCTTCTCTAGTATGTGTAGCAACCAATTGATAAAGCAATTGTGAAAGTAATCAAGCAACCAAGTGGAAATCGATCTCCTTGCTTCAAAATGATCAAAATTCTGCTCTGTTTCACTGTTGATTCTATGCCGCCTCCTGTAGGAGGGTTTGGGAGTGTTTAAAGTATTAATTGAAGAGGTATACAAGTGTCCAACACACTTAGGTATGTGTGCAACCAATCAATGCTTGGATTTTTGCCAAAAACACGCTCCAAATGCATCAAATTTTGACTCCTTTTTCTCTATTTTGTCATTAGGAAGTGAATGGGGTCTTCTTGGGCCCTTTAATTTGCCCAAGCCTAATCAAGGTGATTAAGGAATAGCCAAATGGGGGGTTGCCATGTGGACTGAAATGTTGGGTTTTTAAGAGAGGTGTAAGAGTGGTCAAAGGGTGCACTTTTTCCCCCAAAAGGGGGAGGGGGTAATTTTACAATTTTCGGACCTCCATAACTTCTACATACAAGCTCTGATTTGAGCGGAGATTACAAATCCGTGATCTACGCATCAAGAGCTTTCCATAGATATGTTACATGATATGGTTTTATTTGCTAGATTTTAAATTCCATTTCTCCCCCAAAATTCAAATTCGAATAAAGTAGCCGTTTTGAAGCTTCTAATTAGAAAATGTTTCTTCTTAAGAGAAAAGGTTTGACTCCCTTAAACTGCCAAATAAAAGAGCCCAAGCAGCCTTCCATTGAGGTCCTAATGGAGAGCTCAAAAAACCAAAATTTTTCACACATTCAAATGCTTCCAACTTGCTCCAAAATTAGTTTAAGGCTTGAATAGGAGTTGCCAATATATTCCTCCTTGTTAGATACATGTGTCTTTTGCCAGATTTACATGTATTTCCACCATACATCAGTGCTTCCAAGCTTTAATGGAAAGCTTCCAAAAAACCAAAATTTTTCTTTGCTTTGAGTTGCTCTAACTTGCTTTGTTTTTGCCTGAATCACCTGCAATCCGCTCAAGGATGTTTAGAAGACCTTACCCGGTAGGCCAAGCTCTCAGATCTGATAGTATTTGGTGTGCTCCAAGCTTCACAACTTCAATGGAAAGCTTCACAGCTTCTTCTCCCTCTTCTCTCACTCACTCATAAACCCTAAAATAGACAGAACAAGGCTCTAATACCATGTTGAAAAAGCGGTAGAGGGAGAGGAGACACACACACAGGAGCAAACCCTAATGTATATTGCAAACCCTAACCATAGAGGAAAGCCATTTCCCTTCTCACACAATGCATAAAGCCATAATCCATAATACACACAACACACTATGAGTTGTGTCCACACACATCTAACCCTAGCTAATGTCCACACACTATGACCAGTTGGACACGCGGTCATTTATGTCTCACACATGTTCCTACCTAACATGCCAGCACATAGCATAGCTGGCTCACATTGACATGGAGCTTGAATCTCAATAGAACCCTCGTCAGACGTTAGACCCTTCTTATTTTCAAGTTGCGAACAAGGTGCAAGAGGATTGTAGAATCCTTGCAATATGTCTGATATTTAATCCTTGGGATTCCTTGCTTAGTAGTATGACGAATCCAAATGGCATTGCTTCACGATCGCATGACACCTAATTAAACCCAATTCATCATGTGAATAACTTTATTTCCATTCTATATTATTCTCAAATAGTTGAATGTGTGCTTGTGTTGTTAGTTTGACTTGATGGATGTATGAAGATCCATTCATAGCCAAAATGTTAGAGAATACAAAAAAAGGATGGATGAAGATGCATTATTAGTCAAAAAGAAAAGATTTGGTTTGCCTCCTTGTTGGCTCCATGTTAATCATGCCATGATGATGAAGAAATTAACAATGAGAAAGGCTTGAGTGAAACCTAAAGAAGGTTAGCACATTTTTGTAGGATCTAATAAGAACAAGGTGTGATTCCCTACAATGTCAAGCACATGACACCTCGTAGTTGAGAGGGCACAAAGAAGAGCCTTCAGGATATACTAGTCCAGGTGTTAAGAATGTGAAAACAAGAAACCATGATGATCACAGTTTTTTAAGTGATGTATATTAAGAAGGGAAGCCATTGGGGAAACGTATGGAGACAAAAGTGTATATTAAGAAGGGAAGCCATTGGGGAAACGTATGGAGACAAAAGTGTCTATCAATGGAGATCCTTAGAAAAGAGAAAACCAATGAGAAAATCTTAGATATCATGCATAGTGTTATGTCTTCAATATATGCATGTGGCACATACAGTCAATTGACTGCCTTGATGTGTCTCGTGCTCCTCTTTAGCTTCAATAGGCTAATATGTTAACTCAATTGAGAAAAATCCATGTCTCCCACCTGTTAATCTTAGAGTCGACCTCATAGCTTATGATAAATTGAATTCTGAAAATTGTGTAGATTAGAGTTCTATACATCTAGATTGGGTTAATTTAAGTTGAAGTTAGAATGATAAAAATGAGAAATGGTCAGCCAAACAAAGGAGGTTATGGCAAAATTTTCCAGAATTTTGTGGAAAAGAAAGTTTATTTTTATGTTAGTCCAAAAGAATAATTCCCACCATTTGTGCATTCTAAAAGAAATATTCTAATTACTCCATGTACATATTCACCTACGAATATGCATGGATATCACTAATATTAATTATTAAAATTGATTTCTATGTATAGAAAGATGCATAATGAAAATTGTTTTATTATAAAAGTGTTATTTTCATTAAATTTAATTTCTAAGCATAGAAAGATGCTAATGGAAATTTTTTTAATTATAAAAGTGTTATTTTCATTAAAATTGGTCTTATGCATAGAAAGATGCATAAAGGATTTATTTTTATTTCAAAAGTGTTATTCTCATTAAAATTGATTTTATGCGTAATGGTTGCCACCTTAGAAAAGTGGCCTAGACCATGTAACTAATTGAAAATAATAGAAGAGAAGATATAGTCAAATATCATATACCGTAAAGGTTGCATGGAATCGAATTGAGAAGAATCAATGTCTCCCCTTAATTGAACTCATAATAGCTCAAGATCTTGGATGAAATATTAGTTTGACCACTCCCACAAACCTCCCCCAAACAAAACTAAACTAAACTTACACTAAGAAAATATCTATTTTGCGGCAAATATATGCATAATGGCCTTCATTTGCCTTGTTTACAGTGTGGCTTGATGAATTTATGTAGCACGCATGGTGCCATATGTTTGGATCTCTCAAACAGGAGAAGTCTATTCTCCCAGAGTAGTCTCCATAAATTGGATGTACATATGAATTGTTGTACTGTATCATGTTCTACCATATCTATATGATGAATTGCATGCATATATGATGTATAGTATATGTCATTTTCCACCATATTTATATCCAAAATGAAGCAAGTTCTTATATGAAGTTCTTATATGAAGCAAGTTCTTATATGAAGTCATATTTGATTGTTGTTGATTGACAGGTCTAGCTTAGATGGCTAGAGCAAAGAAAACACCAAGGAGGGTTGGTAGAGAAAAAAGCAGCAAAGTGAAAGCACATTGTCAGAGCAGAAGTTGAAAAAGAGAATCAATCAGCATTTTAATGCCCTGAGGGAGATAAGGAAAGCTCAGAAACATGTTGAGTTACTCATACCCAAGCTTACCTTCATGAGAGTTGTGAGAGATTTGTGATGAGTAAAATCTTAGGAAGAGATGGATTGGAAATGCAATATGTGCCCTTCAAGAAGCTGTAACAGAGGATTTCATTATAAACTTTTTTTATTGATAGTTACATTTGTTCTGCCCATGTGTTTGGGTCACTCTTATGGACAAAGACATGCACACCTCCAGGCTAATAAGATACAAATTTGAGAAGTTATTGCATCCTATACCATTGAGTGATCCTAAGGCATTCAATATTTTGAATGTCCCACCATCTAGAAAACCTAAGGGTGCAGGTATTAAGATTGAGGATCCTACCCATGATAGGGATATAAGGACTGCAAATGAAATAAAGAATGAGAATGGAAAAGAACAGATGGTAGTTGAGGAAGAAATGAGAGTTGATGGTAGTTGAGGAAGAAATGAGAGTTGATGAAGAAAGAATAATGGGAGATGAGTTGACAGACCTTGAAGAGAAGAATCTACAAGATTTAAAGAATGTACCTAGACAACTTGTTGTTTATGTGAAGGATTTTGCTAATGGTGAAGAGTATCTTGATATAGCACCTTTAGACATGTATATGCTATCAAACAGAAATCGAGAAATAAAGGATGTTGTGATCTTCATATCTCTCAAGTATATAAGCTATCTTTATAAGCTAATGATATTGGGAAAAGAACAGATGGTAGTTGAGGAAGAAATGAGAGTTGATGAAGAAAGAATAATGGGAGATGAGTTGACAGACCTTGAAGAGAAGAATCTACAAGATTTAAAGAATGTACCTGGACAACTTGTTGTTTATGTGAAGGATTTTGCTAATGGTGGTGAAGAGTATCTCGATATAGCACCTTTAGACATGTATATATTGTCAAAGAGAAATCGAGAAATAAATGATGTTGTGATCTCAAGGCCCGTATATATTTCCAAGGATTTGACCTCTTAAAGTAAATGCAGCCACTCGAAAAGGACCATTACCCATTATCGTATACCGAACATGTCCTAGAAAGAGTGTTTGGAAGGGAAGCGTACAGCTTCTTGGATGGGTTTTTAGGGTACAATCAGGTGTCCATAGCACCAGAAGACCAACATAAAACTGCCTTCAACACCATGTGGGGAACATTCACTCTTGTAAGGTCATGCCGTTCGGTCTTACAAATCCCCTGATAACCTTTCATTCAAATATTGATGTGTATAGCTTTTAAGGACTACTTGCAAGTGTTTATTGATGATCTATGTGTGCATTCTTGATGGGAAGATGATTTGAATTGTTTGAGGAAGGTGTTTGAACGCTACCGATTATATCGGATATCACTAAACCCTTTGAAGTGCTAGTTTTGGGTCAAGCATGGTGACACATAGTGTCAAAAAATGGCATATCCACTCATGATAGAAAGGTCAAGTTGATCTTGGAACTACCACCGCCACCAACTACAAAGGTGTGCAAAGGTTTATGGGTCATGTGGGTTATTATTGACGCTTCATTATATTTTATGCGGAGATAGCCAGACCCTTGTCTTTGAGTGGACCAAGGAGTGTCAAGAGGCTTATGATCGTCTGAAGCAAGCCTTAGCAAGTGCACCCATTTTGCAACCTCCCAATTGGGATCTTATATTCCACGTACAAATCGATGTGTCAAATTTTACAATTGGTTGCATGCTAACCTGGTGAATTCAAGTTGGACTATCCAGTTTGCTTTGCTAATCGTCAATTGAATGATGCAGAGGTGAACTACACCACTACTGAAAGAGAAGGATTGGCCATGGTCTACGCAGTTAAGAAATACCAACATTATCTCTTGGCTAACAAATTCATATTTTTTATGGACCATCAAGCTTTGCTATATCTAGTGAATAAACCTTGCACCACAGGAAGAATCACATGTTGGCTACTATTGTTGTTAGAATTTGACTTTACTGTCACGGTAAGGAAGGGAACACAACATGTGTTGGCCGACCACCTGTCTAGAGTTCCAAATGGAGAACCAGCAAACTGGTGTCGAGCGACGATGACCTCCCTGATGCTTGTCTATTCAAATTGGATATTGTACCGGAGTGGAACAAAGAGATCTCAGAGTATTTGGCTTATGGCTTCCCTAAGGACATACCCTTAAATAAGGATAAGATGCGAAGGCTTATCAAGCTTGCAGCACCATATCAATTTGCCGGAGAGTTGTATAGGCTAGGCAAAGACAATTGGCTCAGACGATGCATAAGAAAGGAGGATGAATTCGTGACCATATTAGAAGAGTCTCATTCCAGGATAGCAAGCGGGCATTTTACCGGAGAAATTACAGACCGGATGGTGCTCCAAGCTGGACTCTGGTGGCCCACGTGTGTTATTCGGGGATGCTAATGAGTTCGTCAAACGATGCGAGGAATGCCAACATTTTGCTATCCCACAAAAAAGAGACAAGATGCCACTAACCACCATCGTTGTCAGGTAACCATTTGAGAAATGGGAAGCAGATTTTGTGGGGCCTATAAGTCCGGTGGCTCATCCATCACAAGCCCGCTACATAATCATAGCCCCACTGATTATTTCACAAAGTGGGCGGAGGCCAGAACTTCAAAGAAAGAGGATGCGCGAACAAGTGCAAAATTTGTTTATGAGCAAATCATATCACGATTCATGTAATATGCACATTATGTGTGCATATATTAGGAGGCTAACCCACATTAGGCTTGTGAGCATGGGAGCATAGGAACAAGCTCTAGAGTGGAGCATGGGTTAGGACTAACCTTAAGGGTTAAGGCTAGGGTCAGGTATCCAAGGGTCACACATGGGAAATGGAGAGTCAAGAGTCACTTGAGGGCCCTCCTATATAATAGGGGCATGGGGCACACTCAAGGGAGGCTAAGGCTATGTTATCTTGAGGCTAGGTTATGATATGATGTTCTCTTATATAGAGGATTATATCTACTCACCTACCATTTCACACTATAGCTACATGCTACTAGATTGGAGTTATACCTCTTGATGGTATGGGACATCAAGGTGAAGGTATGATGTACTTCATTATAATTCATATGTGCATCCCCTCGGGGGTGGTGTGGGGGTGGTGTGGATGAGTTTATGCCTAATTTATGCATGTTTATGCATTACAATTATCTAGAGAGATCTTAGGGTTTAAACAATAAAATCAAAGCAATCTCTAGTTAATTAGAGCAATAAAATCAGAGCAATCTCTAGTTTATGCATTACAATTATCTAGAGAGATCTTAGGGTTTAAACAATAAAATCAGAGCAATCTCTAGTTAATTATTGTTAATATCATCGATATGGAGATTGGAATGTGTGTTTCTTCTATTCAATGAACGAATCGACGTTGCGGGAGAATTTCGTGAGTTTAATGCTATTTTTTTCAAATTTTTATGGTTTAAAATAAGCATTAATGGAAGTTTTTACCAAAATATCACATATTTTACTGTGGATATTTTTGGTAGAATGAATTCCCTGATTTCCTACAAATTTTAGGAAATTTTACCTAGTTTTTTAGAAATTGTTTGAGCATTTTTATGGTTAAAAATGTATTTTTAATGCATTTTGCGGGTTTTGCACGGGTATGCTTTTGACTTTCTACCAATGTTTTGCTAAAAAGCAGTGTGGGGTAGTCAATTGATGCATGGAATGCTCTCCCGTGTGCATGGGATCCTCTTCGTCTCTCAAATCATAATTTTGTCATGTGGTAGAGCTAGAATGCATCGATCTAGCTGTGTTCCATACACATCAACAAAACCAATTACTCCAAGAAGAGACATGCTTCACATGACAAGAACCAAGGTGCTAGAATTGCATTTGATCTAGCTCTACCACGTGGTAGAGCTGTATTCTACCTAGACCACTTCGTAGAACTGAATGCTTTGAGGTCCAGCTCTATCATGTGGTGGTTCTAGAATTGCATTTGAGGTCAGATAGCTCTACCATGTGGTAGAACTATATTCTATCTAGACTACATCGTAGAGATAGAATGCTTTGAGGTCCAGCTCTACCATGTGGTGGAGCTAGAATGCATTCTTCTAGCTCTACCATGTGGTAGAGCTAGACTTCAATGAATGTAACTGGCTACGGTCCAGCTCTACCATGTGGTGGAGCTAGAATGCATTCTTCTAGCTCTACCATGTGGTAGAGCTAGACTTCAATGAATGTAACTGTGGTAGAGCTTAGACCTCAAAGCTTTCTACCTCTTCGATTCTAGCTCCATCACATGGTAGAGCTAGACCTCAAATGCAATTCTAGCTCCACCACATGGTAAAGCTAGACCTCAAAGCATTCTATCTCAATTACTCCATCTTGGAGCTCTCAATGCATTTATTAGTCTTGCTGTACCACATCGTAGAGCTAGATAAATGCATTCTAGCTGGACTTCAAAGTATTCTAATGCTGGTTTTTCAATGGATATTATCTTTGCCAGGTGGTAGAGCAAGATTAATAAATGTATTGACGAGAATGCTTTGAAATCTAGCTCTACCATGTGGTAGACCTAGAATGCATTCTTCTAGCTCTACCATGTGGTAGAGCTAGACTTCAAAGAATGTAGCCGGCTGAGGTTGAATGTGACATTGGTAGAGCTGTATTCTACCTAAACCACATTGTAGAGATAGAATGCTTTGAGGTCTAGCTCTACCATGTGGTGGAGCTAGAATTGCAATTGAGGTCGAGCTCTACCATGTGGTGGAGCTAGAATCGTAGAGGTAGAAAGCTTTGAGGTCTACCTCTACCATGTGGTAGAGCAAGAATGCATCGATCTAGCTGTGTTCCATACACATCAACAAAACCAATTACTCCAAGAAGAGACATACTTCACATGACAATATCCAAGGAGCTAGAATTGCATTTGATCTAGCTCTACCACGTGGTAGAGCTGTATTCTACCTAGACCACTTCATAGAACTGAATGCTTTGAGGTTCAGCTCTATCATGTGGTGGTTCTAGAATTGCATTTGATGTCTAGCTCTACCATGTGGTATAACTGTATTCTATCTAGATTACATCGTAGAGCTAGAATGCTTTGAGGTCCAGCTCTACCATGTGGTGGAGCTAGAATGCATTCTTCTAGCTCTACCATGTGGTAGAGCTAAACTTCAAAGAATGTAACCGGCTGAGGTTGAATGTAACTGTGGTAGAGCTAGACCATAAAGCTTTCTACCTCTATGATTTTAGCTCCACTACATGGTAGAGCTAGACCTCATGTAAGATTCCTCCCCCAAAACCCTTTTTGATGTCTAGTATCTTCTTCTATAATCAATCCCTCTTCAGAAATATAAAGACCTTGTTTCTATCTGTTTTAGCCTAGAGAGAGAAAAATATTCTAGAGAGAGAATATTCAGATTTTGAATATTTTTGGATAAAAAAAATATCTCTTCTAATTCAGATGAGTTCCCCTGAAACAGAAATTCAAAAAGAATTTTCCAATGTGCAATTGGAATTAATTGAAAATAGCTATAAAGAACCTTAGCCTAAGGGTCTAGATTTTCAGAAATCTTTAGACTATGGTCCAATTAAGGTTCCTATGGACCAATAGCATCAATCCATGTGTAGGGAGGAGATAAATCCAACTTGTAAAAAGAAAATACCCAAAAATGAGTAAATGCTCACATGAGGTGAAGAGTTGAAAATGTACAAGGTTTATTAGTAAAAAACTATGAGCAATATTAAAAATATGACATATGTAAGGAAGGGGAATTCTTTAAAGGAGGTGCATATTTCACATAAGATGAAGAGTTGAAAATGTACAAGGATTATTAGTAAAAAACTATGAGCAATATTAAAAATATGACATATGTAAGGAAGGGGAATTCTTTAAAGGAGGTGCATATTTCACATAAGATGAAGAGTTGAAAATGTACAAGGATTATTAGTAAAAAAACTATGAGCAATATTAAAAATATGACATATGTAAGGAAGGGGAATTCTTTAAAGGAGGTGCATATTTCACATAAGATGAAGAGTTGAAAATGTACAAGGTTTATTAGTAAAAAAAAACTATGAGCAATATTAAAATGATTCCATTATGACACATATGTAAGGAAGGGGAGTTCTTTAAAGGAGGTGCATATTTCACATGCTTGAATGAGTTTTAAACTCATAAAAATTGAGATATTTCATCTCTCCTCTCTCCTCATTCAAGTCTAGTTCCAAAAAGTTAGCTTAACTGATCTAAAAATGGTCAAATATTGACCAAACTGATTTAGAAAATTCTAGAATCAGTTTGTTTGGTTAGGAGCTCAATTTTTCCTATAAATAGAAGCCTCCCCCTTGTTGAAAAATATATAGTGTTTATGCATCGTTACTCTACTCCACCTAAGCCAGAAACTGTGAATTCATTTAATAATTCACTAGTTTTTGGAGCTTCCCTCTTTCTTCAATCCCCATTAGTGGCTCCATCAACATACTTAACCAATTGATTGGTTGGGGGCCTCTACCGTGAACAAAGAATCAAGCAAGTTGTAAGGTAATTAGTGAATATTGATCTTTCTATAATTTCTCAATGTTTCTCTCTTCTCAACCCCTCTCAAGCTTGAGAAGTTTAATTGGTATGGTTTTTTTTTAATGCTATTGAAGTTTGAATAGTAGTGAAGAGTTACATAATGCTATTGAAGTTAATTTTCATTTATGTTTAAATTCTAATGATTTTTATGTAAATTCTCTCTCTCACTCAAGAAATGGTCATACTCATGAACCGTTCTCAATCCAAATCAAGCTTTTCATAAAGCTTTTCCTTAACCCAAGACTAAGCTATGCTTGAGGCCAAATTAATGGCTTTTTTCTATGCTTTTAGTTTATGTATATTAATGATTCAATCCATTATGGATTGATAATCCAATTAGAGATTATTTTAATTATTTTCTTAATGATAAGCATTATCCCTTAGAAAAATTGAGATTTATCAGTCATAGCAGCGGAGCTATGGCAAAATTTTTATAAAAATTATGCATAAAATAATCTCATTCAAATCATAAAAAGAGGACTTCCTACCATATTCTAGGAATTATCATCCTAGATTAATTGAAAGAATTTCATTACAATCATGGAGAAATTGAATTTTAATATTATGCATAAAGGATAAGTTTTTATATCAAAAGTGTTATTTTTACCATTTTTATTTCATGCATAGAAGTATGCAAAATGGATAAATTTTTATATCAAAAGTGTTATTTTTACCATTTTTATTTCATGCATAGAAGTATGCATAATGGATAAATTTTTATATCAAAAGTGTTATTTTTACCATTTTTATTTCATGCATAGAAGTATGCATAAAGGAAAAATTTTTATATCAAAAGTGTTACTTTTATTATTTTTAATTTTCATGCATAAAAGAAAATTTTTATATCAAAAGTGTTACTTTTATCATTTTTAATTTTCATGCATAGAGTATGCATAAAGGAAAATTTTTATATCAAAAGTGTTACTTTTATCATTTTTAATTTTCATGCATAGAAGTATGCATAAAGGAAAAATTTTTATATCAAAAGTGTTACTTTTATCATATTGGATTTCATGCATATAGGTATGCATAAAAGATATTCTTTTTATACTAAAAGTATGATTTTCCTCATAAATGGATTTTATGCTTAACTTAGATGCATAAGAGAAATTCTTTTATTCTAAAAGTATAATTCCCTACCAAATTGAAATCATGCATAAGAAGATGCATAAAAGATTGATTTTAATTTCGAAAGTGTTAGTCTCCTTAAATGGAATTTATGTATAAATAAATGTGTAGAGAAATCTTATATCAAATATAAGAATTCTCTTTTTTAAAAAAAAAGATATGAAATGTGATAAGATGTGATAAGAGGTGTATGAGATGTGATAAGAATTGATAAGATGCGTATGGAAAGTGATAGGATGTGATAAGAGGTGTGATGAGAGGTGATAAGATGCTTATGAAATAAGTTAGGATGTGATAAGATGAATTAAGATGTGTATGGGGGGATGAGGTAAGAAGTGTATGTGATAGGATAAGATGTATATGGGTTGTGATAGGGCGAGAATGGATGTGATGTAAAAGATTAGATGTGAAGGTATATGGGGTTATATAAATGGGAATGTGAAAATGGATGTATGTATGTGGATGTGTGGATATGGAGATGGGAGTGTGGATGTATGAACATGAAAATGGATATATGCATGAAGATGTATATGCATAGATGTAAATGTGTATGTATGAATGTGGATATGGGATGTGGATGTATAAATGAGGATGTGAAAATGGAGGTAAGCATGTAGATGTGGATGCATGGATGTGAATGTGGATGTGGATGTGGATGTGGATATGGATGTGTATGTATGAATGTGGATATGGGATGTGGATGTATAAATGAGGATGTGAAAATGGAGATAAGCATGTAGATGTGGATGTATGGATGTGAATGTGGAATGTGGATGTATAGATGTGGATGTATGTATGTATGTGGATGTAGATGTGGATGTATAGATGTGAATGGGAATGGGGATGTGGATGTATGTGAATGTGAATGTAGATGTGGACGTATGTGAATGTGAATGTAGATGTGAATGTGGAATGCGGATGTATAGATGTGGATGTATGGGAATGTGGATGTGGATGTATGTGAATGTGAATGTAGATGTGGATGTATAGATGTGAATGTGGAATGTGGATGTGGATGTATGTATGTATGTGGATGTGGATGTGGATGTATGGATGTGTATGTATGAATGTGGATATGGGATGTGGATGTATAAATGAGGATGTGAAAATGGAGGTAAGCATGTAGATGTGGATGCATGGATGTGAATGTGGATGTGGATGTGGATGTGGATATGGATGTGTATGTATGAATGTGGATATGGGATGTGGATGTATAAATGAGGATGTGAAAATGGAGATAAGCATGTAGATGTGGATGTATGGATGTGAATGTGGATGTGGATGTGGATGTATGGATGTGGATATGGATGTGAATATATGATATGTGATGTGAAGGAATCTGAAGTGAAGAGATGGAAAAAGGAGGTGATTGGATGAGTACACATATACATGGAATGTGGAATAAGTAATGTGGATTAATGAGGAACAATGTGGAAAAATGAGAGTTAATATAGAAACTGTATTTGTAAACTGTTTGTAAATGCTGTTTGTAAATGGCTGTTTTATGTCAAGAATGCTGGGGAAGCATTTTGACCGTCTTGTGATTAAGGTTGTGGAGACCTAACTGATAAAGTTGCAACTGCTGTGACGGAGAGTCAATGGAGGACGTCTCGCGTAGCAAGGTCGACCGAGGTCTTGACCAGCCTCGGTTCGATTTAAATGGTGAGCTTCCGGTACGGTGGATGAGGGACCAAGGAAGCGGCCTATGAGTGAAGCGCTAGGTCACCTGCGAAGGATCCTAGAGGGTGCTGACCATACGGTGCTCGGGCTCTGGGTCGCCGAAGATACCCACACGTGCGTCGTGGAAGATATTGGAACAAGGAGTAAGAGTTGTTTTGTGAAACCGGGCATGGATCTGGTTGACTGACCTTGCTGGTCCTCAACGGATGAGTCCATGGCTCTTTTATATGGATCTGTTGGTTGATCTTGCTGATCTTCAACGAGAGTCCATCTTGATAAGTGATTATATTGCCGAGTATTATGGGCTAGGAACTATAGAAACGGCCCCTGAGTGGTCAGGTGGTGAGCGTTCTAGTTGCCAATGATGCCATAGATACTCTGATGAAGGAATGATGGAAAATTTGAGAATCAATCGGATAATTTGGAAGACTGTGATCAGTGGTACTATGGTTTCATTAAAGGATTGTTTTAAAGTCAGCTGATGCTAAGAAAAAGGCAATTTCATATTGGGTGTGTAAGTGGTGTGCCTAATTTTATGTTTGCATGAACTTCCGGCTAGGGGGCCTTGGAACTCTTTTCCTTGGTACCCGGGACAAAACCTAACCAAATTCCAAATTGGATCCTATCACTACAGTGGTTGGGCGGTTGGCTAACCCATGGGATCGGATGGGGTTAGGCTGGACTGATGGATCCGTAAATCGAGATTTAATTTCTATTATTACGATAGATGAAGTAAATCCCGGATAGAAATTGTTCTATGGATAGGAATCAACGGCTGTGCCTCTTGATGGGGAAAAAAGCGTTGATCCCAATGATTCAAGTGCAAGTTCTTCCTTGATTTGACCAAGTACCGTTAAAGGTGCAGTCAGATCAGTTGATCCGTAACGATCTTGACTACGTTAGAGTAAAGAGTTATCCTGGTGGAATCGCCCATGCTTTCCGGGTAAAGGAAGTTTTTTCGGTTTCGGTTTTGGACAAACCGACGGATTAGTCTCTTGTCCGGATATCCGTGGGCGAGGCCCCGAATGTGGGACCCCTGTCCCGCGCGAGAAGTGCTACTTCCACTGCTAGTACCCGAATCCGTTGCTCGGTGGGAACAGGGGGATCTCACACCTCAAGTGCAATTCTAGCTCCACCACATGGTAAAGCTAGAACTCAAAGCATTCTATCTCAATTACTCCATCTTGGAGCTCTCAATACATTTATTAGTCTTGCTCTACCACATGGTAGAGCTAGATAAATGCATTTTAGCTGGACTACTTCAAAGTATTCTAGTGCTGGTTTTTCAATGGATATTATCTCTACCAGGTGGCAGAGCAAGATTAATGAATGTATTGACCAGAATGCTATGAAATCTAGCTCTACCATGTGGTGGAGCTAGAATGCATTCTTCTAGCTCTACCATGTGGTAGAGCTAGACTTCAATGAATGTAACCGGCTGAGGTTGAATGCAATTGTGGTAGAGCTAGACCTCAAAGCTTTCTACCTCTACAATTCTAGCTCCACCACATGGTAGAGCTAGACCTCAAATGCAAATCTAGCTCCACCACATGGTAAAGCTAGACCTCAAAGCATTCTATCTCAATTACTCCATCTTGGAGCTCTCAATACATTTATTAGTCTTGCTCTACCACATGGTAAAGCTAGATAAATGCATTCTAGCTAGACTTCAAAGTATTCTAGTGCTGGTTTTTCAATGGATATTATCTCTACCAGGTGGCAGAGCAAGATTAATAAATGTATTGACCAGAATGCTTTGAAATATAGCTCTACCATGTGGTGGAGCTAGAATGCATTCTTCTAGCTCTACCATGTGGTAGAGCTAGACTTCAATGAATGTACCCGGCTGAGGTTGAATGTGACATTGGTAGAGCTGTATTCTACCTAAACCACAATGTGGAGATAGAATGCTTCGAGGTCTAGCTCTACCATGTGGTGCATATAGAGTTATCATACATGAGATCTTATGCATGGAGCTCTCTTGTATTCTAAGAGGTCTCATGCATGAGATCCCTCTTGCATTGTAAGAGCTCTCATGCATTAATAGCTCTCATATGCATAGATCTCTCATATCATGCATGAGAGCTATAGAGATTTTGGTCTTGCACTAGAGCTCTCATCATGCAAAGAGCTAGGTCTTACATTAAGAGCTCTCATACATAGAGCTCCCATGCATAGAGCCTGGTCTTGCATTAGAGCACTCATTCATAGAGATAGGTATTACATTAAGATCTCTCATACATAGAGCTCGCATGCATAGAGCTATATCTTGCATTATTATAAGAGTTCCCATGGATAGATCTCATGTATAGAGTGAAAGAGCTCTCATGCATAGAGCTAGGTCTTGCATTCAAAGCTCTCATACATTGATCTCACATGCATAGAGTTAGATCTTGCATTATTATGAGAGCTCTATTACATACATCTCATGCATAGAGCTATAATATCTTGCATTATTATAAGACCTCCCATGGATAGATCTCATGTATAGAGTGAAAGAGCTCTCATGCATAGAGCTAAGTCTTGCATTAAGAGCTCTCATACATAGAGATCACATGCATAGAGTTAGATCTTGCATTAATTATTATAAGAGCTCTCATACATAGAGCTATATCTTGCATTATTATAAGAGCTCCCATGGATAGATCTCATGTAAAAAGTAAAAGAGTTCTCATGCATAGTCTCATGCTTAGAGAGTAAGAGCATTAGGAGCTACATCTTGCATTATTATGAGAGCTCTCTTGCATAGATCTGTGTAAGAGCAGGAAAGTACAATTTCAAGCAAGGAGAGAGGGGAGAAGATATGCTATGAATAGAGGTATGATTCTAGATGGATGGTTTTTCATTTCAAGTAATCTTGCACTAGTTTAAGTCATTTCAACTCTAGCTCTACCATGTGGTAGATCTAGAATGCATTTTTCCATCTCTAGCATGTGGTAGAGTATTCAAATTATCCTGCCCAATTTTAAATTCAAATTATCCCGCCCAATTTTAAAATCAAATTATCCCACCCTTAAAGAATTTAAAATGGTCTTGCTATTTTTCAAGTTTTCCTTGAGGTCCATGTCGCTTATGTAATACAAACCTACTTTCCCATCTTGTCATTGACAACTAGCACTTGGACATCTAGCATCCATTATCAAATTCAACGATACAACAAGGTACACATATTTTGTCTCATATTAAATCATTATCTATGATTAGATTTAAAGTTTTGACCACATTGATATAGAGTAGAAAATAAAAGCATGCAAGAATTCAAAAACTCAAGAATGGTTGAAGAGTCAGGAATGGACCTGCGTAGACAAGTTTATGCTGGCTGCTCTGTCTGCCGGTGCTGTAGAAGATGTGGCCCTGCAACTATGCAATGTCTTGTATATGTTGCGTAGGAGAGTGGGCCTGCTCACAGCAATAAGAGACACCTAAAGAAAACCAAGCATGAGAAATTTATGGCGTGTTTATTGCCCTTTATCTTTTTTATTGTCTGATTCAGAAGAGAAAATCAGAAAATTAGAGTTTAAGAGATGCCCATACACCTATTAGAATCCAGATTGCATGGCTGTTGAGGGACAGATAAGCTTAGTTAAATAACCCCAGGTGTACATAATCATCCAGTGGATAGAGCTGCTGAAGGGGCGAGTAGAAGATGCGCATAAGGGGGCTGCAGAGAGAGAGCCGCCCAGAGAGAAGCAAGCCACGCAAGCCTACAATGGCCACGTAAACGTGCACCCCACGGAAGAGTTGTAGCCGTGTAGCTTGTGTTGATGGAGGTGCACACAGAACCTACAACAGAGGAGAGAATTGTTATAGCTTGTGTTGATGGAGGCGCACACAGAACCGGGATCGACGTTGATACTGTCCTCCACACCCCGGATCCGCTTCCAAGCGGTCGAGTAGTACCAGCAGCGAGGGCATCACCTGCTACAATGGTTCGTTCAATAGCTTGATGGCGCCCACGTCGACGAAGCTGCCGTTCGTGTTGGTGTGAGCCGCCCACCACGAATGGGTGCTGTGCCAGCAGAACTTTAGCTATGGCAACAACATGCTAAGGGGGGCTCAGAGCTATGGCAGTTTTGCACCCGGGTTTGCTAAAACTGAACCTGCAGAGAGAGACGAATACGTTCGCCATGCAGAGAGAGAGAGCCACCCGGAAACGTTCGCCACGCAGAGAGAGAGAAAGCTGCCCAGAACGTGCGTCGGATAAGGTTGAGGATAAGGATTTGATATTTTCATAAAATTAGCATTGGTAACATATACCAAATTTTAAGTTACAATTTGGTAATTTTCTAGATCTTAAAGTTTCCAAAGATCTCTTCATTTCTCCATACATTTGGGATTAGGCCATCCCATCATGTACACAATTTTGAAATATAAAATCAAGAGCAAAGATAATTTCATATAATTCTTTTTTTGCTCTTGGATTTACTTAAATTATGAAGATCAATTATTACGAATTTATCTTGACAAATCACCTTGTTTTATCTTCTAAACATGCAATGGCTGTGTGCACTTGTGCAAAATCAATATCGAGGTCCCCGGCTCTTGACGCCTAATCCATAGTTCCCTAGACTCATCTATGCTCCTTATGCATCCATACACACGTGTGCGCGCATAGCGGACCGACATAGCTCGGGACTAGATGTACGAGTTACAAAAAATTAAAGCTATTTCTATTGAGAGAACTGAGAGAACTTGGAAAAAAGAGCAAGATATTATAGTGATTTCTACTTGGTGAACCTCAAGTTATCAATTTGAGCCTTGTTAAGCATGCATCATATAGGCTTATAGAAAAACCGTAATGGTAATTTTTCTTAAAAGGTGAGTTATCATTTGTAGTTTTTTACTAGTGCAAAGTTACCAAATGGTAATCATCAATCTAAATTAGATTACAATTTGTAACTTTTTAGTCGTTTGGTTCCAAGGTGGTTACCAAATTTCTGCTGTGATAAGGTTGCAGCGATTAGGTTTAAAATTGAAACTTTAATTTTGTTAATTGGAGTTTCTAAAAGGTGATCCAAACCATTGGATCACCTTGCCTTAAGTGTCAATGTAAAGGGGGTTTCTAAAAGTTATCAAACAACTCTAAATGTTGAAATTTGTTTCTTGTTCCATCAAATTTGTTCATGCATGTGGCAATATGTGTTAGTTTTGCATATGGGTTTCTAATTATGTGGACTACCTACATGCCCAACCCCTTCCTATGGGTTTAATATTTGAAGCATACCTTCAGTGTGATCCCCGAGAGAGGTGTTTACCATGTCTCATGTGGTTGCATTAAGGGTGGAAAATTACCATGTCTCATGTGGTTGCATTAAGGGTGCTCGATTGTTTGGCATGGTGACCTAGCAAACGCAATTATGCTTGCACTACAAGTGTATCTGGGGGCATATAAGATTTCTATAATTGATTTAGTGAACCTGGAGCTCCGATTGAAACTAGATAAGTTTAAGAAGGCGAGAGTTAAGTTTTTTTTTTGGGGATTTATGCTCGTATGCACTTATTCCAACTCACCATGCCTATAGGCACTTATTCCAACTCACGGGTTGCAAAAAAGGGTTGTAATAACCCTTGCAAAGCATAGGAATAATTATAACAATAAGGTGAGGCTTGTGTCGAATATGATGTTTTTGAGGTCATGTGTTGGGCATGGGTCAAGTTGATACGTGGCCCCATCTCACCTTCTAAATCTAGAACCACCAACAAATTTATGCTTATGTGTGTATTAATTGATGATCAAGAGCCTCAGGTTAACAGGTATTGAGACTGAACATTGCCCTAGTTTTGATCATTATTTGGTATAGATATTTATAACTTCTTCAACTTACCTTTTCAAGCCTCGTTAGGTCTTTTTTTAATTGTAATGTGAAAAGACCCTAGCGTTTGTGGAAGTGGCACGTGGGAATGGCCCCTTGACTAGAGGGAGGGAAATTCAAATTTGAAATTTGAATGAAGGAGCCTAGCTATGGCGGTGGAAGATGGAGCAGAGAGAGAGAGATTGCCATGTGTGTGCATGGGGGCAAAATCGCGAGGGAGAGAGAGGTGAGCGGTGGGCATGGCTGGCCCAGCCCTGCAGCAGCCCGAATGGGAAAGAGAGGCGAGCGATGGCCTGTGAAGCGATTATTTAAATAGGATTAAAGCTATATTTAAATATGTAGGTTAACTATAGTAACTTAAAGCATGTTTATAGTTTACAATTATACTTTACTTATTTATAGACTTTATATAGCTATATAAATCAAACCTATTTATATATAAACCCATATAATTTAAGTTTATAAATAACCTATTTTTAGGACTAATGGAGTCTGACCTTTTTTCTAGATCCTTGGTTCTCATCATGTGAAGTAGGTCTCTTCTTGGAGTAATTAGTTTTATTGATCTGCATTAGCTCCACCACATGGTAGAGCTAGACCTCAAATAATTCCAGCTCTATGATGTGGTCTAGGTAGAATACATCTCTACCACGTGGTAGAGCAAGATCAAATGCAATTCTAGCTCCTTGGTTCTTGTCATGTGAAGTAGGTCTCTTCTTGGAGTAATTGGTTTTGTTAATCTGCATGGTACACAGTTAGATCGATGCATTCTAGCTCCACCACATGGTAGAGCTAGACCTTAAATGCAATTCTAGCTCCACCACATGGTAGAGCTAGACCTCCAAGTATTTGATCTAGCTCTACCACGTGGTAGAGCTGTATTCTACCTAGACCACATCATAGAACTTTAAGGTCTAGCTCTACCATGTGGTAGAGCTAGACTGCATCAATCTAGCTGTACCATAAACCACGTTGTAGACCTAGAATGCCTAGAGGTCTAGCTCTACCATGTGGTGGAGCTAGAATACATTGAACTAGCTATACTATCTGGTAACTATATCATGTGGTGGAGGTAGAATGCATCAATGTAACTATATCATGTAACGGAGCTAGAATGCATCAATGTAACTATATCATGTAACGGAGCTAGAGTTCATTGATCTAGCTCTACCATGTGGTAGAGCTATATCAAAATAATCTATCTAGACACCATGGTATCGCTAGAATGCTTTGAAGTCTAACTCCACCACATAGTAGAGATAGTCTTCAATGGGTTCTATCTCTACCATATGATAGAGCTAGTTCTAGCTCTAGTTCTAGCTCTAGTTCTAGCTCGGCCACATGGTAGAGCTATACTTCATGGTAGAGTCTGATGTAGGTTTCAATCTAAAAAAAATTGCTTGCTAGATTTGATTACTAGTTTAACCAGTCCAACATGATTATGTGCAGGATGGATTTCCAATCTGGAGGGAGGGTCTACATGATGTTGAACAATGATTCTGTTGGTATTGGCTGCGTGTGTAGAATTGATCCAAATTCCACTTGTAGTGGAACAAAGATTGGTCAAGGAAATGTGTCATTACTTGTGGAGGAATGCTTGAAGGATGTGGAACTACCATTCCCTACAATGGATACCATTTATCTAGAAAATGCATTATGGAGTAATGTTCGTTGCCAAAAATGCTTTTAAGGCCTTTCACAAGGGAGCTGGAATTTGGAGAGTGGAGTGAAAGATGTAGTGATGCAGATCAAGAAGAGTCTATAGATGCAATACCGATAACATCTCCAAAACTTGACATGCAAATCCGACAATCTTAGAAGAATGAGATGGTTCTTCTAAATGATGAGAGCATGATGCAAACTATCAATCAAGGGACTATCTTATATGTGTTTCCATTTGAATGTGTCAACTTTCAACAACTTGGTGATGATTGTGTGGGTGTGGCTATTGAAAGTGCAAATGTATTTCAAACTAGGCCGCAAGTGGATAGTATCACCCTAGTTAAATGGCCTATTAAACAGCTGACAATGCTAGATGGGAGCCCATTGCAATGCTATGTTCCGCTTAATGGCGTGCATGTCGAACATGCTGATGTATGTAATGAGGATAATGATGGAGATGTAACTAATGAGGTTATTGTTGCCCAAACCTCTACAAAAAGACGCTACACTTTCATAAACAGGATTCCAAAGCAGAGACCACAACCAGCTTCTACATTATATATGTCACGTGAATCAGTTCAAAGGATTTCATCCATTGATTATTGTGAAAAAAAATGTTGTTAGCTAATCGATCGTGATGTACTAATGAGGATACGACAAGACTTTTGGGGACAATCTCAAGAGTCTCCTCATACAAATTATGTATATGATGTGCTTTCTACAGCTTGGCATCGTGATTCAGCTCAAAAAATTAAATATGAATTTAGGTTAAATGGGGTGATTGTTTGTTGCAGAGCATGGTATAAGATGCATGGTATACCAAAGACATCCTTTTACTGTTACAGGGAAAAGTTTGAGTCTGGTGTGTGTCAATATCTGCATTGATGCAGGGGGGAAGAGAGCTTGAGCTCTTGCAAGCACACACACACACTGACAAAACCCTAATAGAGAACACACAAGATGAGAGGCTGAAAATCTTCTTCTTCTCTACTCAACACTCAACACACCATATACAAGATAAGAGTACTCATAATATGAAAGGTACTCAACCAATACATACACGGGTTCTCTATAGTGTGAACCCGACTAAATGAGCTGGCGCTATAACTATGCCAGTCTCTAGAATGGCTGTCACACAGCTTGTCATCCCACTGGCCGCGTATCACCCAAGATCTCACCAATCATGCCAGTGGTGTAAGTGTGGGGCCTATCAGTGTCCACCGCCTCACTAGAGCTTGATATCTCAACACTCCCCCTCGAGTTCAACTCCATCTCATGTACACCAAGCGAAGCCCTGAATCTGCGGAGCTTCTCTGTACCCAATGCTTTGGTGAAGATGTCAGCTACCTGATCCTCTGTGCTGACATAGACAAGGTCAAGGTCTCCTGCCAAGACCTTCTCTCTGACAAAGTGGTAGTGGACCTCTATGTGCTTCATACGAGCATGAAAGACTGGGTTCCTAGCCAACTGTATACTACTAATGTTGTCACAGAAAATGACAACTTGTCTATCCACTGATAGACCCAAATCTTCAAGTAGCTTTCTCAACCAAGCTACCTCACACGCTGCCATAGCAGCTCCTCTGTACTCGGCCTCCGTACTCGATAGAGCAACCATAGGCTGCTTCTTGCTGCTCCAAGTCACAGCAGCACTCCCCAAAGAAAACATGAATCCACTGGTAGATCTTTTGTCTGAGATACTACCAGCCCAATCAGCATCTGTGTACCCATGTACACATATCTCTGTCCCAGTCTCATAGAATAGTCCACAATGCAAAGTAGACCTCACATACCTCAGTATGCGTCTCACTACATCCAAATGCGGTTTCCGTGGAACCTGCATAAACTGACTCACCAACCCAACAGCATAGCTCAAATCTGGTCTGGTGATCGTCATGTAGATCAAACTTCCTACTATGCTCCTGTACATAGTAGGATCCTCCAAGATCTCTCCTGAATCTGCACTCAACTTGCCATTCTGATCCAATGGCACAGAAATAGGCTTACGGCCTGTCATACCATACTTGGACAACATGTCCAAGCCATACTGTCTCTGCAGTAATCCAATACCATGTGGTGACCTAATCACCTCAATGCCCAAGAAATATCTGAGCTCCCCCAGATCCTTCATCTCAAACTTCTGTCTAAGCAAGATCTTTACATCAAAGATCTCTGCATCATGGTCCCCCGTAATGATCAAGTCATCTACATAGATGACAACAAGCACAACTCCTCTATCACCATGTCTCACATACAATGAGAAATCTGCATTGGCTACATGAAAGCCAATAGTGACAAGATATTCAGAAATCTTGTCAGACCATTCTCTTGGTGCTTGCTTTAAGCCATACAAGGCTTTCTTCAACCTGCAAACATGCTCGAGGTGACCCTCATCCTCATAACCAGGTGGCTGCAACATATACACCTCTTCTTGCAAATCCCCATGCAAGAATGCATTCTTTACATCCATCTGATGTAAAGACCATTGCTTTGACGCAGCCACTGCTATCACAACTCTCACCGTTGCCATCTTGGCAACTGGGCTGAAAGTTTCCTCATAATCAATCCCATATGTCTACGCATATCCTTTGGCTACCAATCTAGCCTTGTACCTGTTTATGCTTCCATCACTGTTATGTTTAACTTTGTACACCCACTTGCATCCAATGGCTTTCTTGCCTTCTGGCAATTGCACTAAATCCCAAGTTTCATTTCCATATAGTGCATCCATCTCCTCATCCATAGCTTTCTCCCAACACACATTTCCAACAGCCTCATCAATGCATGTGGGCTCTATAACCTGCACAACCTTTGCCATATATGCATAGTGATGTGCCACATAACCATCATATGTAAATCTTTGCAGAGGGTTCTTCACTCTCCCTGATCTTCGCAGCTTTTCATTCATGGCTTCCATAGCCTTCTTTACACCAGGTGTTCTCATAGCTGGGATCCTAAGCTCCTCATCAAGGCTCATATCTGAGCCACTAGACTCTCCATCAACATGAGAATGCCCTACAGAAATGTCAGGCATACCAAGGGGCTCAACCACTTTCTCTTTTCCTTTACGTGATGTACTAATCACATTTGCAGGACTGGTATTATGACCACTCCATGGTCTATCAACAGACC
Organism: Cibotium barometz; assembly: GCF_041138505.1. Classification (NCBI taxonomy): domain Eukaryota; kingdom Viridiplantae; phylum Streptophyta; class Polypodiopsida; order Cyatheales; family Cibotiaceae; genus Cibotium; species Cibotium barometz. The sequence goes on from NC_141087.1 coordinate 26,725,956, forward strand.
CACTAGATGAGGACTCTCCTGGTCCACTCAAAAACTGTGATTGCTGACCTGCATTCTGTGCAACCACACTTCCACTCACATCAGCCCCAACAGCTTCTTTTTCAGCAGCATACCAGCTGCTCATCTCATCAAAGACAACATCCCTGCTTACCCTCAACTCACGTGTAGTAGGGTTATAACACCTGTATCCCTTTTGCTCAAGGGAATATCCAATAAACACACATTTTTCAACTTTTGGATCCAGCTTAGTTCTTAGCTCATCTGGCACATGCACATATGCAATGCATCCAAAGACTTTCAGATGAGACAAATCTGGTTTTCTGCCAATAAACCTCTCCTCTGGAGTTACATCATGTATGGCTGCAGTTGGAGTCCTGTTCATGATGTATACTGCTGTAGAAAAAACCTCAGCCCAATAGCAATGCGGCATATTCTTCTCTTCCATCAATGCTCGCGCAATCTCAGCAATGTGCCTGTTTTTCCGCTCAGCAACTCCATTTTGCTGCGGAGTATATCTGCATGTGAACTGTCTCTGAATACCATTCTTCTTCAAGAATTCAGAGAACTCATTGGAGAAGTACTCTCCCCCTCCATCTGACCTTAGGCACTTTACATATTTCCCTGTTTGCTTTTCAACCAAAACTCTGATATTCTGAAACTGAGTGAACACCTCACTCTTCTCCTTCATGAAATATACCCACACTTTTCTTGTGTGGTCATCAATGAAAGTGACATAGTACCTGCAGCCTCCCATAGACACGGTCTTCATAGGACCCCATACATCTGAATGCACAACATCTAGTGCATTTCTGCTCACATATCTGTTACGTGGAAACACATGCTTTGTTTGCTTCCCAAATTGGCATGCTTCACAGATTTTATGCATACCTTCCACTTTAAATTTTGGCAGCCCTGTCACAATTCCTTTTGTCTGCATAGACTTCAATCTTTGCACATTCACATGTCCAATTCTTTTATGCCATATGTCTGTGTCTGCAACAATTCCTGAACCATTTGCAAACATCGCAGCACTCATTTGAGGCATGTCTACATCCAACGTAAACATTCTGCCCACTCTGTTGCCTTTTGCAACCAACCTGCACTTGTCTTTAAAGTCTTCGACATAACACCCATCAGGGTTAAACCTAACCTGCAAACCCTGCTCAATCATCTGGCCAACTGAAACCAGATTCTTTGTTATGTTCGGTACATGAAGTACATCTGCAAGGTACTTCACTTTGCCATCCTGCATAGACAATGGCACATCTCCAATGTGGGCAATTGGATGAGCAGTGTCATCCCCTGTTTCCACAAAACCTGGTATTTCCGGGTTTTTCATCTCCTTGAACCACTCCCCATGACTCGTCCGGGTTTTTCATCTCCTTGAACCACTCCCCATGACTCGTCATGTGGTTCGAAGCGCCTGAATCCACATACCATACATTATCTTTTTGTGCTGCATCAACATTTTCAGACATGGCATTCACAACATGCTGCATAACAAACAACCTTTCATTATCCTCATTATTTCTGCTTGAGGATGCATAGTTGTTTTGCTGCACTTTCCCATTTCGCATGTCAGCCTGCTTCTTATAACATTCTGACTGCACATGTCCAGGCTTACCACAATAATAGCATTCACGTGCATCATTATATTGCCTTTGCCAATTTCCACGGCCTCTCTGACTCCCCCTGCCTCTGAATTTGCCTCTTCCACCTGCGTGTTGTTGTTGTTGTTGATTCTGGGACTATTGTTGTTGTTGCTGCTGCTGGCCATAATTCTGATTACCTGTTCGGCCACCTCCTTGACCGCGTCCACGGCCTCCTCTACCTCGTCCTCTTCCTGAACTCGTGTAGAAAGCCTGTTGCTCTGAACTGTTTTTACTTTGTGAAGACTGTTGGTCTTCACCCAAGTTCTTTTCTTCGATAATCAGCATAGACACCAAATCTGTAAAGTTGGGAATGTTTTCCCAAGTCTGGATAGACGTCTTGAACGCCTTGTATTGTGGCCCGAGACCACGTAGACAGACTTCCACCTTGTCATCATCATCTACTGACACACCAATAGATGCAAGGGATTCCACAATACCCTTTATCTTCAACGCATAGTCATTCACAGACATGCTCTTTTTCTCCACAGTATGAAGTTCATTCTTCAACTGTATCTTACGTGCCTTGGTATTTGTTTCATAAAGCTTTACCAAGGTATCCCACGCCTCCTTGGGGGACTTGGCATCCTGAATGTGCCCAATCATGGTGTCCTGTATACTAATGGATAGCCAATACATAACCTTCCTGGCTCCTTGATTCCAGTCTTTAAACTCTTTCACATCTGCAAGAAGTAGGATTTATGTCCGGTATCTCCGGTGCCTCTTCATGTTCACCTTCTATGTAGTCCCAATAGCCTTTTCCCATCAGGAAATTAGTCAATCTGAACCTCCAAGCATGGAAGTTATTCTTATCCAGCTTCTCAGCCACAATCTGTGTTATGCCATCATTAGACATCTTGCCAAACACACAATTTTACCAGAAACTGCACTCTGGTTTTTCCTGCACAAATGCTGTATTTTCTGCACAGCGGTACTGTAGTACTCTCAAATGTCACAACCAGTGACTTCAATGTGCATACATACACCCAATGGCAACTGTAGACCTCTTTGCAACACCCACAGTGTCTGCACAGTCAATCTATCTTCCTGCAGTTCTTAAAATAGAGTTATGCAGAGAATCGATGACTTACCCGCCGCAGTGCTCGAAATCGCCTGCTTTCTGAAAAACGGAGGTCCAGACGCGCCCGAAACGCGTTTTCGGCCCGCAACTATTCAGTCCATAGGACTATAGAGTTGCCCTATAGTTTCACTCCCGCGAAGAAAGCTCCTCAATTGGAGATCGTTTGCCGGTGCCTCCCGTAGAGCTCCCGACAAGGGTGTAGTCACCAACACAATAGGGAAGAGTAGTTGAAGCTCTTACCCTCATACCGCTTCCTGTGGTTCTCTTGCTTGCAGCTCAGCCCCCTTAGCACGAACCAGGCTCTGATACCATGAAAAGATGCAGGGGGGAAGAGAGCTTGAGCTCTTGCAAGCACACACACACACTCACAAAACCCTAATAGAGAACACACAAGATGAGAGGCTGAAAATCTTCTTCTTCTCTACTCAACACTCAACACACCATATACAAGATAAGAGTACTCATAATATGAAAGGTACTCAACCAATACATACACGGGTTCTCTATAGTGTGAACCCGACTAAATGAGCTGGCGCTATAACTATGCCAGTCTCTAGAATGGCTGTCACACAGCTTGTCATCCCACTGGGGCCGCGTATCACCCAAGATCTCACCAACCATGCCAGTGGTGTAAGTGTGGGGCCTATCCCCCAGGCGGGTCATCAGTGTCCACCGCCTCACTAGAGCTCGATATCTCAACATGCATGGAAACACAGGGGTGTTGAGGAGAGGCCTACAACATGCATGCTAGTGAGGCAAGAGCACTACTTGATGAATTTGTGAACATGAACTCCGAGCCTGCGCCACACAAAAGTAGAACAATGCTAGATGGCTCAAGCGAAACCAGGTTGTTGATTCCATCAATATTCAAGCAAGTTGACATTTTAAATGAAATCAATGCAACACTTGAGCAGTTGGGACATGAGAAGAGGCTATCAAAGTCATCGTTTTAGTAGAATTTGGAATAAAGAGTACCCATAAGTGTCCCTAACAAAGGCAAGTGAGTTCTCCAAGTGCACCTTGTGTAGTGGTCTCAAGGCAAAACTAGAAGCCAAACCTAGTCTCTAGAAGAAAGAGCAAGGCTCCTCAGTGAAAGAGATATTCACATGCGACACCAACAAAGTTGCAGGAGCTTATACTATGCATGGCGCATATTTTTTAAAACCCAACCACAAAAGTATGTATGCATCATCCATGACAAGATGGATCGAAAGAAAACAGCCATTCCCAGACTACAGGTCCTTCCCAAGGGTGTGGATTCGGGATATAATTTACCAATTGCATTGATTGGTATGATCACTCATGGCCATGTAGAAGGTCATTATGGACACTTTATTTTGAATGGTTTATGGCCATCTGATCCCAATCTAACAATTGGCTCAATTGCAAGTTGTTTACATAACTTAGAGAGGATGGATAAGCATCCTCTTGGTGATCTAGTAAACAAATGGGCTTCCAAGGAGCATACCAAACTTAGAAATGATGATAACTAGTGTGGTTAACATACCCCCTCCCTCCTTAATTCAGATCCGTCTTTGAAGGTGGCAATAAGGAGACTCAACGGTAGGAGATAGTAAATTCGGATGAGGTCGTACCATAATTTGGGATGCAGGGGGATCAATGGAACACTTTGTAGTAGTTGGTTCAAAATGTAGTGTCCATCATGTCTTGAAAAGTCTGTTGGTGTGCCATACGGTAATCCATTGGCTGTGCTCGTAGTAGACAAACAATTACTTCAAGGTTGGGCCATTGTTGAGATTGAAGGACTTGGTTGCCCTCATAGTATTGGTTCCAATTCGAAAATGCCTTCGAGAGTGTGATAATCAAGTTAAAAGAAGCGGATGGTTGTCACAATGGCTTGGTCAGGGACATGATCATAGCGGTTTGATGAATGTATGCATCTTTGTCAGCATGGTGGCCTCTTTTCCTTGGCTATGGGACATTGGTGGGGCAAACCAAGGAAATGTGTATTGTATCTTGGGATTCGTTGTATGATCCTTCTTAAATAAGTCCCCACCCTAGCATCTACAGATAGGCAGGTACGTAGGATTTATCTGAAGGTTTGCAAGGTGACTTGTAGTATTTCTCTCAGCTACTATAGGGCTTCAATAGAAAAGGTTGATGCTAAACGGCTGCTTACCCATGAGCGTGAAGTTTATGGGGCGAGCATTCGAAGGGGAAAAACCTGCTGCATTGTCGATGTGGATGTTGGTGCTTCCTAGCATCTAGATAAGTTCGAAGAACGTGGATGTCGAGTCGGCCTAAAAGACTACTAGTAAGGGTGTGTTGTAGTCATCGACTGAGAAGGATATTGATTTCTTGCTTAAGCTTCGTGTGATCCAGTGGGTCATCCTAATTGAGGGGGTTTAGTGGTGGGTCCACCTCTTCATGCTCCTATGGGAGTGGTGGAGGAATGTCTCTTTCCTCTAAGGGTGTGGGGGAAGCGAGGTCAGGTAGTGATTGTTGCGACTGGGGTGGAGGAGAAGTTGAGGGAGAGGTAATGTCGAGGAAGGGTGGGGGCCTTGTTGATGTTGAGGGTATATTCTTAAGGTCCTTTGGGAGGCCCAGATGAAGATTGAGGGTGGGTGGTGAAAGAGGTGTGGGTGAAAAAGGAGGAGAGGAAATGTGAGGGGGTGTAGAGGATGGTGAGGGGAAAAGGGGAAGAGTTGTGGTGGAAGTGGTGGGGGTGTTGAAGTACGTGGGGGTGGTGGGGCGGTGAAGGGGGTTAGCTTGTTCTAGGTTTGGATTGACGAGGGGGTGGAGGTTGGTGTGGAGGGGATGGGAGCACGGGGGGATCAATGGTGGGCTTACCGAGACTCGCTCCATCATCATTGTTGTCATCGTCCTCAAAGCTATGGTTGGGGCACTTGGAATGGAAGAAGTCACATGCTACTTCAGCTTCTTCAAGGGGGAAGGGATTTATCAAATTTCATGATCCTAGTGGGGCAAGGACCACTGCATTGGGGATGTAGCAGTGGTGGTAGATGTCCAGGAGCCCAGGGGTATAGGGTGGGAGTTCTCATGCAATGTAAAGATTTATAAGCCCAATATATTGTCTCCCATCCTTGTGTTGAAGGAGATGTAGGGCTTTGGTAGTTTTGGAAGAAGGGTAAGGGTATGGGCATAGAACATTGGTAACCGCGAGGTTAATGGTGTCATCAATGGTGGTGGGTTGCTTGTATCTGATGAGATTAGCTCAGGTGATGAGGTTGGCAGCGGTAAGAGGGTGGACGGGGAGGATGAAGAGGTAGGCGGGTTTGGAGAAGAAGATTTAGGATTTTTTGGCGCGAAGGGTGTCCTCTTGTTAATTCCATTTGGATTAACACCATGATCCTCAATTGAGGACATTAATAAGTGTCATGTAAAGGCACTATAAAGGTTGTACATTATGAGACATTGGCCACCCAAGGCCTAATTAGTAAGTTTTTGGCACCCAAGTGTGAATAAGGGCCAATTGTATATAAGGTATTTTCTCATAACGAAGGACACAATCCCCTTTGTGCTATTGAGAGCTCTTCCCTTGTACTTGAGAGAGAGTGAGGAGTGAGCATTCTAGCATTGTGCCTCTTTCATGCTTTTGTGTTTATTCTTGTATGAGAGAGTGAGAGATAGTGTGATTGGCCTATATGATGGTGTGAGCAACTCCACGCTGACAGTGTGGAGGTGGAGCTTGGAGTTTGGAGCATACATGCAAGCTTGGAGGCTTCAAAAGACATGAGCTCAAAGCATTGGTAATATTAAGAGACTAATGTTAAGTAGAAGGGGAAGATAAGGGTGAGTGTGAATGGACTTAAGGTCCACTAGCTCATCTATTTAAAGGTGGAGCTAGAAGGCATTTTGTATTGAGCAAGGCCTAGTTGTATTCATAAACAACTAGGCTTCAAAAGACATGTGCTCGAAGCATTGGTAATATTAAGAGACTAATGTTAAGTAGAAGGGGAAGATAAGGGTGTGAGTGTGAATGGACTTAAGGTCCACTAGCTCATCTATTTAAAGGTGGAGCTAGGAGGCATTTTGTATTGAGCAAGGCCTAGTTGTATTCATAAACAACTTAATAAGCAAGATATTGTTCTTGTATTTTGTGAGCTCTTTTCCTCCACACACTTGATCTAGCATGAGCACCACGTTTTCTCAACATGGTATCAGAGCCTAGGTTGATTAGGCCCCTTGTGGTGTAGATTAGGTCATTTTCTCCTCATTTTTCTTATCTCTTCAGTTGTGGAGCTCAGCCCCCAACCAATGGAGGCTCTCTAGCTACTCGTGGAGGCCTCATCTTGGGAAGCTCTCAACTGAAGAAACGTGGAGGACATCCGGGCACTTCAACTCGTACAGTCAATTTCTGGATTGGTCGTCTCCTCGCGACGACATTCTCACCTGTGCAAGTCGATGCATTTTCTGGCAGCCGTGGCCATACAGTAATACGCTGGGTGTAGTCTACTATAGGTGATGAGAGTGGAGGGTTTTTGAAGCCCAATGTCTCTCCTATCTACAGCTCAATTCTGAGCTCAAATGGTGCATCAACGTGGTAGCTAGCAGAAAAACTAGGCGGTCCTTCATGAACTCCATGGAAGCTTTTCATTAAAGGTTCAAGTTTGTTTTTTTCTTGCTCTAATCCTTCCCTCCTTGCTCTAATCATCCAAGTGATGATGTGAATGATTGTTGCTGATCTTACTCTTGAGTTTGAAGCGGTGCCCAATCACATGAGGTATCCATAAGCCTCATTCTCATCAAGTTTCATCATCAACATCACTTTCAAGCTTCAAAGCTTTTCAAAATGTGCTTATGAGCACTAATAGTGTTGTTTAACACTAATAAAGCTGTTTATCCAACAAAGGAAAGTTATTATAAAGTGTTCTTAAACACTAAGAGTATTATTAAACACTAATGGTGAACTAATCACCAAAATAAGTGTCATTAGATACTAAAAATGTGCTCTTAAGCACTAATTATGTTTTTTAAACACTAATGGTGATCTTAATTACCAACCAAAGTGTTCTTTAACCCTAATGCAACTAATCCCCATCAAAATTAGTAATTGGGCACAAACCTTAATTGCTAAACCATAAAAATTACTTTATTAATCTCCTATTTATGCAGCATTCTTGACTTGATTAGGGTTGTTGCACTCTCATAAGCCTCTCTCTTTCTAATTAAGCCTAAATATCATAAATTTCTAGTTCTTTCTTCTTCATAAATCAGCCCATTACTCTCTCATAACCTTTTTCAATACCCAATGTCAAAGGACAACACTCAAATCAAGAAGTTCTCCGGAGAGGGCTTCCACACTTGGGAAGTCCTTGTCAAGTACAAGATGATGTCCAAAGGCTTTTGGCCATTCATCTCTGGCACTAAGGTTGCTGATCAAACAAAGGCTGAAGATATTGAAGATGATGAGAGGGCACAAGCCATCATCATGCTTCATCTTGATGAGGCACTCATTCACCATGTGGACCAGCTTCCGACTGTAAAGGAGAAATGGGATGAGCTTGATAAGCTCTATGGAGCTCGTGGGGTAAGAATTCCAAGATCTCACTCAAAATCAAATTTTTCAGCTTGGAACTCAAAGAGGGAGATGGCATCGGAGCCTTCATTTCTCAGTTGAAGGGCTTATGGCTCAACTTGCATCAGTGAATGCGAGAATGGATGAAGATGATGTAGTGGCTGTTTTGCTCAAAGTAGTCAAGAAGGTGTACCCCACCTTGGTCACCACCTTGAAGAACATACCTAATCCCACCCTTGAAGGAGTCATTCAATCATGTCTTGAGAGGCCAAAGGGAGTAGCTGAATCTTCAAATGCAACCACTTCATCGACTACTATCGAACAAGCTTTGTCACATCAAGTGGTCAAAGTAAGATGTGCAGAAAAGAGGCCAAAGGGAGTAGCTAAATCTTCAAATGCAACCACTTCATCGACTACTATCGAGCAAGCTTTGTCACATCAAGTGGTCAAAGTAAGATGTGCCCATTGCAAAAAGGTGGGTCACTTGGCAAATAATTGTTGGATCAAATATCCCCACAAAATGAAATGTAATAAGTGTAAACAAATGGGACATATCACTTCTAAATGTCCTGACAAAGAGTCAGAGGCAAACTTTGTATCAGCGTCTACCTCTACTGAGAAATTGTTTTAAATCTCAATGTAATCACACCTATACTCCAAACCTTGTATGCCTACTAATGTAAGGCATCCTATGTCCAATACCACCTATTCCATTCTTTCATAGTTGGTATTGAGGGGGGGTATTAAGAGACTAAGGTTAAGTAGAAGGGGAAGAGAAGGGTGTGAGTGTGAATGGACTTAAGGTCCACTAGCTCATCTATTTATAGGTAGAGCTAGGAAGCATTTTGTATTGAGCAAGGCCTAGTTGTATTCATAAACAACTTAATAAGCAAGATATTGTTCTTGTATTTTGTGAGCTCTTTTCCTCCACACACTTGATCTAGCATGAGCACCACGTTTTCTCAATAGGTAAGTACCCCACGATGGTTGTGTTTCATTTCTCATCCATTAGGTGAATGTGTAGAGTTCCCTCTTGGAGGTGTGGTTAGGCATAACATTTTTGGCACCGTTACACGGGGGAAACACCTTTGTTTCTTCCATACTCTTTGAGTTCCAGCTCCCATTGCGTAGTATTCATTGTTGCCTTTACAGTTTTGTAACGCATTGTGTGGAAAATGGAAGGATAAGGTGTGTGTGGTTGAGAAAAAATTTATAGTTTTGATGTTGTGAATGTTGTGGAAAGTAGTTTAGGAAAGGATTCATTGGTTTGATGTTAGCACCACAAAAAACACCAACGTGAAGAAGCAAGATGTCTGTTGTTTTCTTCTTTTTTTCAAAAAATCAAAAAAAAAAATCAAAAACATAAAAGACCATTGATTGAGCCAAGAACTTGCATTTCATTCCCTAGCATTGGCACAATTTAATTTTCATCAGTTGGATAAGTATCATACACCCAAAACTACAAATTGCCAACGCAAAAAAGACTTCACGTGAAAGTGCAGGAAGTTGTTCACGACGTGAACCATTTTATTACAATTTCACGTTGCGAGTCGCTCACGATATCGGCGTCGAGATTTATGCCGAAAATCATGGGATTAGATTCTAAAAATAGACCCTTATCCTGACACCTCTGACATGATTCATTCTGCCAAAAATTGGATCACGTGAAAGTCCAATAGACTTTCACGATGTGAACCATTTTTGAAGTAGTTCATGGCGGCGTGACAAAGTTTTTGTTTCATGGCGTGAACTCAATCCTACTATTTCACAAGAAGAGCGAACCAACAAATTGACAAAACTAAGGCTGTGAGGGTTGGCTAAAGAAGGAATTTAATCTTAAGGAGAAAATTTGGATCACGTGAAAGTGCAGTAGACTTTCACGACGTGAACCATTTTCGAAGTGGTTCACGGCATGAAAAACATTTTGTTTCACAATGTGAACCATTTTTTCTACAGTTTCACAACCTGAACTAAGATCTGCTATTTCATGACGTGAATCAGTTTGGGTTGGATACTATCTTATCAAATCATACATACATGCACTTAAGATCTAGAAAACTCATTGTTGGAGACGACCTTACGCCTATGATAGTGCATCAAATCATCTAGGAACTTCCTATCAAAGAAGTGTGGGATATCGAGACAGTCCGCCAAGCACACACTTGAGTGTCTTGAGAAACCTGACCACCACAAAAACCAGTAGTAGTGAGGAATCCATGGAAGAAGGGCTGGGGTTTGGGAAAGGTGACAAACCACACTCTCCAACCAAGTCCAATGGAATCATTGATATAGCCCGAGGATTTTTTGGTCTTCAAACCAATCATGATGAAGAAGCGCAATCTGCGGTGCAGGCATGGGTTCATCAACTAGCGCTGGACTTGGTTCAAGATAAGAAGGGCCATTCCAGACGTTGATATCTAGGCTGTCAAATACTAGAATTAGACGAGATATGAAAAGTGCAGTTATAGGACGGGTCAAATATTCTTTCCCACCACCAAGGAAATGGAATTGGACTTCCAGCGAAGTGAGGTGGAACGACAACTCCAAGAATTGAGCTTAAGGAAACAAGATCTTGGCACTCATAGGACAAGAGCTGAGAGAAAGGAGACAGATAATGTTAACCATCTCCAATCACGAGGAAAGGAATCTGAAATTGCTATAGGTAGAGGCCGTGGGGCCCTCTTCGTCTCTCAATTTTGAATTTTCTGTATTTCAAGAAAACCGTTTTTGGGATTCTGAATTTTTTTGACCATTCGTATTCTAAATGCATTGGGGGTAAATTAAAATTTTCAAAAAATTCTTGAAAATTAGAAAAAAACTGGACAAAGGTTATTTTAAATTTTGAGAAAATGTGGGGTTGATGTTTGGCATGTGGTGTGTCCATTCGCGCACCCGTGACCATTTAGATTCCTTTAAAAATATATATTTTTGACCCAAAAATTTGAAAAATCCATTAAAATTGTAAATTTTCATTGGATTTCAGAATTGTGAGGCGGAATTGAAAATTTCATTGAACGATGGGATTCTCAAGAAAAATTAGGAATATTCTAAAATTTATTTTTAGAAATCCTAGAAATTAGTATTTTTTTAAAATATCAATGGTATTTTGGCAAATTAAATTGCTAAAAAGTTTCTAAAAAAATATAGGTTTGTAATGCCATAAGATAGGTTTGGTGGAATTCAAAATTATTGTATTTTGAGGCCCTATAAAATTAGAAAAAACTATAAAAAAATCATGATAATTTTTTTCTCGAGAATTTAATATTTTTGAGGGTTATTTAATGTTAAAATACGTTTTCACGTGCTGACATTAGATAGATGCAGGTTATTCACATATTATTAATATGATTATACCTCGTAATAGTAGATATTTTTGTTTGGATTAATTCTAAACGATGTCTTCATGATTTTTTACCATTGTTTAGCCATTCTTTTTGGACATGATTTTTAATTTTTTCAATGATGGCTAGAATCTGCATTCAAAGTGTGTTTCACCTTTGACACTTTTCCATGATAATTTATTTTGCACTTGTTTAAGTGTGATTTGTGTCATATTTTCCTAGACGACATACTAGGGAGTTTCAAATTAATAAGGTATGTATGGGTGGTATCATGGTGGTACGGGACGCTAGCGATTCCTCACATATATTATCTTATGGGATAATTTGGGCTCAAGATTGTTGCTTTCCTTACATCACTTAGCATGTTGACCTCAACATTCAAAGACAATCTCATTTTCTAAATTCACTAGAAGTTATAGTGTGGGCATTCTCTAGATAAACTTCTTTTATCTATAGCCTGCATGTATTGATGAGTGTAATCTCGTCGGCATTTTCACTTGTTGAAATCTCTTTCTTTAGAGTTCAACGAGTTTATCTTATTGTGTTCGGATTAAGGAATTTTGGATTCTTCATTTATTGGCATTAATTCCATCCTTTAGGTGATTTATACAGTCCACCTGATAGGTTTACAGATGAACGACTCATCGAGATGCTGATGACTCTATATGTTGATATGGATAACTTGAGACATGGATAATTCCATGTGCAGATGTGGGTACGTCGGGGCATCGATGAATCCCTAGTTTTTGTGTTATAATGCCATGTTTTCCTACTTTATTCCGAATGGTTTACAATGAGGAAATTACTTTGAGTATGAATTCTTATGATTATCTGCAGTCTGATGGGCAAACAGAGCAAATGAATCAGATTGTAGAGGATATGCTTCGTGCATATGTCTCGGGAAAAGCATCAAATTGGGAAAAATATCTTCCAATGATAAAGTTTGCCTATAACAATTTTCAACATACGGCTATTGTTTTAGTCCGTTCATGCTTATGTATGGGTATCAACCTAGGGCACCTATTGATGTCGGTCTTAAAGACATCGAGCTTGATGTCGGTCTTAAGGACATTGAGCTTGATGCATCAAGGGATTTCTTGCATGATATGCAGGAAATGCTAATTGAAGCTCGGGATTCTATCAGGAGTGCTCAGGATAGGGCACGGTTCTATGCTAATACAGGATGCTCAACTTGGTCTTTTGAACCAGGAGCCTTGGTTTATTTAAAAGTTCCTCAGTGAAAGAGATATTCACATGGGACACCAACAAAGTTGCAGGAGCTTATACTATGCATGGCGCATATTTTTTAAAACCCAACCACAAAAGTATGTATGCATCATCCATGACAAGATGGATCAAAAGAAAACAGCCATTCCCAGACTACAGGTCCTTCCCAAGGGTGTGGATTCGGATATAATTTACCAATTGCATTGATTGGTATGATCACTCATGGCCATGCAGAAGGTCATTAGGGACACTTTATTTTGAATGGTTTATGGCCATCTGATCCCAATCTAACAATTGGCTCAATTGCAAGTTGTTTACATAACTTAGAGAGGATGGATAAGCATCCTCTTGGTGATCTAGTAAACAAATGGGCTTCCAAGGAGCAATGTTTCACTTCTACATGCTTTAAATTCAAGGACAGCTTTAGACAACCACAATATGAGTGATGGTAAAGATCTCATTGTTGAACCATGTATAAATCAGGGAGACACAATGAATTGGGTTTCCTCGTTTTGCAAGTTGCTAGAAAACTTGTTGCTACAACTAGATAATTGTGCTGGAGAAAATAAAAATCGGTACTTATTTGCCTATTTGTCATTGCTTGTTGCACGGGGTGCTTTCAAAACTATACAGTTGGGATTTCTAATGGTCGGACATACACATGAGGATATAGATGCCATGTTTAGCAAGTTTTCAGAGAAATTAAGAGTGGGGCAGACCTTTACTTTACCACATTTGATGGATACTTTAAGAACCAGCTCAACTTCTTCTCCAACTCCCTTCTTGCTTACAGAGGTCCCTAACTTCAAGGCATATTGTGATGGCTACATTTGTGATGGGCAAGAAGCACTTATAGGTCACTCCAAACCACTTCTATTCAGGTTCTTGATGGAAGGAGACACACTGGTAATGCAATTTAAGGCACATATAGCTATTCGTAATTGGAGTGGAAGTATCCGTCTTTGGAAGACAGACAGTGAAGGTAAACCAAGGTTACCAAAAGGAGATACACCTCTACTACCAATGACTGAGCATATAAAGATGCATGCAGAAGTAATATTAGGATTGAAGGGTTACATAAAATTTTGGCAGAATCTAAGTAATGGTTCATTTGTGCCAAGATATTATAGGCCCATCATAGATTATTGGAGTAATGTAATCGACGAGCTTGGAAAACCAATACAATCAGAGGCAAGAAAGTACACAGATTTTTGGCCAAAATATGAAGGGTCCCATCAATTAGATGATATGAATGTTGAACAATTGCAGGCACAAAGATTCTTAGGTATTGAAGAATATAATGATCATTATTGTGGGATTGCACGGGATAAACAAAGGGAGGCATTTACCCCTATGCTACATATTCAACAAGGACACTTTGTTATGCTGCACACCCAGATGACACAAACATCTATCCAGTTTGGCTTGCTATGGCTGAATCGGATATTGATGATGAGCCTACATCACCAAATTACAAGAAACTCTTGATTCAATATTGGGAACCTTGTGCAAGGAAGAAAGGTTTGACAGATACTCAAGCTTATGCTGATTGTTGGAAGGGATATTGGCAAATTAATGAGGCAGAACAACAAGTATGGAAAAATGCTGATGCAATTCTTTGGTCGTGGAGACCAAGGAATCCACCACCATACAAAAGAATCAAGATACCAGAAAAGGAAGCCCGTAAAGCAAAAGCATGCTTAGGCTTGGCCTGTGAGGATGAAGCTCATATTGATGGTTTCTTCAATGAGGAGTAGCATTTGTAGATGCAATATTGACAATGTGGATTTTTAGGTTATAACTCTAATATCCAAAAGAGATGTACTTTTGTACTATCTTCTTTTAAATTATTTTTTATTTTCACTTATTGAATGAAATTTTTCTTTGTGCCTCCTACATTTTTTTGATATAATAATGTTTCTATCTTATTTGTTCAATTGTTTCATAAATTTTGTGCAGTAGTGTACAACTCAATTGGTGTAGGTCCTTGTTGCAAAGAAACAAATACCACTTTCTGATTAATGGTGTTTATCAACACCACCTTCCTACATGATTATCAAACTCCTTTCAAAATATAATTATGCACAAATACTAATTATATCACTTTTTTGGTTTTCGAACCGTGATTATCTCAACACTACCTTCCTCCGTTCTATATTAAGAAATTCCACAATAACTATTCCCACATTAAGTGGGAAATTCCCATAATACATGAAACCTCTCAATTTCAAAATTCCCATAATACATGAAACCTCTCAATTTCAAAATTCCCATAATGCGGGATTTTTCCCATAATACCTAATATGGTCTTAAACTACAAAATCATGGATGTGATTAACCATCAAATATTACCATTGGTGACTCAAATGCTTTAGTTCCATGGTTAATTGTTAGTTTTGATATGGTTGGTGTGCCGTCATGATTATGAAATCACAGTTTCTAGAGCTCATGATTATGCTATCTCCACAATCGCGGTCGCTAACCCGTGTTTTTTGAGTTATGGAGGGAAGGTTTATAGGAGTGGAGAAAGAGAATACACTTGTATTGTGTGTTTGGAATTTGAAAACAATAACAAGTGTAGAAGGGAGAATAAAACTTGGAGGTGATTTTGCTAACCTATCTGTTTTTTATGAGTCACAATGACTCATAGATGGAAAATTACAACAGCAGCACAATAAAGATATGATAAAGGGACCATGAGCCCTACCTAATGGTGCTATTTGCTGGTGGAAGAAATGTGGCCACAAGAGACATGGTGATGTGAGCATGCATGAAGAGCTCCAAGAAAAAGAAGAAAAAAGGTTTAAAATGATTAAAAACAATGACAAAATTGGAAAAAATCACCTATTTAAAGCCAAGGGGATCATAGGGCTTGTTGGTGAATTAATGCTTTTAACACATGGCATAATATAATTAGACATGGGATTGTTGCCAAGGAGGTCATGGGGGTTGGTGAATTAATGCTTTTAACACATGGCATAATATAATTAGACTTGGGATTGGTGCCATGATAAAACGACAACAGTTGGTGTGATCATGTCATTCACAATCATATAATTCACAATCACCGTGATCACGACCATGATTGCTAGATAATCACATCAAGTGTAAGTGCAAAAAGCTATGTGATGTATTTATTTCTAGACATATAACACTACCAGGGTTTAGAAAAGATGAGTTTCATTTTTGGGGCGTGATGCATTTATTTCTATGTGATGCATTTATTTCTAGACATATAACACAACCAGGGTTTAGAAAAGATGAGTTTCATTTTTGGGGCGTGACTTGCAAGTGTCAAAATCACGGTCGTGATTCCACCAATATCATGGTGACGATGGGAAGAGCTAATGTGATGTGATTTTGTTGAATCATGATTGTGATTTTGCATAATCACAACGATGAATTTTGGGTTTCTTAGAGAGTGTTAGTTAGTTAGTCCTCTGAGCTCTGTGTGTAGGATCATTGTGGTTTGCTAGCCTAATGCTGCATGGGAGAGGCCCAAGCATATCTAGATAAAGCTCATATTGATGTCGAGGGAGTATGTTGGTGTAACTCGAGGAACATAGCATCTCCTACTTCATCCATTGAATCAACCAGTCCATATAATTTGTAGCAGGTTCTTGTATGAACAAGTCTTTCTTGGACATGTGGTCTTGTTGGTATATTGTGGACAGCTTTGTTTTTAGGGCATAGATGTTCACCAAATCAAACTTGCTACCTTGCTCAAAGGCAGGGAGAGAAGAAGAGAAGGTAGGGAGAGAAGAAGAGAAGGAAGAGAAGAAGAGAAGGTAGGGAGAGAAGAAGAGAAGGAAGAGAAGAAGAGAAGGAAGTCTTTCTTGGACATGTGGTCTTGTTGGTATATTGTGGACAGCTTTGTTTTTAGGGCATGGATGTTCATCAAATCAAACTTGCTACCTTGCTCAAAGGTAGGGAGAGAAGAAGAGAAGGAAGACCATGTAAGGGTGGGTTTGGGGGGGCTAGCACTTAACCAACCCTAATGAGGGTTAACTTCCCTATGTGAGGCTGCTAGGGGCTCACTCCACCTTCACTTGTGTCACTCAAATGAAGGTTCCACAGGCTAGGTAGTGAGCAAAGAGGAAGTGGGACAAGAAGCCATCACCTACATGCACACAACCACAATCAAGCAAGCAAGCATAAACATACACAAGCCTACCACTATAGCTAGAAGAGAGTGTGTGTGTGTGAGAGAGAGAGAGAGAGAGAGAGAGAGAGAGAGAGAGAGATAAGGAAAGCTTAATTGTGATAATGGGATTGTCCCTTTTCATATTGCATAAGTCACTTATATACATGAGCTCTCTTTTCACAATGACCGGCCACCCATTTAACAATTGGGGGCCCAAAACTGATTTTCTGGCTCTATGTACACCTAGGCTTATTCCTATGGCCGGCATTACACAAGTTCTAAACTCAGTCATCCCATATATCTTTTACATGAAGCGTTTAATGCTGTTACATAAAAATGAGTTACAAGAAGCATAACCAAACTTAGAAATGATGATAACTAGTGTGGTTAACATACCCCCTCCCTCCTTAATTCAGATCCGTCTTTGAAGGTGGCAATAAGGAGACTCAACGGTAGGAGATAGTAAATTCGGATGAGGTCGTACCATCATTTGGGATGCAAGGGGATCAATGGAACACTTTGTAGTAGTTGGTTCAAAATGTAGTGTCCATCATGTCTTGAAAAGTCTGTAGGTGTGCCATACGGTAATCCATTGGATGTGCTCGTAGTAGACAAACAATTACTTCAAGGTTGGGCCATTGTTGAGATTGAAGGACAAGCCTTGGTTGCCCTCGTAGTATTGGTTCAAAATGTAGTGTCCATCATGTCTTGAAAAGTCTGTAGGTGTGCCATACGGTAATCCATTGGATGTGCTCGTAGTAGACAAACAATTACTTCAAGGTTGGGCCATTGTTGAGATTGAAGGACAAGCCTTGGTTGCCCTCGTAGTATTGGTTCCAATTCGAAAATGCCTTTGAGAGTGTGATAATCAAGTTAAAAGAAGCGGATGGTTGCCACAATGGCTTGGTCAGGGACATGATCATAGCGGTTTGATGAATGTATGCATCTTTGTCAGCATGGTGGCCTCTTTTCCTTGGCTATGGGACATTGGTGGGGCAAACCAAGGAAATGTGTATTGTATCTTGGGATTCGTTGTATGATCCTTCTTAAATAAGTCCCCACCCTAGCATCTACAGATAGGCAGGTACGTAGGATTTATCTGAAGGTTTGCGAGGTGACTTGTAGCATTTCTCTCAACTATAGCGCTTCAATAGAAAAGGTCGGCTGCTTACCCATGAGCGTGAAGTTTATGGGGCGAGCATTGGAAGGGGAAAAACCTGCTGCATTGTCGATGTGGATGTTGGCGCTTCCTAGAATCTAGATAAGTCCGAAGAACATGGATGTCCAGTTGGCCTAAAAGCCTACTTAGTAAGGGTGTGTTGTAGTCATCGATTGAGAAGGATATTGATTTCTTGCTTGAGCTTCGTGTGATCCAGTGGGTCACCCTAATTGAGGGGGTTTAGTGGTGGGTCCACCTCTTCATGGTCCTATGGGAGTGGTGGGGGAATGTCTCTTTCCTCTAAGGGTGTGGGGGAAGCGAGGTCAGGTAGTGATTGCGACTGGGGTGGAGGAGAAGTTGAGGGAGAGGTAATGTCGAGGAAGGGTGGGGGCCTTGTTGATGTTGAGGGTATATTCTTAAGGTCCTTTGGGAGGCCCAGATGAAGATTGAGGGTGGGTGGTGGTGAAAGAGGTGTGGGTGAAAAAGGAGGAGAGGAAATGTGAGGGGGTGTAGAGGATGGTGAGGGGAAAAGGGGAAGAGTTGTGGTGGAAGTGGTGGCGGTGTTGAAGTACGTGGGGGTGGTGGGGCGGTGAAGGGGGTCAGCTTGTTCTAGGTTTGGATTGACGAGGGGGTGGAGGTTGGTGTGGAGGGGATGGGAGCACGGGGGGATCAATGGTGGGCTTACCGAGACTGGCTCCATCATCATTGTTGTCATCGTCGGGCACTTGGAATAGAAGAAGTCACATGCTACTTCAGCTTCTTCAAGGGAGAAGTCAAGGGGGAAGGGATTTATCAAATTTCATGATCCTAGTGGGGCAAGGACCACTGCATTGTAGTAGTGGTGGTAGATGACCAGGAGCGCAGGGGTATAGGGTGGGAGTTCTCATGCAATGTAAAGATTTATAAGCCCAATATATTGTCTCCCATCCTTGTGTTGAAGGAGATGTAGGGCTTTGGTAGTTTTGGAAGAAGGGTAAGGGTATGGGCATAGAACATTGGTAACCGCGAGGTTAATGGTGTCATCAATGGTGGTGGGTTGCTTGTATCTCATGAGATTAGCTCAGGTGATGAGGTTGGCGGCGGTAAGAGGGTGGACGGGGAGGATGAAGAGGTAGGCAGGTTTGGAGAAGAAGACTTAGGATTTTTTGGCGCGAAGGGTGTCCTCTTGTTAATTCCATTTGGATTAACACCATGATCCTCAATTGAGGACATTAATAAGTGTCATGTAAAGGCACTATAAAGATTGTACATTATGAGACATTGGCCACCCAAGGCCTAATTAGTAAAGTTCTTGGCACCCAAGTGTGAATAAGGGCCAATTGTATATAAGGTATTTTCTCATAACGAAGGACACAATCCCCTTTGTGCTATTGAGAGCTCTTCCCTTGTACTTGAGAGAGAGTGAGGAGTGAGCATTCTAGCATTGTGCCTCTTTCATGCTTTTGTGTTTATTCTTGTATGAGAGAGTGAGAGAGAGTGTGATTGGCCTATATGATGGTGTGAGCAACTCCACGCTGACAGTGTGGAGGTGGAGCTTGGAGTTTGGAGCATACATGCAAGCTTGGAGGCTTCAAAAGACATGAGCTCGAAGCATTGGTAATATTAAGAGACTAATGTTAAGTAGAAGGGGAAGATAAGGGTGTGAGTGTGAATGGACTTAAGGTCCACTAGCTCGTCTATTTAAAGGTGGAGCTAGGAGGCATTTTGTATTGAGCAAGGCCTAGTTGTATTCATAAACAACTAGGCTTCAAAAGACATGTGCTCGATGCATTGGTAATATTAAGAGACTAATGTTAAGTAGAAGGGGAAGATAAGGGTGTGAGTGTGAATGGACTTAAGGTCCACTAGCTCATCTATTTAAAGGTGGAGCTAGGAGGCATTTTGTATTGAGCAAGGCCTAGTTGTATTCATAAACAACTTAATAAGCAAGATATTGTTCTTGTATTTTATGAGAGTGGAGGGTTTTTGAAGCCCAATGTCTCTCCTATCTACAGCTCAATTCTGAGCTCAAATGGTGCATCAACGTGGTAGCTAGCAGAAAAACTAGGCGGTCCTTCATGAACTCCATGGAAGCTTTTCATTAAAGGTTCAAGTTTGTTTTTTTCTTGCTCTAATCCTTCCCTCCTTGCTCTAATCATCCAAGTGATGATGTGAATGATTGTTGCTGATCTTTCTCTTGAGTTTGAAGCGGTGCCCAATCACATGAGGTATCCATAAGCCTCATTCTCATCAAGTTTCATCATCAACATCACTTTCAAGCTTCAAAGCTTTTCAAAATGTGCTTATGAGCACTAATAGTGTTGTTTAACACTAATAAAGCTGTTTATCCAGCAAAGGGAAGTTATTATAAAGTGTTCTTAAACACTAAGAGTATTATTAAACACTAATGGTGAACTAATCACCAAAATAAGTGTCATTAGATACTAAAAATGTGCTCTTAAGTACTAATTATGTTTTTTAAACACTAATGGTGATCTTAATTACCAACCAAAGTGTTCTTTAACCCTAATGCAACTAATCCCCATCAAAATTAGTAATTGGGCACAAACCTTAATTGCTAAACCATAAAAATTACTTTATTAATCTCCTATTTATGCAGCATTCTTGACTTGATTAGGGTTGTTGCACTCTCACAAGCCTCTCTCTTTCTAATTAAGCCTAAATATCATAAATTTCTAGTTCTTTCTTCTTCATAAATCAGCCCATTACTCTCATAACCTTTTTCAATACCCAATGTCAAAGGACAACACCTAAATATCATAAATTTCTAGTTCTTTCTTCTTCATAAATCAGCCCATTACTCTCTCATAACCTTATTAATACCCAATGTCAAAGGACAACACTCAAATCAAGAAGTTCTCCGGAGAGGGCTTCCACACTTGGGAAAGCCTTGTCAAGTACAAGATGATGTCCAAAGGCTTTTGGCCATTCATCTCTGGCACTAAGGTTGCTGATCAAACAAAGGCTGAAGATATTGAAGATGATGAGAGGGCACAAGCCATCATCATGCTTCATCTTGATGAGGCACTCATTCACCATGTGGACCAGCTTCCGACTGTAAAGGAGAAATGGGATGAGCTTGATAAGCTCTATGGAGCTCGTGGGGTAAGAATTCCAAGATCTCACTCAAAATCAAATTTTTCAGCTTGGAACTCAAAGAGGGAGATGGCATCGGAGCCTTCATTTCTCACTTGAAGGGCCTTATGGCTCAACTTGCATCAGTGAATGCGAGAATGGATGAAGATGATGTAGTGGCTGTTTTGCTCAAAGTCGTCAAGAAGGTGTACCCCACCTTGGTCACCACCTTGAAGAACATACCTAATCCCACCCTCGAAGGAGTCATTCAATCATGTCTTGAGAGGCCAAAGGGAGTAGCTGAATCTTCAAATGCAACCACTTCATCGACTACTATCGAACAAGCTTTGTCACATCAAGTGGTCAAAGTAAGATGTGCAGAAAAGAGGCCAAAGGGAGTAACTAAATCTTCAAATGCAACCACTTCATCGACTACTATCGAGCAAGCTTTGTCACATCAAGTGGTCAAAGTAAGATGTGCCCATTGCAAAAAGGTGGGTCACTTGGCAAATAATTGTTGGATCAAATATCCCAATAAAATGAAATGTAATGAGTGTAAACAAACGGGACATATCACTTCTAAATGTCCTGACAAAGAGTCAGAGGCAAACTTTGTATCAGCGTCTACCTCTACTGAGAAATTATTTTAAATCTCAATGTAATCACACCTATATTCCAAACCTTGTATGCCTAATGTAAGGCATCCTATGTCCAATACCACCTATTCCATTCTTTCATAGTTGGTATTGAGGGGGGGTATTAAGAGACTAAGGTTAAGTAGAAGGGGAAGAGAAGGGTGTGAGTGTGAATGGACTTAAGGTCCACTAGCTCATCTATTTATAGGTAGAGCTAGGAAGCATTTTGTATTGAGCAAGGCCTAGTTGTATTCATAAAAAACTTAATAAGCAAGATATTGTTCTTGTATTTTGTGAGCTCTTTTCCTCCACACACTTGATCTAGCATGAGCACCACATTTTCTCAATAGGTAAGTACCCCACGATGGTTGTGTTTCATTTCTCATCCATTAGGTGAATGTGTAGAGTTCCCTCTTGGAGGTGTGGTTAGGCATAACATTTTTGGCACCGTTACACGGGGGAAACACCTTTGTTTCTTCCATACCTTCGAGTTCCAGCTCCCATTGCATAGTATTCATTGTTGCCTTTACAGTTTTGTAACGCATTGTGTGGAAAATGGAAGGATAAGGTGTGTGTGGTTGAGAAAAAATTTATAGTTTTGATGTTGTGAATGTTGTGGAAAGTAGTTTAGGAAAGGATTCATTGGTTTGATGTTAGCACCACAAAAAACACCAACGTGAAGAAGCAAGATGTCTGTTGTTTTCTTCTTTTTTTCAAAAAATCAAAAAAAAAATCAAAAACATAAAAGACCATTGATTGAGCCAAGAACTCGCATTTCATTCCCTAGCATTGGCACAATTTAATTTTCATCAGTTGGATAAGTATCATACACCCAAAACTACAAATTGCCAACGCAAAAGACTTCACGTGAAAGTGCAGGAAGTTGTTCACGACGTGAACCATTTTATTGCAATTTCACGTTGCGAGTCGCTCACGAAATCGGCGTCGAGATTTATGCGGGAAATCATGGGATTAGATTCTAAAAATAGAAACCCTTATCCTGACACCTCTGACATGATTCATTCTGCCAAAAATTGGATCACGTGAAAGTCCAATAGACTTTCACGATGTGAACCATTTTTGAAGTAGTTCATGGCGTGACAAACTTTTTGTTTCATGATGTGAACTCAATCCTACTATTTCACGAGAAGACCGAACCAACAAATTGACAAAACTAAGGCTGTGAGGGTTGGCTAAATGTAAGATTCCTCCCCAGCCTTCGAGGCATACAGGAGTAAGAATCTCCCTTTTTGATCTTAAAATTATTCCCTCTCAAAAATAAAAGAAAGATTTTGTTTAAAAAAAGGAAGACCCTTTCCCTAGAATACTTCTCAAGAGTCACGCTGTTTTAAGGATTCAGAACAATGAGTTCAGAAGTGAAAATCGGTGTTTTGGATACCAAGGTTTTGGTCTTCATTTGAGTACGGCACAAAAGAAGTTCTTTATCTATTGGGGAGTTTAAGAAGTTATCCCCCAGATATTGTGAGCCTTATCTGACTTCAAAGAAAGTAAGTGACTTAGCTTACGAGCTTCTTTTATCTCCTCATCTCAAAGTTCTTAATGCCTTCTATAGAAAATTGTGCCAAACCCAAATCATGGAAAGACGGTAAAACTTCAGTGGCAAGCTACCGTTGGCTTCTAAGTTACGCTAGCTCCTTCCTTTATATAAGTCGTAACTTTTACTTGTCGCTCACAGTAATCTTACTCCCATCGATCTCCTTTCTTCCTAATCTCCTTCATGGCTTGGCAACAAGAATTAGTTTTATCCATAATGATTCCTCACCTTCAAGACGCAAGTGAGTCTGTGAAGAAGGATTTTATAGAACAGTATGAGCGCTCACTTTTCCCTCACTTGGGAACTTCTCTAGCGCATACCAAATGGCGGACCTATCAAGACATAACTAGGGTAACACCCTGGGGTCAGCAACACTTCCATAACAATGTCCGCTTGGCCATGGTTATTGAAGCTTTGGGTTTGGGTCCCCGATACTACTGCGTCATGAGATCAAGACATCCTGGGTTTTCTGAGCGGGTCTTCTTACTGGCGTGTTTTCTTCCTCATGAGAAGATATGCCTTTACCCCGTTTTTGGCTTGCCTCTCAGAGGTCCTTTTGTTAGAACACCTCATACCACTGAGATAGGCGCAGCAATAACCCACAGAATCATTCCCATAGATGAGTTACCTTATACTTGTGCAGCTTGTGAGGACTGCTTTTGTGACCATATGATGGACGGGCTTATGGAAGTGTAAAGAGTTCCTCTATCTTTACTGTATAAGATCCGAGAATGAATAAAGTTTAAATCTTGTTCGTATTTTGAATCTTGCTCTCTTTAAGACTTATCTTGGTGGTTAATCTTGATTAAAATTTTTCTCTAAGTCTCATATTCATGAATCTTGCGAAATTATCACAAGTTGCGAGATGAGGACATCTCGCGTTTTTTAAGTGGGGTAGAATGTAAGATTCCTCCCCCAAAACCCTTTTTGATACTGTGAGATCCCCCTGTTCCCACCGAGCAACGGATTCGGGTACTAGCAGCGGAAGTAGCACTTCTCGCGCGGGACAGGGGTCCCACATTCGGGGCCTCGCCCACGGATATCCGGACAAGAGACTAATCCGTCGGTTTGTCCAAAACCGAAACCGAAAAAACTTCCTTTACCCAGAAAGCATGGGCGATTCCTTCCACCAGGATAACTCTTTACTCTAACGTAGTCAAGATCGTTACGGATCAACTGATCTGACTGCACCTTTAACGGTACTTGGTCAAATCAAGGAAGAACTTGCACTTGAATCATTGGGATCAACGCTTTTTTCCCCATCAAGAGGCACAGCCGTTGATTCCTATCCATAGAACAATGTCTATCCGGGATTTACTTCATCTATCGTAATAATAGAAATTAAATCTCGATTTACGGATCCATCAGTCCAGCCTAACCCCATCCGATCCCATGGGTTAGCCAACCACCCAACCACTGTAGTGATGGGATCCAATTTGGAATTTGGTTAGGTTTTGTCCCGGGTACCAAGGAAAAGAGTTCCAAGGCCCCCTAGCCGGAAGTTCATGCAAACATAAAATTAGGCACACCACTTACACACCCAATATGAAATTGCCTTTTTCTTAGCATCAGCTAACTTTAAAACAATCTTTTAATGAAACCATAGTACCACTGATCACAGTCTTCCAAATTATCTGATTGATTCTCAAATTTTCCATCATTCCTTCATCAGAGTATCTATGGCATCATTGGCAACTAGAACGCTCACCACCTGACCACTCAGGGGCCGTTTCTATAGTTCCTAGCCCATAATACTCGGCAATATAATCACTTATCAAGATGGACTCTCGTTGAAGATCAGCAAGATCAACCAACAGATCCATATAAAAGAGCCATGGACTCATCCGTTGAGGACCAGCAAAGTCAGTCAACCAGATCCATGCCCGGTTTCACAAAACAACTCTTACTCCTTGTTCCAATATCTTCCTCGACGCACGCGTGGGTATCCTAGGAGACCCAGAGCCCGAGCACCGTATGGTCAGCACCCTCTAGGATCCTTCGCAGGTGACCTAGCGCTTCACTCATAGGCCGCTTCCTTGGTCCCTCATCCACCGTACCGGAAGCTCACCATTTTAATCGAACCGAGGCTGGTCAAGACCTCGGTCGACCTTGCTACGCGAGACGTCCTCCATTGACTCTCCGTCAGCAGTTGCAACTTTATCAGTTAGGTCTCCACGACCTTAATCACAAGACGGTCAAAATGCTTCCCCAGCATTCTTGACATAAAACAGCCATTTACAAACAGCATTTACAAACAGTTTACAAATACAGTTTCTATATTAACTCTCATTTTTCCACATTGTTCCTCATTAATCCACATTACTTATTCCACATTCCATGTATATGTGTTCTCATCCAATCACCTCCTTTTTCCATCTCTTCACTTCAGATTCCTTCACATCACATATCATATATTCACATCCATATCCACATCCATACATCCACATCCACATCCACATTCACATCCATACATCCACATCTACATGCTTATCTCCATTTTCACATCCTCATTTATACATCCACATCCCATATCCACATTCATACATACACATCCATATCCACATCCCATATCCACATTCATACATACACATCCATATCCACATCCACATCCACATCCACATTCACATCCATGCATCCACATCTACATGCTTACCTCCATTTTCACATCCTCATTTATACATCCACATCCCATATCCACATTCATACATACACATCCATACATCCACATCCACATCCACATACATACATACATCCACATCCACATTCCACATTCACATCTATACATCCACATCTACATTCACATTCACATACATCCACATCCACATTCCCATACATCCACATCTATACATCCACATTCCACATTCACATCTACATTCACATTCACATACATCCACATCTACATTCACATTCACATACATCCACATCCCCATTCCCATTCACATCTATACATCCACATCTACATCCACATACATACATACATCCACATCTATACATCCACATTCCACATTCACATCTACATTCACATTCACATACATCCACATCTACATTCACATTCACATACATCCACATCCCCATTCTCATTCACATCTATACATCCACATCTACATCCACATACATACATACATCCACATCCACATTCCACATTCACATCTATACACCCACATCTACATTCACATTCACATACATCCACATCCACATTCCCATACATCCACATCTATACATCCACATTCCACATTCACATCTACATTCACATTCACATACATCCACATCTACATTCACATTCACATACATCCACATCCCCATTCCCATTCACATCTATACATCCACATCTATATCCACATACATACATACATCCACATCTATACATCCACATTCCACATTCACATCTACATTCACATTCACATACATCCACATCTACATTCACATTCACATACATCCACATCTACATCCACATTTACATCTATGCATATACATCTTCATGCATATATCCATTTTCATGTTCATACATCCACACTCCCATCTCCATATCCACACATCCACATACATACATCCATTTTCACGTTCCCATTTATATAACCCCATATACCTTCACATCTAATCTTTTACATCACATCCATTCTCGCCCTATCACAACCCATATACATCTTATCCTATCACATACACTTCTTACCTCATCCCCCCATACACATCTTAATTCATCTTATCACATCCTAACTTATTTCATAAGCATCTTATCACCTCTTATCACACCTCTTATCACATCCTATCACTTTCCATACGCATCTTAATTCATCTTATCACATCCTAACTTATTTCATAAGCATCTTATCACCTCTTATCACATCTTATCACATTTCATATCTTATCACATCTTATCACATTTCATATCTTTTTTTTTTTAAAAAGAGAATTCTTTTATTTGATATAAGATTTCTCTACACATTTATTTATACATAAATTCCATTTAAGGAGACTAACACTTTCGAAATTAAAATCAATCTTTTATGCATCTTCTTATGCATGATTTCAATTTGGTAGGGAATTATACTTTTAGAATAAAAGAATTTCTCTTATGCATCTAAGTTAAGCATAAAATCCATTTATGAGGAAAATCATACTTTTAGTATAAAAAGAATATCTTTTATGCATACCTATATGCATGAAATCCAATATGATAAAAGTAACACTTTTGATATAAAAATTTTTCCTTTATGCATACTTCTATGCATGAAAATTAAAAATGATAAAAGTAACACTTTTGATATAAAAATTTTCCTTTATGCATACTTCTATGCATGAAAATTAAAAATGATAAAAGTAACACTTTTGATATAAAAATTTTCTTTTATGCATACTTTTATGCATGAAAATTAAAAATAATAAAAGTAACACTTTTGATATAAAATTTTTTCCTTTATGCATACTTCTATGCATGAAATAAAAATGGTAAAAATAACACTTTTGATATAAAAATTTATCCATTATGCATACTTCTATGCATGAAATAAAAATGGTAAAAATAACACTTTTGATATAAAAATTTATCCATTATGCATACTTCTATGCATGAAATAAAAATGGTAAAAATAACACTTTTGATATAAAAACTTATCCTTTATGCATAATATTAAAATTAAATTTCTCCATGATTGTAATGAAATTCTTTCAATTAATCTAGGATGATAATTCCTAGAATATGGTAGGAAGTCCTCTTTTTATGCTTTGAATGAGATTATTTTATGCCTAATTTTTATAAAAATTTTGCCATAGCTCCGCTGCTATGACTGATAAATCTCAATTTTTCTAAGGGATAATGCTTATCATTAAGAAAATAATTAAAATAATCTCTAATTGGATTATCAATCCATAATGGATTGAATCATTAATATACATAAACTAAAAGCATAGAAAAAAGCCATTAATTTGGCCTCAAGCATAGCTTAGTCTTGGGTTAAGGAAAAGCTTTATGAAAAGCTTGATTTGGATTGAGAACGGTTCATGAGTATGACCATTTCTTGAGTGAGAGAGAGAATTTACATAAAAATCATTAGAATTTAAACATAAATAAAAATTAACTTCAATAGCATTATGTAACTCTTCACTACTATTCAAACTTCAATAGCATTAAAAAAAAACCATACCAATTAAACTTCTCAAGCTTGAGAGGGGTTGAGAAGAGAGAAACATTGAGAAATTATAGAAAGATCAATATTCACTAATTACCTTACAACTTGCTTGATTCTTTGTTCACGGTAGAGGCCCCCAACCAATCAATTGGTTAAGTATGTTGATGGAGCCACTAATGGGGATTGAAGAAAGAGAGAAGCTCCAAAAACTAGTGAATTATTAAATGAATTCACAGTTTCTGGCTTAGGTGGAGTAGAGTAACGATGCATAAACACTATATATTTTTCAACAAGGGGGAGGCTTCTATTTATAGGAAAAATTGAGCTCCTAACCAAACAAACTGATTCTAGATTTTTCTAAATCAGTTTGGTCAATATTTGACCATTTTTAGATCAGTTAAGCTAACTTTTTGGAACTAGACTTGAATGAGGAGAGAGGAGAGATGAAATATCTCAATTTTTATGAGTTTAAAACTCATTCAAGCATGTGAAATATGCACCTCCTTTAAAGAACTCCCCTTCCTTACATATGTGTCATAATGGAATCATTTTAATATTGCTCATAGTTTTTTTTTACTAATAAACCTTGTACATTTTCAACTCTTCATCTTATGTGAAATATGCACCTCCTTTAAAGAATTCCCCTTCCTTACATATGTCATATTTTTAATATTGCTCATAGTTTTTTTACTAATAATCCTTGTACATTTTCAACTCTTCATCTTATGTGAAATATGCACCTCCTTTAAAGAATTCCCCTTCCTTACATATGTCATATTTTTAATATTGCTCATAGTTTTTTACTAATAAACCTTGTACATTTTCAACTCTTCACCTCATGTGAGCATTTACTCATTTTTGGGTATTTTCTTTTTACAAGTTGGATTTATCTCCTCCCTACACATGGATTGATGCTATTGGTCCATAGGAACCTTAATTGGACCATAGTCTAAAGATTTCTGAAAATCTAGACCCTTAGGCTAAGGTTCTTTATAGCTATTTTCAATTAATTTCAATTGCACATTGGAAAATTCTTTTTGAATTTCTGTTTCAGGGGAACTCATCTGAATTAGAAGAGATATTTTTCTATCCAAAAATATTCAAAATCTGAATATTCTCTCTCTAGAATATTTTTCTCTCTCTAGGCTAAAACAGATAGAAACAAGGTCTTTATATTTCTGAAGAGGGATTGATTATAGAAGAAGATACTAGACATCAAAAAGGGTTTTGGGGGAGGAATCTTACAGTAAAGAAGGAATTTAATCTTAAGGAGAAAATTTGGATCACGTGAAAGTGCAGTAGACTTTCACAACGTGAACCATTTTCGAAGTAGTTCACGGCATGAAAAACGTTTTGTTTCACAATGTGAACCATTTTTTCTACAGTTTCACAACCTGAACTAAGATATGCTATTTCATGACGTGAATCAGTTTGGGTTGGATACTATCTTATCAAATCATACATACATGCACTTAAGATCTAGAAAACTCATTGTTGGAGACGACCTTACGCCTATGATAGTGCATCAAATCATCTAGGAACTTCCTATCAAAGAAGTGTGGGATATCGAGACAGTCCGCCAAGCACACACTTGAGTGTCTTGAGAAACCAGACCACCACAAAAACCAGTAGTAGTGAGGAATCCATGGAAGAAGGGCTGAGATACACTGGGTTTGGGAAAGGTGACAAACCACACTCTCCAACCAAGTCCAATGGAATCATTGATTTAGCCCGATGATTTTTTGGTCTCCAAACCAATCATGATGAAGAAGCACAATCTGCGGTGCAGGCATGGGTTCATCAACTAGCGTTGGACTTGGTTCAAGATAAGAAGGGCCATTCCAGACGTTGATATCTAGGCTGTCAAATACTAGAATTAGACGAGATATGAAAAGTGCAGTTATAGGACGGGTCAAATATTCTTTTCCACCACCAAGGAAATGGAATTGGACTTCCAGCGAAGTGAGGTGGAATGACAACTCCAAGAATTGAGCTTAAGGAAACAAGATCTTGACACTCATAGGACAAGAGCTGAGAGAAAGGAGACAGATAATGTTAACCATCTCCAATCACGAGGAAAGGAATCTGAAATTGCTATAGGTAGAGGCCGTGGGGCCCTCTTCATCTCTCAATTTTGAATTTTCTGTATTTCAAGAAAACCGTTTTTGGGATTCTGAATTTTTTTGACCATTCGTATTCTAAATGCATTGGGGGTAAATTAAAATTTTCAAAAAATTCTTGAAAACTAGAAAAAATTTGGACAAAGGTTATTTTAAATTTTGAGAAAATGTGGGGTTGATGTTTGGCATGTGGTGTGTCCATTCGCGCACCCGTGACCATTTAGATTCCTTTAAAAATATATATTTTTGACCCAAAAATTTGAAAAATCCATTAAAATTGTAAATTTTCATTGGATTTCAGAATTGTGAGGCAGAATTGAAAATTTCATTGAACGATGGGATTCTCAAGAAAAATTAGGAATATTCTAAAATTTATTTTTAGAAATCCAAGAAATTAGTATTTTTTAAAATATCAATGGTATTTTGGCAAATTAAATTGCTAAAAAGTTACTAAAAAAATATGGGTTTGTAATGCCATAAGATAGGTTTGGTGGACTTCAAAATTATTGTATTTTGAGGCCCTATAAAATTAGAAAAAACTATTAAAAAATCATGATAATTTTTTTCTCGAGAATTTAATATTTTTGAGGGTTATTTAATGTTAAAATACGTTTTCACGTGCTGACATTAGATAGATGCAGGTTATTCACATATTATTAATATGATTATACCTCGTAATAGTAGATATTTTTGTTTGGATTAATTCTAAACGATGTCTTCATGATTTTTTACCATTGTTTAGCCATTCTTTTTGGACATGATCCTTAATTTTTTCAATGATGGCTAGAATCTGCATTCAAAGTGTGTTTCACCTTTGACACTTTTCCATGATAATTTATTTTGCACTTGTTTAAGTGTGATTTGTGTCATATTTTCCTAGACGACATACTAGGGAGTTTCAAATTAATAAGGTATGTATGGGTGGTATCATGGTGGTATAGGACGCTAGCGATTCCTCACATATATTATCTTATGGGATAATTTGGGCTCAAGATTGTTGCTTTCCTTACATCACTTAGCATGTTGACCTCAACATTCAAAGACAATCTCATTTTCTAAATTCACTAGAAGTTATAGTGTGGGCATTCTCTAGATAAACTTCTTTTATCTATAGCCTGCATGTATTGATGAGTGTAATCTCGTCGGCATTTTCACTTGTTGAAATCTCTTTCTTTAGAGTTCAATGAGTTTATCTTATTGTGTTCGAATTAAGGAATTTTGGATTCTTTATTTATTGGCATTAATTCTATCCTTTAGGTGATTTATACAGTCCACCTGATAGGTTTACAGATGAACGACTCATCGAGACGCTGATGACTCTATATGTTGATATGGATAACTTGAGACATGGATAATTCCATGTGCAGATGTGGGTACGTCGGGGCATCGATGAATCCCTAGTTTTTGTGTTATAATGCCATGTTTTCCTACTTTATTCCGAATGGTTTACAATGAGGAAATTACTTTGAGTATGAATTCTTATGATTATCTGTAGTCTGATGGGCAAACAGAGCAAATGAATCAGATTGTAGAGGATATGCTTCGTGCATTTGTCTCGAGAAAAGCATCAAATTGGGAAAAATATCTTCCAATGATAAAGTTTACCTATAGCAATTTTCAACATACGGCTATTGTTTTAGTCCGTTCATGCTTATGTATGGGTATCAACCTAGGGCACCTATTGATGTCGGTCTTAAAGACATCGAGCTTGATGTCGGTCTTAAGGACATCGAGCTTGATGCATCAAGGGATTTCTTGCATGATATGCAGGAAATGCTAATCGAAGCTCGGGATTCTATCAGGAGTGCTCAGGATAGGGCACGGTTCTATGCTAATACAGGATGCTCAACTTGGTCTTTTGAACCAGGAGCCTTGGTATATTTAAAAGTTCTTAAAGATTCTCAGACTTTGTCAATGAGAAAATGCTTGAATTCATCTCCTAGATATTGTGGTCCATTTTGATTTATACATCGGATTGGCACAGTTGCGTATGAACTTAAACTACCTCCACATGTTAGAGTTCATCCAGTCTTTCATATCAATAGATTGAAAGGAAAACTGGGATGTGAGGATAACATAGTTACTCCTCCCGAAGAACTCGTTCAAGTCAAAGAATTATCCTATGTTCCACATGAACCTGGTAAGGTACTTGAATTCAAGGAAAGGAAACTTTGTAGTTGACTAATCTCTGAGGTTAAAATTAGGTGGAAAGATAGGGAAATAGACGATTTGACTTGGGAGTCGGTTCATATTGTTGAGTGTAGTTCTCCTTCTTTTCTTTGCAAGAGTGCAATGTTTTGAGAGACGGGAAGTGTGTTATATGCACATTATGTGTGCATATACTAGGAGGCTAACCCACATTATGCTTGTGAGCATGGGAGCATGGGAACGAGATCTAGTGGAGCATGGGTTAGGACTAACCTTAAGGGTTAAGGTTAGGGTCAGGCATCCAAGGGTCACACATGGGAAATGGAGAGTCAAGAGTCACTTGAGGGCATGGGGAACACTCAAGGGAGGCTTGAGGCTTGGAGGCTTAGGCTATGGTCTTTTGTGTAGAGGATCATATCTACTCACCTACCATTTCACACTATAGCTACATGCTATTGGATTAAAGTTATGCCTCTTGATGGTATGGGACATCAAGGTAAAGGTATGATATATTTCATTATATTTCATGTGTGCATCCCTTGGGCTTGGGGGTGATCAGGTGGATGAGTTTATGCATATTTATGCATAACAATTATCTAGAGAGATCTTAGGGTTTTAACATAGTAGCGGAAGTAGCACTTCTTGCATAGGGTAGAGCCTCTCACTCGGGGCCTCGCGCCCACACGGATATCCGGACAAGAGACTAATCCTTCGGTTCTTCCAAAACCAAACCCGAAAAAACTTCCCTCACCCAAAAAGCACGAGTGATTCCTCTAGGATATTTTTATTCTAATGTAGTCAAGGGCCTTAACTAACCAAACTGATCCAATCGAACCCATAAGTCACATGGTCAGATCTAGAAAATGACTTGCACTTGGATCATAGAGACCAACGCTTTTTTCCTCATCGAGAGGCACAGCCGTTGATTCTTTTCAATAGAATAAAGACTATCCGGGATTTCATTCATCTATCGTACCATAACAGAATTGAGTCTCATTTTAGGGATCCATCAGTCCAGCCTACTAACCCCATCCATTCCCATGCATTAGCCAGCCGCCCAACCACTATAGTGATAGGATCCATTTAGGAATTTGGTTATGTTTTGTCCCGAGTACTAGGGAAAAGAGTTCCCAGGCCCCCTAGCCAGCGCTTCAAGCAAACTTCAAGATAGTCACACCACTTACCCACCCAATATAACATTGCCTGTTTCACAAATTCAACTATCTTTTAAAATAACTTTTTTATGAAATCATAGTATCATTGATCATAATCCTCCAATATCCAGGTTGAATTCTAATTTCCAATCATTCTTTCATCGGAGTACCTATGGCATCATTGGTAACCAAAACGCTCACCACCTGTTCACTCAAGGGCCTTTTCAATAGTTCCTAGCTCATAGTACCTGAAAATATATTCACTTATAAAAATCCAGATGGACTCTCCGTTGAAGATTAGCAAGATCAACCAACAGATCCATATAAAAGAGCCATGGACTCATCCATTTGAGGACCAGCAAGGTCAATCAACCAGATCCATGCCCGGGTTTAGAAAACAACTCTAACTCCTTGTTTCATTTTCTTCCTCAACGCACATGTGGGTATCTTCGGTGACCGAGAGCCCGAGCATCGTATGGTCATCACCCTCTAGGCTCCTTTTTGCAGGTCACCTAGCGCTTCACTCATAGGCCGCTTCCTTGGTCCCTCATCCACCGTACTGGAAGCTCACCATTTAAATCAAACCAAGGCTTGTCAAGACCTCGGCCGAGACCTTGATATGCGAGACGTCCTCCGTTGACTCTCCGTCAGTTATTGTGTGCAACTTTATCACTTAGGTCTCCATGACCTCATTCACAAGGTGGTCAAAATGCTTCCCAGCATTCTTGACATAAAACAATCATTAAAAATAGGTCATAAATACAGTTTCTAACGAACTCTCATCTTTCCTCATTGTTCCACATTCTTTTACATCAATTCACATTGCTTAATCCACATCCAATCATATGTATTCCCATCGTTCTTCATCCATTCTTATCTAGTCACATCATATTACATCTCATTACATCTATTCTCATCACTTCTCATCCATTCACATCTACCCATATCCATATCACATCACATCACATCCATTCACATTGCATCTCATCCATTCACATTTATCTCGATTCACATCACATCACATCCATTCACATCACATCTCATCCATTCACAACTATCCCGATTCACATCACATCCATTTCACATCACATCACATCCATTCAGATCACATCTCATCCATTCACATCTGTACATCACATCTCATCCATTCACATCTATCCATATCCATATCACATCGCATCACATCCATTCCTATTGCATCTCATCCATTCACATCTATCTTAATTCACATCACATCACATCACATCCATTTCACATCACATCACATCCATTCACATCACATCTCATCCACATCTCTTCACATCCACATCCACATCCATTCCATCCACATCCATTTAAATCACATCACATCCCATCCACATCTCATCACATCCACATCTTGACATATTCTCTGAGAAGATGTATCCTATAAATCTGTTAACAAAGAAGGGGCCCGATCAAATTCAATCTTTTTGTTTGCTCAAGGAATGCATGAGTAAAAGTCCAATTATGCAGCCTCCTAGGTGGGGGGAGGACTTTTATGTGAACCCAAGTGTCTCATCAAATTCAGTGGGTGCTTTACTCTTACAAAAGGGAGAGCAAGTGTATTATGCAAGCCGACAACTCACTGATGCCGAGGAAAGGTATGGTGAAACGGAGAAAGGTGGTTTGTCTCTTGTTTTTATAGTAAAGAAGTTCAGGTCATTTTTGTTACCTCGCCCTTTTTTCTTTCTCACATCTCAACCTTCTTTACAATTCTTGGTCCGCAAGCCCAATCCTGCAGGAAGGAAGTTTGCAAAGTGGATTTGTGAGCTTCAAGAATTCTCTTTCACTTTTATTACAAAAAACACCACTAGGGCCTCTCTTGCAGATTTGCTTACAAGGAAGGAAGAGGAAGAAGGAATAGGAGTAAAGGAAGAAGTATATGAAGATTTCGAGACACCACCAACTGCTTTCACTATGCATTTTGATGGAGTCTTTAGCCCTTCTAGGTAATGTGGAGCTGGGGGATAGTTTTATTTGATCCAGGAGGAAAAGAGGCATGATGGCCGTGTGGAGAAACAGCTAGATAAGAAGTTTCTTCGACGTTGGGAAGGCCCTGGAGAGACGGAAAACTCTCTCACTTGTAGCAAGAGTAGTATGATCCACACTTAGCTCAATCCAATGGGATTTGCATCCCTTTCGGAGCTAGGGATTCAACCCGTACCGGTGCACAAAAGCTTATCCATTTGATGGAGAGAATGCTAAGAAAACTACTACTAATGACATAGACTCAACACACACTCAAGCTCAATCTTGCTATTGCTCACTCAACTCCACATTCCACTCATCCATACATCCAAACAAGAAGAAAGCTTAGCTATTGCTTACACAAGATCAAAGCATTCTTCATTCTCAAATACTCATTTCCCTAGCATGCACACAACCCTTTAAGCTATCAATAAGAAACATGCACACTAGAGAATTGACATGAGAAGAGAGACAAATATCAACTCATTGCATTGAATTAACAAAAGAATAGAACTTACAACAATGTTGATGGGGAGTGAGAAGAGCTTGCACCTCTATGGAAGAAGAGGGAGAGCTAGTCTCAAGAGAGCTCAAACATGAGTTTTCCCAATGTCCCCATGCTCTCAAATGAGCCACCTTTTATACAAAAATTCTAGAACTCCCAAAAGTTCCCATGTGGGATTATTGTCAAGCCCTCTCCCACATTCATCTACAAAGTGGAACTCTTTACAAGAGCCCTAAGTATCTTTTTTGTTGCATCCTTATATTAATCTTCAACACTCCCCCCTTCCTATTTTGTGCACGTCCTCGAGCGCGGTAGTAGCAAGAGTTGCAACAAAAAAAAAACAATGGATACATAAAAGTCTTTTATTGAAAAAAAAGAAAAGAAAAGAAAAGAAAAACCAACAATGATAATTTCACACGTGAGCATATAAGTGCAAGGCATATTAAAGTTTTAATGAGTCCTAAAATAGGTGAGTAAAGACTAGTCCAAATGAGACTTAAGTGGTAGATAACGCTATGCAAAGGCAAGTGTGCTTTGTACACTGCCGGTTATGACCGCAGTCTCAATGTCCTACAAGTATGTAAGTTATTCCTAAGTGGCAAACCTACTCCTAAATATGAGCAAAGGTGATTGGAACTCTTTTTTTTTCTTTTTTCTTTTTTTTTTCTTAATATGTGTGTGTAGAAGGTGATAAAGATTAAGGTTCCATCCCAAAGAGACCCAAGCAATGGCCAAGAGACCTCCGCCAAGAGAATCTAAAGACCGTTAAGTATCTCAAGGGCGACAGACCCTTTTTCTTTCTTTTATGACCTAAGGAGTACCCCTTGAAGATGAGGGCATCGGTCTCGAGGGCCCATAGTGTACCCCAGAGTCCTACCAACATCCATCAAGGCGATAGATTTCTCAAAGGTCTTTTTCTGAAGCTTTTAGACATCAGTGTTCACCCCATGGAAACCAACGCATCGGCCCCAAGGTGCTAAGACAACCCCAGGTCCTACCAAGCATTTCACATGGCGGTAGACACTTCATGTCTAAATTTACTTTGGATATATATTTTTTTAGGGTATAATTTTTTTATAAATTATTATTACTCCTAGCACCTAGCTCATATCTAAGAGGTAGCTACCACTAGGGATAACTAATATACCTTGAAAGCATAAGAACTTGGCATATTCCCCTAGTATATATCCTACACTGTCTTTAGATAGAAATATCTTTTCCTAAGTCTTCTAAGACTCTAGAATTCACTCACCATATTTTAACAACTAATCAAAAACTTAAACCAGCCAACATTGTGTGAACATGCAAACCATATATTCGAAAGATAAGAGCACATAAAGAAATAAAGATTAAGATTTGAATACACCTATTGTAGTGCCCTGTTGATGTTGTTCGTTTGCATTGATGCATTGCTGATTTTGTGCAGATTACTCCTCCTTGATCTTTGTAAGCGTAGCATGTCTCCCCCCTTCCTAATTTGTTTGCACTATAGGTGGACTATTGGGGCGTGTTTGATGCTCTTGTTTTAGCGAAGATCTCTGCAAAATTTTTATTAACAAACAAGAAAAGAAAAGAAAAAAAATAAAATTTGCCATTGGTGCCAAACACCGAATATAGCCGAGGGGAAAAACCCAGTGGGAGAAAAGTGCCCTGGCTTGTCGATCTTATTATGGAGTCGTTGAACTTACCCTTGCGCTGGTAGTGGAGATCATCTCAAAAAGAACATAATCCTCTAAAGGCATAAGGAACCACACTATTTAAACATTGATCTACCAAAGAGCTTCAATTGTAGTGTTAATGTCTTATCTTTGGTGTTAGGTATGTCCTTCTTGAGTGGAAATTTTATCAATTGTAGTGTTAATGTCTTATCTTTGGTGTTAGGTATGTCCTTCTTGAGTGGAAATTTTATCAATTGTCTTGGAATTTAAGCAAGATAAGAGGATTTAGGCTTTGAAATGCTAGAATCTATGCTCAAATGAGACTCCTTTGGAGTTGGATGTGTCTTAGGTACACCAGTTGATGATGGAATTGTGTAACATGGAGAATTTGGGACAACTGGTGTTTCAATACCTGTTTTAGGAGGATCAACACAAGTAGATTTGTAAGTGCTATTACAACCACCTTTCCTTTCTTGAAGAGTTTGTGTTGATTTCTTTTACACCCACTGGTATGGAAAATCAAGGGTGGCTTTTGGATTCTTTCCGACACACTCTGTTACCCCTAGCAAGGCATGGCATTTTAGAAGCCAAATTGCTGTTGCACCCTCATAATAGCCTTGTGCTTTGAGCACATGTTTTGGGACCCATCGAATCCGAGGTTTAGGCTTGGAAATGATGTGCTTCTTAAGAGGCTTAGCAACTGGACTAGATGGTACAAGTTTGTACGCAGTTTTGGGTAGCCACATTGATAATTCCTTCTTACCTGGCCTTCTTTGAGTAGCAACTAGGGTAGTTGGAACATGCCAGCCACCCATGGCTCTCACTTGAGTAGTCATCAATTATCCACATCATTTGTTTTGGAGCTTCAAGAGCAGATTTTGATTGTGGGTTGGGTAAGGTAGAAACATTACCCCTTTGACACGATAAAGCTCGTGGAGTAGCCGAGACTTTCTTAACATGCAATGCTGTTGTGGATGCATTCCTATAGTACAAATCATCTAAAAGGGCACGTGGTTGTACCATTCGTATAGGAATAATATCATATCCATCTGAGTCACAAAATTGAATTGGCTTCGGTAAAGCACATGTCGATAATGTTGCAAGGACATGACTCCATTCTAGTGGATCAATTAATTGCTCAGGGAAGGGTTGTGGAATGTATGCCTCGTATGATACACTTCGATTACCCTTAAGTCTCTCAGTGTTGAAATCCCTACATGAGGCTCCACACATCCATAGATCTTCTCGCCCATCTGACAATGTAACTCTTGAGCCCTCAGATGAAGCAGAATCAAACTCATCTATTGGAGACCTTGTTACATCACGATATGAGTGATTCCTTAGGTTGTTGACCCTTGTGATGACAGAATCATGTCG
The DNA here is from genome assembly GCF_041138505.1 of Cibotium barometz. Taxonomy (NCBI): domain Eukaryota; kingdom Viridiplantae; phylum Streptophyta; class Polypodiopsida; order Cyatheales; family Cibotiaceae; genus Cibotium; species Cibotium barometz. The sequence continues at coordinate 26,765,399 of NC_141087.1, forward strand.
GAGGTACAAATAATTGTATCCCCAATCTTGAATCATTTGAAATTGTCGCATGAATGGTCTACCCAATATCACTTCGTAGTTTGGATGTTTTCCAAAATCCACTACTGCAAAGGTGTGCTCATATTCAATCCCACATGTGGTGACCAATATGTTCTCGAGCAGCCCAAGGGGATGTTCTAAGCTTCCATCTGCTAGCTGCAAGCGCATCCTGGTACTCCTAATAGCTGGTTTGCCCCACTTTTCCCAAATGGACCTTGTCACAATGCCCACTCCTGCACCACTATCAAGTATTGCAGTTGAAGATACTTTTCACACTTCTAATGGGAGGGTAGCATTTCCCTGATCGTCCTCACAAAATTTTCCTACTTTGTTGATAGGAACTGGCATTACATGCTTTGTCTCAGGGTGTATAGTACACTCATGGTGACCCTTTTGTAGCAATACCTGCTCTGATAAACATGTGGCAATATCATTCCACAACTCAGGTCGACTTTTTATCAAATCAAGCAAAGGTAAGGTACAAGCCACTGGTGCTGACAAAATAGCTTGCACCATACTCATATCTTTCTCCTTTGTCAACCTTTTATGCATGGAGGGTATCCTCAAGGTTTGAGAACAGTTCTCATATTCTCCCAGATATGATGGTAAGGTTTTCATTGTATTCTTACTTCTAGGAGAAACAATTGTTTGAACTTCCTCCTGGATGCTTGGGTGTCTAAATTTGTTTTCCGTGCCCCCGGTAAAATCCACCTCAGAGAATGGAGGCGAACTAACAGAAGACATGTTCTCATTAACTTTCTCATGAACTGCGGCCCACATCTCATCAGTGAATTGTTCCTCTCTTTGGAAAGATGGTCCACATATTTCCAAAATTGGTGTTGGTACCCTATTACCAGCCTCACCAAACCCCTCCAAGGATCTTGTCACCCGCATTTCAGGAGGTGCATTTATGGGAGGCCGAGTTGGCTCCCCTATCCTCCGATTGTTATAATGAGAAAGATGTTGGTGTGGTGGGACCTGTGGTCGCACATTTGGTGTAGGACGATGCTAGAGTTGGGCTACTAGCAGTGGTCCACTTAGATATTGAGGGTCCCTCTCTAGTGAACTCTCGTAGGGGAGGAGCAACAGTTTCTCCAAGAAAGGCTGTCTCTCCTGGTTTGGCTGTATTTGTTGAGAACACTTCCATAAATAATGGTTGTCCTTTCCACGTGAGTTCCCGAATCTCTTTCCAATCGAAGGTTCGGTATTCATTGGCCCATTTATCAATTATTCTATTCATGCCTGCAAGCTTCTCAACTACCACCACATGAGCTAGAGGAAGATCCAGCTGTGGCAATCTAGTTGTGGCATAATATCCCTCTAACGAGTCCTTATAGACCTCTTGAAGTGGGTCATCCTGTAAGACCTTTGTCACAGGAATTTGTCGTACAAACTCCCATTGGCATTTAGCCCCCTGATCCAGTTTGCTCTTGCCTTTCCTATCCCTTTCCAAATTTAGATCTATAAGAGGTAAATCATCTATGGATGGCTTTGAGGATTGGGCATTGGATGGTCCAGGAATATCCGGCTCAATGAGCCAGTCATCTCTAGACTCCCTTGCTCTGGAAAGTTCTGATAAGTCTAAGAACTCGGTTTTAGAGAGCTCCCCTAATTTGTCTACCTTTTCTGGATGGTAGGTGACTTCGTAGCGAACACCATCTCCACCCATATACATGTTACCCTGGTCATTGACTAAAGGTGCTCTATCAAGTTCTGAGAAAATGTCTACGATCTTAACAAATTACCGTTGTTGTGGGTCCCTAAAGATCTCAGCTCCTTGAGCATTTGTGTAGACATATTGGAGTCTCACATTGAGTGTTAACCCCATGGTGTCAGCTTTAAATGGATTAAAGGATCTTGAGGGTGTCCTATTTGGGGCTACGGGATGACTATTTGTCGGCCCTAGATTGTCCATGGACAATGAACTAGTTGTTCTAGAGGAAAGGGTATCGGATTGGGATTCAGAAAGGGTTTCAGCAATATCTGCCAAATTTCCTACCGATTGGGTCCCACTTTCCTGCGTAGGTACTCTAGAAGGTGCCCTAGGTCCTACGGCAGAATCTACACGACGTCTCGACCGCAAGTGCATAAGGTCAAAATTTTGTTTTGGTCTTTTTGTGTGTTTTTGTTTTGTTTTGTTTTTGTTTGTTTTGGTTTTGGTTTTTGTGTTTTGTTTTTTTGATAAAAATATATATATATATGTATATATATATATATATATATATATATTTTACCCTACCTAACCACTAAAGGCAACTAAAAATGGGTATGTGTGGCGTAACTATCTATCCTATTTTTTTATTATTTGTTTTTTAAATGTTTTTTAAATGATTTAATGATTTAATGATTTTTACTTTTTTTAACACAAAAATTATGAATCACACTAAAAAAGATACTAATTATGCACAAAGTTAAAAATTAAAAATGCAGGTTACACTAGTCATGCAAAAAAATAAAAAAAATGAAGAGTTACAAAATATGCAAAAAATAGACTCCTAAAAAACACTTAATTTATAGATTTTTTTTATTTTCTTTTGTTTTTTCTCCTTTTGTTGGTTTTTTTTAATTACAAAAATTTAAAACAATGCAAATTACTCTAATTATGCTAAAAATTATAGAAATGCAAAAATAAAAAATATGCAAACAATATGGACTCCTTTAAAAAAAACAAATAATTTAAAAAAATATTTTTTATTTTTTATTTTTATTTTTATTTTTTTCCTTTCTTTTCTCTCTATTTTTTTTCCTTAAAATCTCTTTTTCTCTTTTTTTAAAAAAAAATCTTTTTAAAAATATATATATATATATATATATTTATTATTTTGTTGTTTTTATTTATTTTTTTATTTAAAAAAAACAAAATCATGAAAATTAAATAAAAAATAAAAAAATAAAAAAATAAAAAATCCACTAACCTTATCTCCACCGCTCGCCGCTCGCCGGACTTCGCGCTGGCGCACCCACTGGCCCTCTTCAATGCACCGGCCTTCACTCTGCTGCCCGTCTTCACTCAGCTTCTTCTACGGCCGCCCACAGGTTTCCTCGCTTGCTTTCACCTCCACTTCCTCTTCTCGTCTACCTGCCCCCCACTGCGCTTTCTGCTGCCGTCGACTCCTTTGCCACCTTTTTCTCCTTCTCACTGCCGTCGACCTCTGCTTCTGCCGGCCACTGCCTTCGCTTGTTGGCCTCGCGACCACCACCTCCACTCCTTGCCTTCCCTAGCTGTAGCTCGCCTCCTACGGCTCCCCACTGTGCTTTCTGCCGGCTAGTTCACGTCTGGTTTTCAGCCGCCTCGACGCCTCAACGCCTTCACTTCCAACCGGCCGCCAGCAGCGCCTCCTTATCTTCTTCGCTCGGCCACCTAGACTCCACGCTGCCTGCACGCGGACCTTCTACTGCCACTGTGCCTCCACCTTCTACCTCCCACAGGAAACGTCAGCTATGCTTGCGCCCGCCTTCCTCTGAGTCGCCAGCCCGCCGCCAGTCAACTTACTATGGCTTTTTCCACTCGTCGGCCGCCTCGACTCCTCAACGCAACTGCAGCTGCGCCTCCTCAACTCCAGCCGCCTCCACGATGCAGCGCTTCAACGCCACTGTAAAAAATAAAAATATAAATCTATATATATATAGATGTATATATATATATTTTTTAAGGCCGCCTTCTCTGCCGACTAGTTCACTTTTTTAATTCTTTTTGCTGCGCCTTGAGTGACGTGCGGCCAGAGTGAAGATCAATGCAAAATTCTCAAAAAAATAAAAAATAAAAAACAAATTTTCAACCTCTCCTCTCTTCCTTTCTCCCTTCTCTTTCCCTCTCTCCTCTCTTTCTTAAGCGGGCTTCACGCTTGGGAGTCCATGGAGCTTGCATAAGCTATGGAAGAGCTTAGCAACGCACCTCTTTTCTTTTTATTTATTTATACTAATTACATGTTAACGAAAAGCATGAAAGAATGAAATGACAAAAAACAATGAAGGTAAGCATAATGAACGGTACTTGAAAAAGCATAAAAGCAATGAAACATAAAAAACAATGCGGGAGAAACCTCGACCGCTCAATGGTTTTTTTCTTATCCTAACCTTATCTTCTCACACTGGGATCGCACACCCGAACTTAACCTAATCACTCAATGGTTTTGCAACCAAAAGAGGAAATAGTGGTGGTTTCCACACATTCTCAACCGGATTTGAGTCTTTTCCCCGGCAGCGGCGCCAATGGAGAGACGGAAAACTCTCTCACTTGTAGCAAGAGTAGTATGATCCACACTTAGCTCAATCCAATGGGATTTGCATCCCTTTCGGAGCTAGGGATTCAACCCGTACCGGTGCACAAAAGCTTATCCATTTGATGGAGAGAATGCTAAGAAAACTACTACTAATGACATAGACTCAACACACACTCAAGCTCAATCTTGCTATTGCTCACTCAACTCCACATTCCACTCATCCATACATCCAAACAAGAAGAAAGCTTAGCTATTGCTTACACAAGATCAAAGCATTCTTCATTCTCAAATACTCATTTCCCTAGCATGCACACAACCCTTTAAGCTATCAATAAGAAACATGCACACTAGAGAATTGACATGAGAAGAGAGACAAATATCAACTCATTGCATTGAATTAACAAAAGAATAGAACTTACAACAATGTTGATGGGGAGTGAGAAGAGCTTGCACCTCTATGGAAGAAGAGGGAGAGCTAGTCTCAAGAGAGCTCAAACATGAGTTTGCCGAATGTCCCCATGCTCTCAAATGAGCCACCTTTTATACAAAAATTCTAGAACTCCCAAAAGTTCCCATGTGGGATTATTGTCAAGCCCTCTCCCACATTCATCTACAAAGTGGAACTCTTTACAAGAGCCCTAAGTATCTTTTTTGTTGCATCCTTGTATTAATCTTCAACAGGCCCCTTGAGGATAAAGCAAAAGTTAAAAAATAACACCTATCTTCTAGAGGATGCAAGTGGCCAGGAGGTTCCCGAACGTGCCAATGAGTACCGGCGGCGGCTAGAGATATTTTACCCTCGAACACCATGGCTAGCAGACCCCCCAGACAAGCATGCAGGATCTACTGGTGGGGGGAAAAGATGTGACGTGAAAATTTGATATCTTTCATTGTCAATTTTGTGCATATTTTGATGGTTTTGCAATGGTAATAAGGTGGAAGCTTGTCCAAGA